>NC_079170.1:62341085-62383750 GCF_947568905.1 Ostrea edulis | reverse complement strand
CACAAACGTAAAAATCTAACCAACACAAAGTAGAAATATAGAGTTGAATGGCAGTATACAATGTACATGTAATCGCAACATATTTTCCAGTTACCATTGTCATGAACAGAAAAATACAATAACATTCTTGTAAAATGTAGGGTATCATAATTCAAATTTTATTCATTGATTTATTCACAGGCCACACGCACATTTTATTTATGTACATGTATTTTTTCATTTATTATGCACGGTGAATGGAAAAGGACACAAGCATATGCCATTGAATTATTGCTTTTACAGGGATAATATTAATTCTGCACACGTACATCAAAAACAGATTGTGTCAATAGCATACAAATGACTTCATTCCTTCCGATAAAAGTGCAGTTTAGTGGTTAATATTGGCAGTGTCATGAAAAGGTTCAAAGGACCACATTTTATGAACAAGTTACTTTAGTGCAAACAACGAACAATCGAAAAAAAACAAACGTCTTTATTATGTAAATTGTCATATCGATAACACCAATACCAAATCTAAAACAAATAATGTGAAATACGATGTACCTGACTGCATAATGAAAGTCTAAATTTCGCAAAAACAATATATACATGAATGATGTCATGTTACCACGAATGACGCAAAGTAATGGAGACCTGGTGAAACGTCATGCCACGGAATCTAACCATTTCACCCACGGCTTGCAGAAAACAGTGGTAGGCAACTCAACGTGGGTGCTGCTGTTGACGGGATTGCGATAATTCGATTTGTGTAGAAGAATTATTAGACTCACAGTACATGTAAAACATTTTAACATACCATCCTTCCTCTTATGTCGCACAGAATATCAATGTATCGATGTGACTTGTTCATAATTTTCTCACGACATGTTAGTGACCCATTTCTATCACATACACATTGCATTATTTTCAAACAATACGAATTGCTTTGCATTATGGCACAAATTGGGGTATATATAATTCAATACATCGATTGGCATGATGATCTACCTGCGATAACTATGATAATAAGATGACCACATTTAAGGAGTCGTTGTCTAGCTGGGTGTGTGAGGTCATTTAAAACTACAATGGAAATGTGAAGATTTAGATAACGGCGAAGCCATTGTAGTTACTAACTTCACATACCCAACAAATTAGACAGTATGAAATACAAAATCGAGATATCAAAAATATTTCTTGATAGAAATTGAAATACACATGACATTCCATGTTAATTTCCACAATCCCCACCCACTGACGTCATGACAAGTTGCTGATTTGCATGCTACGAGAAATTTATATACTGATGTAGCATGTGGAAAACTAATTTAACACTTTGAAGCTTCAAAGGCTTATCACAGAGAAAACAGTTGGAAATGATAATATATTTAAATGCACTACGTTATAGTCTCTTTCTTTAAAATCTAATAATTGTGGAGTCATTTAAATTTGAGAGGGTCAATTTTCGTAGATGAGTGGGATTGTACTGTTTCGTTGGAGTGTAATTTCGTGAATATGGTCTTCGTACATTGAAGCATTAAATATTTTGTTGTGGTTTGAAATTCGTGGGATACGGGTATCCACGAAAACCATGAAAACCGTTCCCTCAAAATATATTGATTCCACAGTAAGTACTACTATTGACATTTTCTCGGTCGATACGATGATGTAGCTACCCTCCGACGATACGATGATGTAGCTACCCTCCGACGATACGATGATGTAGCTACCCTCCGACGATACGATGATGTAGCTACCCTCCGACGATACGATGATGTAGCTACCCTCCGAGTTCTCCAGACCTGGAGGGCGAGGTGAATATTGTACTTTGGAGGTACCTAAAGCATCGATGGCAATAATTGTTTTATTATAGGATAATTTAAAATATCAAAATCAGCTATTAGACAACGGAACGAGACCTGTTCGGTCATCTTTGTTTGCAGATTCAGTGCAAGACCTAGTAAAAACGCGTATTTTCATTCAACGGCAAAATAGTAATAACCAATCGTATGAACTTGGAAATTCCGAATTTGTTTTGGTCCAATGTTGGAAAAATCAAATGTTATATTCACCTCGAACGCACATGGGGGTGAATATAACTTTCTATTTTTCTAATTTCTTGAATAATCTTACCCAATCAGATAGCCCGGGGTTATTCAATAATGCATGTTGTTAGTGTTGCTTGAATGATTCTTCATCTGGAAATGAATACATTTGTATGTTCAATACTTTTCTGTATTCGTCATTCTAATATTTTTAATGAGGCAGAAACGAAAACTGGTAGATTGCAGTCAGATTGATATGTACATGTAGTTTGTAATGTATAGTGACATCCCCTAGCTGCTGGTAAATCCTCGTATGCATGTAGTTTGATAAAAAAAAAAAAAAACACACACGAAGTTTTTCATTTTGGGTTATCTCAAAAGTTACAACTAAGTTAATGGGTGCTCAGGGCGATGATAGTATGCTCAAGATATTTTGACCTGACGTCATTAGATCATCGACATCATTAGATACGTAATATTGATATCCATGGATACCCACACACGTATGAATTTATTCGTCAACATACAGTAAATTAGTCGTGCATTCAAAATTGCGTTCTGAATCAACTTTCAGAAGGCGTCAGAGAAATCCACTGACTATGTGTGATAAATTAAACATTTTTTATATACTGCGTGGTAAAAACTTCTTATCTGTTTTACATCCTGATATATCAAGCATGCCAGCTGCATAATAATGCATTTTTTATTCATGCATCTGTTTCTCCGGTTAAGTCTCACGCCCATTTTTTAGCTGCTTTTATTTAAATATTTTTGCAGATATAAACAATCCAACAAGTGTACGGTACCATTACTAGAATGATGTCAAGGTTGGTCAGATTAAATATCAATAAAGCAAGGATTTCAATGTTTTTAATTTTCTATTCTTATACTTGCACTTGGCAAGGCTGCGCACGTAATGATATCGTTTTAATAGATTAATTTTCTATTTCATTCTCAATCTGATAACATTTGCACGTTTACAGCATGCATTATGAAATGTGCATTTTTAGGATACCTCTAGGTTTAGAGATACATTGCCATCAATAGCCTTTACATATTGGTATTTTAATCGACGATAAACTCGAATTAAATTTGTATCATAGTTTAGACGCCATAGTATTAGTTTAGTACTTTGTTTCGCTTACATGGACATATTTGAAATGAATTGGAATGCATTGATGAATTTCTAACAGGAAATATGCAATGCTTACATCCATTTTGGAGTTGAATCAGTACTTTATTCTAGTATTTAGTATGGGAAAAATAGATTGATGCCAGGACATTTTGCAAACACCCGAATATTTAGTTTCAGTTATCATTTGGTTGTTAAACAGTAAATGAAAGTTACTCCTCACATTTGAAATACGAAACCTACAAGAAAAGAAACCGCCGGTGATTCTAATTCACCCTCACGTATTTTGATATAACTATGAATGAATCAACGTGTATTTACATATTTATATGTTTTTGAATTATAAAGTAATTAATTTCCTCAAGATGTCAAATCTGAAATAAATCAAGATATCATGACCTTTATTTGGATCTGACCTTTAAGGTCATGAACTCATAAGGTTATGTATGGGAACATGAAGTGGTTCGAAAAACCCGAGTCGTTCTCCGGATTGTTCACACAGAGACAGATGCAGTGTTGTAGGATGTTCAACACGAGGACTGACCAGAGCATTCCTGGTGTCTGTGGTTTCGATTTTAATTTGAAGCTATCTCATTGACTGGGATACTGAAATTCATTTACATAATACATGAATAATTGAAACAATGGACGATTAATATTCGGCTTTTTCGACAGCTGTCGTGTGAAGCATTTGATACACCAGTCATATCTGTCAGTCAGTTCTCCCATGGATATTTACAGAACAAAGCTTCATTTGTTATGAACACTTCGTTTTACTTCCTGATAGCCACATCTATCAATTGTCCAATCACTGCACTTGTTGATCGCGTTGCCAGGTTTCAATCGTGATAAACAAATCAAATTCAAATTTGAAAATAAAAATGATTGAAATAGGCAATCTATTCTTCAGCTATTCGTTGCAATATGATTAAAAATCATTGCTTAAACTGAATTAAGCAATCCATAGCAATTTTTCAAATACGAAACAGCATCAGTAGCATACCTGAGAGATTGAAAGAAAGGACGTAGAAAATCACACTTCTAATGCATGTACCGTCTTTGATGATGGATATTAGTCATTTCAGATCCAATGGCTGTCAACAACATCCTCATTATCGGATGTCACTTAAATGTTAAGATAATAGCATGACAATTTCAAGACTTTGTAATATATATCTGTTAATATGAAAGGGATTTAGTCGCAGGTGGTGTTTGGATGCTACAGAAACTGGCATCTTGTGTGATTTAGGTGATAATTTTTATCAATCGCAAGTGAAATATCAATTAATACTTTTGCACAAATATCGCTACCCTTTTCCTGTTTTGTTGGAAAATTTCGCGGTCAGTCGAGGATGAAGAACTTTGAATATCAGTGTCGCTTTTAAGGAGATATTGCCTTAAAATCAAATTCCTAATCTAGATACCAGCCTGATCAGGGTACCATTTCCTAAACGACTCAAAGATACTGTTTACAATTTGTCCTTGAGAATTCTATCATTTTTTCACAAAATGACATACTACCTGTTCTTAATTATCGCAATCATCGTACAAAAAGTCAGCATTTTTTGGTAAGGATTCCTAAGCATTTATTAGCCTCGTAATAAACGTCATTTCCTATCTGAATATATCAACCTCCGCTAGATCCCACAATCTGTCACGCGCGATAAACCCGTCATGGTAACTCGCAGCGATTGTGGAAGCTCGTGATGAAACTAAAGGTTCAGAACTAAGTATCTAGGATAATAAAGACATCACTATTAACAGAACAAATACATACGAACGAGACAAGCTCTATAGCAAGGTCCTACGTTTTATAGCTTTGTTCCATATTTGAACCAGAATCAAGCTGGCTTGTTTGGAATACCTACCCCATGAAGCAATTCCATTTTGACCGTGCACGATCCTTGAATCCGATTTTGGTACAGTCGAACGTCTATAAATACCGATGAATCATGTTGTATGTTGGTTGTTTTGCGTCCCGTCAAGAATTATTAACTTATGTTAAGACGTCACCAGCTGTAGGAGAAGAACCGGTACCGCCTATACTCAGGGTTCTTTAACATGTCTTAAGGTCCCATGATTCTCACTTCTAGATGCCGAGCGTTTGGCGAAGGAGCATTCACGTTTTAGGTTTGACGCGGCCATGGCACGAGCGGGGCCCGAACTCGCAACCTCCCTGTTACGAAGCGAACGCTCTACCACTGAGATACCGCGACTGGTCATGTAGTACAGTGTATGTATATTGTGTAGCATGCGTAATGTGTTTACTATATACTTACTACTTTCGTGTTGTGATCTTGTACTGAGAAAGAATTAAGCAAACAACCGAGATTAACAATCTACAATAATTGACAATTTGGAGGTCTAAGCGATGCTTTAGTTCTAACTGCTGTGAAGATGAGTACAGTAGTCACCAAGCCCGGGTGTCAATGCTCTATTGTGATTGAATACTTTAAAACATCGAAGCCGGTTAATAGAGCTTGCGTAACGATATCTGGTAGGCCATCTTTGTTTACAGTTGAGAGTACAAGACCTAGACGAAATTGATGACTACAGATATTGGCGATTACCATGTACGCATTGTACGACCAAATGATACTAAAAAGTCTATCAATTTGAGAGTTACCAATCTCTCTCTCTCTCTCTCTCTCTCTTGGTACGAGTCTAGAAAAATAAAATGTTACTCATGGAGGTGCATATAACCTTTTTTCTATTTTGTTGAATCTCAGTCAACCAGAAAGCTCTGAATTATTAAACATGGTGGTAGTATTGTTACTCGGTGTGAAATATCTCTCTCTCTCTCTCTCTCTCTCTCTCTCTCTCTCTCTCCATTATATATTCATCTAATTATATATCTATATATCTCTATATATGTATATGTATTGTGTAGTTTATACATTGTGTAGTGTGTGTTATATGTATGGTAACTGGTTTATATATTGTGTGGTGTGTATATTGAGTGGAGTGGCGTAAATGTATTGTTTTCTGTGTCTTTTTATTCACTAATGACGTTTTCTCATTATAAAATGCCATACATGAATGAGATGAAATATACGGAGGATTCTGTCATTTTTATGTTTCATGTACATGTATAGAGGATAAAAGCATGGCATTAATTAACATTGCATGCGTTAATACCACATTGATATTCAACACAACAGTTCCAATTATGCAAAACTTACAGTGGCATTAACATATTCCACTTTATCATGTTTGTGAATCGCAGTTGATTGAAATTCTTCATATCGCACCCTCTGAAGATCAAAGAGAAAGATTCCATATGCATCTATGCAGATTAAAGTTTGCTAAGTTTTTGGAGTGTTATAAAAACCTTGTTTCCAGGAAGGAACACGCCCCGATCAGGACGTCTCCAGGATGTGTATGACGTGGATATTGGCGATGAACTGCAGATGAAAACCACACGCGCGTAAAGTTTTGCCTTTCACAAAATTAGAATCTGGGAATTCTAGATTCGTATTTGTGAGAATTTGAATTAGTGATGATATTACTGTAGGATGATACAGCATCTCGGCATTTAGAAAACCACCTGCTTAACACCTGCTGTAAAGCGTTTAAAGTATAGAGACATCGGTACGTAGTACTTGTATGATAACCTGTCAGCATGGGACGGTGTCTTTGTACGCCAAACGCTTGACATCAGAAACCGAGGTTCTGTATCAGGTAGGCGCTGGCAATGGTAAAATGAAGAGGCCTCCACACCTTTGACACTACACCTGTAATAAGTGACGTCACCGATTTCGGTAATTAATCTTAAGTAATATGCTTTATCTAGTGTCCATGTGTGTAAATATAATTGTCAGGTAAATATGCGTGTGACGGTGTGCATATTTCTACGGCGTGTATTTTTAGACGGTGTGTATATTTCGACGGTGTGTATAACAATTTACTCATTCTTAATTCTCAAAACAGTAGTTGAATGTAATTAATGTGAATTTTAGTTATCTTTTTGTGTCTTCTTCTTGATCATAAGCTATCAGAAACACAAAAGTGTCGTGAACCTTATTGTATACCAACTCCCTACAGTAGAGAAAGAAATTATATATAACATTACATACCAACTCTCTACTCTTGTGACAGAAATGCATGTATCTGAACAGTTCGCGTAAGCTTCGTCCTTTGTCCGCCATCTACTAGTTAAAAAATGTATTTCCCTACGATGACCTTTGTAATTTTCTTAAATGTAGCTTTGACATTTGTTATTCTTCCATCAATTGCAGTTAAATACGATAATGCCCTAAGGGTGGAGCAACCCATTAACTTGTATAAAAGCCTGATAATTAGCTAAAATTCAATACCGTCTTACATTTGGTGAGGTAAAGAAGAAAAACTTGGTTCCGTCGGCTGATCCCACAAAGGGACATAACTCACGGTGAAGTACAAACACCCTACTCTATAGTGATAGAAATTCTATAATAATATCGAGGTGGTGGATTTAAAGGGGGATACAGGAGTTGTAACCCTCCTCCTTTTAAGTTGCACAATGTTTAATACAAACAGCCATCTATAAACTTTTGGGGCATTCAAATCCCCATGTATAAACGTGGATTGCAATTCCACCCGTGAATTTTTTTTGGATCCGTGCCTGTATTACATACCATCTCCCCATCCTAATATAACATGAATACAGTTGGTTTTCTTGAATTTCACGTTAAGAAGGATCGCCCGAAGTGATAATTCACACATAATTCAAGGGTTGCTTGTAATAAACTCTGGATAAATAGACAAACATCCAATATGGTGAGATAGTTAATTTAGATTTGATTTCATGTACGGCTGTACAATGACACCCCCCCCCCCCCGACTGTGTAGTCAAGTAGACGGCTTACATTCTTTTTACGTTAGCAAAACTCCAAATCGTTCCAGGTATGCCGAACATTAAAAATAATACCAATCTGATATAATTATCAAAGGGAATTCTGATGATTCGATTAGAAAATTTTAGGTACAAGATTCATTTTTGAAATACATGAGGGCGTGTACTGCGACGCTTTATGCCTGCATACTTCATGAAGCACGTTAGTTCTTCATTTCTGTCAGCATTCTCAGCGGTAAAAATAGTCGTACTACTATTTCATTGTTCACATTCATGACGAAATGGCTATCATTGACATCGAAGGCAAAAACATTGGAAATATACAATGCACGAGTAGAATGGATCCAAGTATAGTAATAAGCACTAACATCAGCATCGTCACTCAGTTCAACAAAGAATGAACGTTACAATACAACAGTGTAATACAACGGTACAATGCAACAACAGTTGTAGTATTTCAATTATTATCTCTATGTTCGATGTAGATTCTTTATCTTTAACCCAGGACATCCTCACAACGTCAGAACCCACCAAAGAGTGGACTCAGGACCCCTGACGTTGTGAGGATGAACCCAAGGTGATTTCTACCACAATAAGTAGCTGTTTATACACATTGTACACTTGCATGGAGTCGTCGAGAGAAAAACTGTCAGTGAAACCATCAGCTGAATCGTCATAATATTTCACCAATTACATCCATTAAAACAAGTTTCAGGCTTTTGCACATAAAATAAAATATAAGCATATTCCTCTGTATATATAATTTATTCCTGTCCCAATACCATGTGCTCTATTTTATAACACATTTGCATGTTAAAAAAATTGTTTGTGAATGAGAAGAACTTTCTGAAGGATCTTACCAATTGACTTTTTACCTACATACCACAGAATACAAGGGGTTGATCTACTGCTATCGACATTTACTTGAGTAATTCTATTTATGCATATATAACTCCTAAATTTACATCTCTGATATTGACAAATTGAATTTGTTAATTTGATGCTAATTGAAATTCTATACATTATGATATATGAAGAATTCCATATGTCGTACCGATTGAGTTTTGCTGTAAAATTATATTGTCATCCTATAAAACGTGTTACCCGGAAGAAACGCTGACCATGCTGGATGCACATGTCTCCACAACCTGTTAAAGATCGGCATAGATGCGGCAACACATTGCTGTATTAGATAGTCATGCGCGTTTAGTATGGCATTTTAACTAGAATCTGGGGAAATTTGCAGTTGGGAAGGTTGTCATATACAAAGATTCTAAATTTGTAAAGGACTGTGTAAAATTAAAACCACTCGCATGACGATGACACGATTGCAATGCAACATAACCATCCATCAACCAATCAGGTGAACACATGAATAATGATATTGGCGAGATACGTGTCATGGGAAATCTAATCATTTCAATTCAAACTCAAGATTAGTTACATATATGCACAACAAAATTAATGATAACGCATTTGTTTGAAATATTTCTTGAACACAGTCTTTTGAATCAAAGGATTGAAAACGCTTACGATGTATCACGTTTCATCTACAGTCGTACGACAAATCATTCCATATACGGTTGTACGACATATCATTCCATATGCAGTCAGTCCGCGGGCCTATGCTAGGCACTTACGGCCTGTGAGCATGGATTGATTGATTGGTTAAATATTGTTTAACGTCCCTCTCGAGAATATTCCACTCATATGGAGACGTCACCACTGCCGGTGAAGGGCTGCAAAATTTAGGCCTATGCTCGGCACTTATGGCCTTTGAGCCACAGGCACTTGTTTCTGTAAATGACTTATGACCTCTGTATACTAATAACAACACAAGGTACCTAGCTTCAAATGACACAGAATGACACCCCCTGAGAATGTCGGCCTTTTGAGCCTCCAAGGAATATGCGATGCTAATGTATTTACTACCGTTGTATTGTACAATCATTCAACTTAAAAACCATGTATGACATGACTGCATTCATTGCCTCTTGTCGCCGAAAACTGCAACAAAAAATGGCTTTTCCGTTTTATACCACGAAGTGTTATGTACTGATACCGCACAGAATACGTGGTCGATTTTGACTGGCTAGCACGCTCTTCTAAAATTACGTTTGGAATTCTTTAGAGTTATTTATAGAAAGATAGAGCATCAGAGATGAATTAAAAATAACAGGCAAAAGGATGATTTTAATGGTGACCATTAACCACAATTGATCTTAGTTTACATAAATTAGTTACTAACATTAGGGGGGGGGAGGAAATGTTACAAAATATAAATGGGACTCCATCCCCCGTATTTTTTTCCACAGACACCTGATAACTATAATCCCCCCTTCTGATTTTTTTTTTTGCGGTGACAATTCCTCCAAAATGTGTGGATTCCTTGTCTCTCTCAACCCAATTTCGATTGATGTAGTTGTTTCACGCTTTTCACAAGCTTTAGAGATTGGCCTTCTACTGGACTGGTATAATATAGAATATACTTATTATAAACAGTATAAGGTATTTAAGGCTTACAAAAAAGCATGTTTACGATTACATAAATCGAAATTAGGATGGAATAGACGGGGAATCCACACATTTCGGGGAAATAATCGCCGCCCCAAAAAAATCAGAAGGGGGGGGGGGTGTCCATACTTCAGATGCCTGTGAATTTTTCCATATCGGCACAGATCCGTAATATTAGGGATGCGGGGGAGGGGGTTCGCCGGAGAAGTTGTAAGTTGCACATGGCTTGTTTACATTTCCTGACAGACAATGATAAAAATATGATAGTCATGATAAAGACCTTCAGAACCTTAATCAGTGTGTGCAGGGGGGGGGGGGGGTGGGGTTATTCTTTGCTCCAGGGCTTCAATTCATAACTTTCAAGCTTACATGCATTAATATCTTCTCATTCACTACTACATAGTACTATCAAAAATAGTGGAGGGGCCATTCTCGCAATATATCTTCATTTGCATGCATGAAAATAACAGTTAATTAATGTTAAGGGTTGGCCAGTCACCTCCGAAAAACATTGATATGTGCCTGCAGCGTTCTTGGTACTTATGGTGGGTTTCATAAAACTTCAATGTAACAACAGGTACTTGCCACATCAATACATACCACAAAGTCAATAACACACCACTAAAAAAAACTTTCCTTGCTCTATTTTGCATGCTTCCAAATAATCTTTTATCTGTATTTTCTCTGACTTTCCATAGATCTGCATGAAACATGGAATTGGCAGAAATATTTCTCATACTAGTTAACGAAGTTGTATTTACAGTAAGTCATAATTTCATTATTTTCTTCATCAGAAATGATTCCGACACGAAAATATTTTTAAATCTCCACTCGGGAAGTCTTATCTTCTATCTTCTGATGACATGTAAAATCCCGAAACGTACGAACAGCTTTGGGTAATAAACATCGTATCAATTTATTATGATAATAAAACAATGAGACTTTATTTTTCAACACAACGAATATACAATTTTCATTCTGTGCGGTATCAGTACATAGCACTTCGTGGTATAAAACGGAAAAGCCATTTTTTGTTGCAGTTTTCGGCGACAAGAGGCAATGAATGCAGTCATGTCATACATGGTTTTTAAGCTGAATGATTGTACAATACAACGGTAGTAAATACATTAGCATCGCATATTCCTTGGAGGCTCAAAAGGCCGACATTCTCAGGGGGTGTCATTCTGTGTCATTTGAAGCTAGGTACCTTGTGTTGTTATTAGTATACAGAGGTCATAAGTCACTTACAGAAACAAGTGCCTGTGCTTTGAGCAGGTAGGGGTCATTATTGTGCCACACCTACTGTGACACAGGACCTCGGTTTTTGCGGTCTCATCCGAAGGATCGCCCCATTTAGTCACCTTCTACGACAAGCAAGGGATACTGAGGAACTATTCTAACCCGGATCCCCACGGGACGTGAGCATGGAGGGATCTTTATCGTGCCACACCTGCTGTGACACGGGGTTTCGGATTTTGCGGTCTAATCCGAAGGACTGTCCCATTTAGTTGCCTCTTACGACAAGCAATGAGTATTGAGGACCTATTCTAACCCGGATCCTCACGTGACTCTTAGTGTTTGAAATATTCTACTACCAAGAAGGTACTTCAGGAGAATTTAAAAAAAAGATTCCTATATACAAATGTACTCTTAATTTTGTATTCGTTATAGGAATTATGAGATTTATCACTATTTTTTTTTATGTTTACTTTTTTAAAATCTAAAACCTTGGTGCCGCACTGGCGGGGGATGGGGGGGGGGGGGTGAATGACCATGTACAGAATTTTCTTGAGGAGTTTTGAAGATCTTTTTAATACATTTCCATGTAAATATTTGAACACTGTATCTTGTTTTGGGTGTTCATGGTGTAAGCAAACTTGCTTCTCCATCATACGATGAAGCTCTCTCTACATGTTAGTCTTGGTTGTTCTGGTTTAGCAGTTCTTGGGAATTTTTTAAACACCCCATTTTTCACTATTTCTAAATCATATGAAATGAACGTGATCTTTTGTTTGAACAATTATAAATTCACTTTACCCAAGGATACCTTGTGGCAAGTTTGGTTAAAATTGGTTACAGAGATGTAACATTTTTACATCAACGAACAAATTCTGACCAGAAAAGTTCACTTAAACATTCGGCCCAGGTGAGCCAAAAGTCAAGGCTCTACAGAAGAACCCGAGGAAAAGTTTTCCCTGTTTTTCGTATTCTAAAGGATTGACAGAAAGAATTCACGAAACAGAATTTGAGTTTTTGGTACATCAACACTGTATACGCTGTACAGACAGTCATTATCCTGTTCGTCAGACCGTTGATGTAATAATATTCATATAGATCTAGTATATTGCGGACAAACAGTCTGGTGATTGTGACTGTGAAAAGAGGTAGACTGCTTCCGTACAGATGTGACGTACAACGACAGTGATTGTAATCCTTCAAGTTTTAAATTCTTTTTAGGTTTTCAAACCTTTAAAAAAGTTGCAGGAATGTCAAAAAATATATAGATCTAAACCATCCTGATAAGATTTCAAAACAGCAATTGTGAGGTGTATTTTTTTTTTATCTTTTTTTTTTTTTTTTTGGTTCAGGAAAACCAAGAACAGATAAATTTAGCAGAAACTGGGTTGAACGAATTATCAACACAAACACAGGTTGATAATGACATCACAGGTTCGCGGGTAGTTTGCAAGTTAAATTTGTGAACGGAAATAAATCACTTTAATGCGGGATCATGTAACCCATATATATGTATAACACGATGTCAATGGTATCAAATAAATGAATGATATTAACATATATATCCATACAGATATTCATTTTAATTTTGTTTGGAATCGGTATGAATAATTCATTATGTACCATTCCTTGCAATATTGCATCATTCAAAGATCGTCTAAAGAAAGAAAGTTGCAAATCATAGTTTTTTACCCACTAATATAAATAATTTCAGTGGAAGTGGGGCAGCATTCCGAATCGTTTTTACTGACATTCGCTTCAGCCATTTCATGACTATGAATTTTAAACATCTTTCTATCTAGATAAGTCCGAGTTTGCTTTTGTTCTCGGCCTTCCCTCCATTGTCATTGAATTAATTTGAGAGATTCTCGTTTTGTTCCACGTGTTTGTTTCTTTGCACTGTTCACTGTCACAAATGTGTATTTAAGGTCAGTTTAAAGATGTGTCTCTGCTTACAGGAAAACAATACAGTATTTCGTTTTGTTCTTCTAAGTGATAAACCTTTTCTTCAAAATTATATGATAATACAACTTCCCTTTTTCTCTTTGGATACATTTGAATTTACCAAAACTTCTCCATGAGGTACACATTATATTTCAATAATTTTCACCTCAAAATACTTCAAATATAAAGTTAATGGTTTTCTGTGAATTTATAAATGTGTCGTAAATGAGAAATTTCGCGAAATCAAACAATACCTCTGTATGTCTTTACGGGCCATCGACACAGAGCACCGCAAGGGGAGAATACGGAAAGTATGAAAAATATCACACATGAAATCAGGTTTTAAGTATCGTAATGAACATTAGTATCATGCAAGAACTTTTCCTGTTAGGTTTCATGCGAAAACTACGCTATTCATACATAGTCTGAAGATGACTCAAACATAAATGCTGGGGAAACTTTAAAACTTTGATAGAAAACCATGCAAGCTTGAATGGTTCTCTATCAAAGGTTTAAAGCATGGTTTTCTATCAAAGGTTTAAAGTTTCCCCAGCATTCATTTATAAACAACATGCATGTACTTCAATATAATGCAAATTTTGCAAGAAACTGGTTTACATGTACAGTATATTAGTTTATATTTTATTTCAAATAAATCTACAATTATTTCAGTTCAACATGATAATTCTTACTGATAAAGTCTGACGTAGCACACAGAGAACAATTACACGTATGTATAAAAATAACACGTAACAACTCTCGAGGTAAGCAGACGTCGATCTATGGTGAAGTACTTTGAATAAATCTCCCCCATCTTCTTACGTTTTCAAAGGATCGGACCGAAACGATGCTTGTGCTGATACTTCAGAAACTTCATTGGCTGCAGTACCTACAGATAATATCAAGCTAGCGTGTACAGTGCATTATCGCCTAGTGTCTGCATTCTTCACAAACAGCTCGACCTCAGTAACCCAGGCTTTCATAAATCCTCACAAATCTAGTCCAAAAACAGGATGCTTTTACGCATGAAGAAAGAAATCAACTAAAACATAAATGATTTTATGGTAATTTAGAGTAATTCTATTTGAAGCAGTGTAGAGTTTTTCTTTATCATGTAAAACTAACGATTTCGGAAGGAGTTTGATTACTGATTTTGAAACATTTATGCAAGTCAGAGAGGTTTGGCTGCTAAATTCCATTGATTTGTCCTACACACCAATTAATGATAACATTCTTTTCTCTTGTTGATGAAACAATAATATACATCTCAAATTTCTACAGTTTCAATATTCTTTGTTTTAAATGTCCTCATAGCAACAATAAACTTTCCTGAATTTTTAAGCCCTGTAAATGAATAATTTATTGATACAGTTGAAAGTATATTGATTTTCTTAAGAACCATGCTCTGTAAGTAATTTCATAATTTTGTTATTTAAAAGAAGTGCACTGCACCTTCAAATACTTTGATGAAAACATCAATGGAGGTTTCCTCAAAATGTGTTTGTAGTTTATGTATCATTGAAAAAACAAACAACACCTTTTAGCATGCTTTTATTCAGGATTAAAATGGATTTTGTATCGGATGAAAACTAGCCCTACCCGGAGTGCTAACTGATGGGCTAGGTTTCTACGAACACCGATTATGCAATATTACCATGTCCGTTTCTAAATCGTCTACAAACAAACAGCCTCATCCCTAACCACAGAGGTAACTCCCATGCCTGACAAATGCATGTACTCACAGTTATATGTATGTTTCATTGATATTAGTGACGATGAGTGAGAAATTTGTTATTGTTTCTTGTTTACTTGTCAATATATTTTGACGTGCATGTCCATGCATTTTACGGTCAAAGCGTACGTATGCCACCTACGAAAAACCGCAAGGTCGTATGCCGTTTCAAATCGTTCTCTAGTGTGTGTGCACGGACATTTAAGCATGTATAGTCAGCCATGAGTGTGCATACAAAGTAACAAAATATTGTGACAGTCAGGCGGAAATGTGTCAGGGACCTACGATATGACCAGACAATTCATGAATTAATTCGATACAATGTGTTTCTTTATACAAAGTAAACAAACCCCTCCATTGAAAATCTACTTACCCATTATATTTAAAAGCTACTGAAAATACATAGAAATGTCCATATACTCTCTATATATACGCTCCATTG
This sequence comes from Ostrea edulis, assembly GCF_947568905.1. Taxonomy (NCBI): domain Eukaryota; kingdom Metazoa; phylum Mollusca; class Bivalvia; order Ostreida; family Ostreidae; genus Ostrea; species Ostrea edulis. The sequence goes on along the minus strand of NC_079170.1, from coordinate 62,367,889 downwards.
AGTTAACTTACAGTCAAGGATTACATGGAGATCGTTTAACAAAATATGTTGCTCTCTTTCCATTAAGCAACCATGAAAGCTTTCAGTATTACATAAACGTTAGCTAAATACGATGGGCTTACTGATTCATCGCCCTTACATGTATTTACACGTATCAAAAATCTAAATATACATGTATATACAAATTCAGGACGCATTATGTCACACAAATCATTTGATTCAAATGGCATTGACATTACGTTCATCTGATGCTTTATTTTTCTAGAATACTGGTATATGAAAATTCCAATCACATCGTCAAACGTTCTCCCCGCTCTACTATACATAGACAACAGTCATAAACCTATATCTTGCACCAGATCATCTTCTGCATGCAAACGGATGAAAAATAAACAAATAAATGCCCAACAAATCTGTGTTCGTTCCTCTTGAGAAGTCGAGAAACGGTCAAACTTCTAGGAGATGGCGAAATGTCAGTTCCCAGGCTTTCATCTGCTGACTGCACTTAATTCGTTCGTGAAATAATCGACAAATATGTAAAATATAGCAATGTTTCACTCTCAAAAGGAATAGAATCATGAGAAACTCCGACATATATCCTGTGGGGATCCGGGTTAGAATAGGTCCTCAGTACCACTTGCTTGTCATGAGAGGCGACTAAATGGGGCGGTCCTTCGGATGAAACCACAAAAACCGAGGTCCCGTGTCACAGCAGGTGTGGCACGATAAAGATCCCTCCCTACTCAAAGGCTGTAAGCGCAGAGCATACGCCTAAATTTTGCAGCCCTTCTCTGGCAGTGGTCACCATGAGTAAAGAATTCTCAAAAGGGACGTTTTTAAAAACAATAAACAACCAACCGACATACAGTTTTCCTATGGTAACACGATGGTTAGTTTTCTATAGTAGCACGATAGTTAATTTTCTATGATAACACGATAGTTAATTTTATATGGTAACACAATAGTTAATTTTCTATGGTAACACGATAGTTAATTTCCTATGATAACACGATAGTTAATTTCCTATGGTAACATGATAGTTAGTTTTCCTATGATAACACGATAGTTAGTTTTCTATAGTAACACGATAGTTAATTTCCTATGGTAACATGATAGTTAGTTTTTCTATGGTAACATGATAATTAATTTTCTATGATAACAGGATAATTAGTTTCCTATGATAACACGATAGTTAGTTTTCTATGGTAACACGATAGTTAGTTTTATATGATAACACGATAGTTAGTTTTCTATGGTAACACGATAGTTAGTTTTATATGATAACACGATAGTTAGTTTTTTATGGTAACACGATAGTTAGTTTTCCTATGATAACACGATAGTTAGTTTTCTATAGTAACACGATAGTTAATTTTCTATAGTAACACGATAGTTAATTTCCCATGATAACACGATAGTTAATTTCCTATGGTAACATGATAGTTAGTTTTCCTATGGTAACATGATAATTAATTTTCTATGATAACAGGATAATTAGTTTCCTATGATAACACGATAGTTAGTTTTTTATGGTAACACGGTAGTTAATTTTTCTACAGTAACACGATAGTTAATTTTTCTATGGTAACACGATAGTTAGTTTTCTATGGTAGCACGATAGTTAGTTTTCCTTTGGTAACACGATAATTAGTTTTCAACAGTAACACGATAGTTAATTTCCTATGGTAACATGATAGTTAATTTCCTATGGTAACATGATAGTTAATTTCCTATGGTAACATGATAGTTAATTTTTCTATGGTAACATGATAGTTAATTTTTCTATGGTAACACGATAGTTAGTTTTCCTTTGGTAACACGATAATTAGTTTTCTATGGTAACTACTCACGATAGTTAATTTCCTATGGTGACACGATAGTTAGTTTCTATGGTAGTACGGTAGTTAGTTTCTATGGTGACACGATAGTTAGTTTCTATGGTAGTACGATAGTTAGTTTTCTATGGTAGTACGATAGTTAGTTTTCTATGGTAGTACGATAGTTAGTTTTCTATGGTAGTACGATAGTTAGTTTTCTATGGTAGTACGATAGTTAGTTTTCTATGGTAGTACGATAGTTAATTTTCTATGGTAGTACGATAGTTAGTTTTCTATGGTAGTACGATAGTTAGTTTTCTATGGTAGTACGATAGTTAGTTTCTATGGTAGTACGATAGTTAGTTTCTATGGTAGTACGATAGTTAGTTTCTATGGTTACACGGTAGTTAGTTTCTATGGTTACACGGTAGCTTTGATCATTTCAATAATTATTTCTTCAGTGAATTCACATTATGTTATCACGTGGTAGTAAAAATTCTCCATTTATTTTTGTACTGCTGATTTAGCTTATCTCAATAAATTCTAAGTGAATGTACATGCATCACTGTAGTTAGGTGAATTAGGGTCAAATTCGACCGAGGAATCAACAAACCATCACATAGGGCTGAGCTCAATGATAAAGATGGATTTTTTTTTTATCTTATAAAAATCGACATAGAAATCATTGTATTCCGGACATAAAAACAATCACATTGATATCCGTTTGAAGAATTTTAGAATCATGAGGCGCCGACATAGAAACCATTTTAATGAAATTTTATTCTTATCAGCAACGGATTCAATGCAGTACAAGGTGAACATTAAGTTGATTGTACATACGTCTTACAAATAGCGATGACGTTTATTGAATATCTCAGATAGTTTTGCACGAATGTCTTTATTTATTTTCAAAACATTACTGACAAATATTTGGTGATAAGGTTTTGATCTAGATGTAGGAGCATTCTGAAACTTGAACCTGTGGCATTTCAGTTACTTTTAACGAAAGTGCATTACAAAAATACGCATCGTATTTAGAAGTGAGAGTCACGGGTCTTTTGGATAAGACCTTAAAAACGGAGGTCCTGTGTCGTAGAAGGCGTTGGCACGCTAAAGAACCCTCACTGCTACGGCCATGAGCTTTGAGCATAGGTCAAACCCTACAGCTGGTGATGTCTCAATATGAATGAAAAATTCTCGACGGATCGAAAAACAAATGAAATATACAAATAAACACTTCGTATTTCTGAAAGTATCATAAATTCAATTAACCACAATATATCAACATGTCTTCATTTTTCAAGAAATTAACCCAAACTTAGAAATCTGTCTCATTTAAGTGTAGATCTCCATTAACATGTTCAATTACTCTTGAAAGAGCAAAATGTCTAGTTACGTAAACAGAATTCATTAAATCGGAAATTCAACATAAACCTTATCACAGAGAAGCTAACTATTCTTCAGAACCGCTGCTGTCTACCCATCTGTTGGCGATTTCCGGTAGGTAAGAAGATAACGACTGACTTCCTGGATAAACTACAGATTGGCCGCCCAGTTGATCTTTGATGTCAGAGAGCATCATGGGAATTACCAAAGATAAGTCATGACGTCGACCATTCGGCTATCTGCGCAGCACCAGCGGTGTTATTGTCTGGGTTCTAGATAGGTTAGAATTACAAAGCAAATTGAAGATCAACTTTGACACTTCTTCTAATGAGCGTTGCCTTATATTCTGGAAAACATCAATTTCAAATGCGCCGTGTAATTTGTAGTAAATTCCTGCAAGTGCTTACAAAAAGGAGAAGTACTTCCTTCTGTACTTTTTATTGAAGAAATAATGGTTTGTTTGTTTTCTTCTTCTTTTTTTTTTTGTCAACCTTTGGCTTTGATACGCGCTATGTTAAAATGTAGTACATTTCTATGGGTTTCAATCAGAATTCGAATCTTGATTTTAAAACTGTTTTCATTGTTGTTTTTTCCCCAATTTTCTATATATGTCTCGAATCGTATTTTGTGCTCATAAATTATGCTTTTTACAATTTTAGATTTTAAAACGAATACAAATATGTGACGTAGATTTTAGTGCCGGAATTTTTTTTCAATCTGAAAGCATTTTTTTTTTTATCTTTATGTGAAAGCATTCAAAATGTTCAGGAAATCAAAGTGAATATTCGGCTAATATAGTGTGGCGTAAATACTAATACAAAGGCAATATATGCTCTCTAGTCGCAGAAAACGATTGCGATTTTTAAGTTATAAAGTGTCATACTTTCAGTAAAAATGGGTCAATACTAACAAAGGTCAAATTAGTCCTAAAGTACACAAAGCAATTATAATCTATGCGACGAAAAATAACGTAATTCATTCGGAAGCCAGACAGCAAGTTTTTAATCAGTGTCTCTAAGCATAACCAAAAAGTGCCGAAAATTATTTTTATGCAAAGGGTTATAACTTTCCTGGATCAACCATGACGAAAGTAGTCGGTTTCCAATTTCTCCAACAGTTTTATAAAAGTGCTGTATATAATTAATTTTATGTAAAGGGCGTTAACTCTAGATTTACTAAAGGAGCACAGTGACGTATTGCGACCTTGATTAGAGTGTGGGAAAAGAAGAGAGGCAGATTGACTGACGGACGGCTGGACGGACGGACAAACAGACAGACGAAGAGAAAACTTAAAAACCTCCACGGTTTCACCGAATCGAAACAACAAGAAAATTCATTCATCCAATTCATCAAAAATAATTCAATTAAACGGCAAGATAAAAAAGGTCAACGAAGTTGAGCACGAAGCTCCCACGCAAGGTTAAGACACGCTAACATTAAACAGAAGGTGCACATATCGCCGGGACGTGGAGATCAATCTTGACATCACTTTACGGTGATACAGGCAGTTTGTTTAATTGGCGTATACGTAGCTCCGCTCGTCAAAAATTCGGTGAACATTTCAAATAATTCCTTACATCAAAACGGCTTTTTATAGCTTAACCTTATTCAATATACCGAAAATAATGTTTTGCACCTTATCATACGCGTGAAACAAGGTGTCTTATATGTAAGCTCATGAAATTCAAAGTTGTTCGGTACAATTTGTTTTTAGAAAAACTTGGAAATAAATTATCTTACACCGTTTTAATTTTCACTGCAATCGCGCAAAATCTAGGTCATAATACCGTTTTTATATCTCATATTTCTTTCCAATGGATCATTCTGTAACTTGCAAGGACGAAATGTGTAATTTTGTTACCTGTTTTGTTTTTCAACAACATGTTCATTCTTTATTTGAAAGTTGAATCCTGTCAAATCTTGACAGTTGTCATTTATAGCCCTTCGCTCGTCAGCTGTTTAATTCCTTTTCCAGTAATTTCTCGGAGTTTCGGTATTTACACTGTAGTCCGGAAAATGGGGTCAAAGGTTATCTCGGCGAAACCTTTGGCAAACAGGTTAGAACGGTAGTAATTAGTACATATACATTTTAATAAAGAGCAAATTGCATTTGGTTTTATGACCTAACAGAAAAAAACCCATATTTTGGTTAGCAATCAATACCGTTCAAAACTCATTGCGGTTTACCAACTTCATCTTCGTCTACATCGCGCCTGAAACAGATAACTAATCTAATATAGAGTTATTTTCTGCAAAAGGAAACCAAATTTACCCGTAATTGTATTTGCCGTAGACCAAGACTGCTTATGGCTTCAGGGGGACAAACAGAAGCATTAAATGCGATCCACTCAGTGCGTTTATATAATTTATCTCACACAGGCTATTCCCACTGCTGTTTTAACCGTGCAGTTTGATAAAAAGAAATCGAATCTCGAAAATACAAGCTTCGAAATACGGTTACTAAAATGTCCAATAGCAATTGAGAAATTTATATGCATCGAAAATTGCTATTTAAATCGTTTTGGAGATCGATGTTTGATTTGTTTTTATAAACTGTAGTTGAAATCATATGTTAATGTGAATTTAAAGTACGGCGCACTTTTCAGCAGTTAGTTGCTGAATTTGGTCGCTGTTTGTGTTTACGGTCACTAGAAGTTAATGGAAATTGTCCACATCCTTATAAGAAGAAGCGAAGACGACAAGTTATGTTTAATTGAAACCATGTCTGAAGCATTTCCTTCGTATCGCCCAATCAATATGGCGGACATCCTATGTTCTATCCCCGCTTCCTATTGCTACAAAGCGTAATTGTCAACAGAATTGCTCACTTCCGGTTGAAAATTATGGGAACATTGGTGGAAATTGTGTCATTGTTTATGACAGTTTATAATGAGTTCCATTTTAGGTTATTGTGGCGACCAAGTGAATTCTTTCCTTTCTAAGGAGGAAACAATTGTCTGCTGTGCAGCACTTCACTTCATGGATTGAAGTATATTCACTCGCTGTTTTATGAAAGCTGTTTTTGTTTCTTCATTGCCAAAAATATGAATGATCAATCACGTTACACTCCTGCATTGAAATACATTTATTGCAAAAGTATAAATTCATCATTGATAATTTCTTAATATAGAACTCCGGAGATAAAGAATAATGGTAGTGTATTTTATTCTGAGTTTCAGTTCTTCATGATATCGTCCTGTGGGGATCCGGGTTAGAATAGGTCCTAAGTACCCCTTGCTTGTCGTAAGAGACGACTAAATGGAGCATTCCTTCGAATGAAACCGCAGAAACCAAGGCCCCATGTCACAGCAGATGTGGCACGATAAAGACCCCTCCCTCCTCAAAGGCCGTGAGCGCCGAGCACAGGCCTAAATTTTGCAGCCCTTCACAGGCAACGGTGACGTCTCCATATGAGTGAAAAATTCTCAAGAGGGATATTAAACAATATACAATCAATCTTCGATGTTAAATTTTTCATTCACTTCTAATATTGTAAATAAGCAACCGAAGCACCGACTATTAATTGTAAGAGAAAATAACGTTCAGTTCAAACATACCCGATATCTTCCACTGACAACAATGTGTGTAAGATGTTTTTTATCTTTATTCATTTTGTGTATATTATAGTGAACTTTTACAGGAAACTGAGAATGTGAAAACACAATTAGGTAGCAGGGGAAAGTTTCGCACAATAGACCATCTCAACTTTCTTTAAGAATGGAAATACCCCATACTTGAAGTGATTTTAGGATACATGTCAAGTGCATCCGAGTGATAAATGAAAAAGTTGATAAGCATTAAGTAACATGTAGGTGTCATCATGATTCCTAGTATATAGATGTGTGCAAATACGAAACTAAGACACGTGGTCAGTTGCTGAAAAAATTCAGGTGAAAACCTACATGGTCCAGTAAAACGTCTGTAGCAGAGAGGAAAGGTGGATGACCCCAGATGAAAGGTAGAATTTTATGAAGGACAGAGTTCTTGATTGTGCACAGTGTCTAAATTCCCTCGCGCAGTACTCTGATGGGGTTTCGGTGGTTAGTAATTAGTCCAAACGAGAGAAATAAAAGCGAGAAAGGGGCACTGTTTAGGGTATGTTTTGTGCAGTAACAAATAAAATTAAGAATATGCTGGAGTTCCTCATTGACAATATCTTCGTGGTCTTTGGTGACCAGGTCTTCCAACAGTCTGTTGGAATGCCCATGGGCGCGAATTGTGCTCCTTTGTTAGCTGACCTGTTTTTATATTCCCATGAAGCAGAATTTATTCAAAACATTCTATGTGAGAGGAAAAATTCTCTTGCTGTGGCCTTCAATTCGACATTTAGATATATTGACAATGTATTGCCTATTAACAGTAATAATTTTCATTCATATGTCGATTCAATATACCCCAGTGAACTCGAAATAAAAGACACCACAGGGTCGTCCACTTCTGCTTCATACTTAGATATTTTATTGAAAGTAGATATTAACGGCAAACTAACAACTCAACTTTATAACAAAGGGGATGATTTCAACTTCTCCATCGTCAACTTTCCATATTTATGCAGCAATATTCCATTATCACCTGCATATGGTGTTTACATCTCTCAACTGATTCGATACGCAAGAGCTTGTTCTGCATATGGTCAGTTGTTAAATCGAAGCAGGCCACTGACAAACAAGTCGACGGTGCAGGGGTTCCAAATGTCTTGTTTAAAATCAGCATTCTGCAAATTCTATGGTCGTTATAACGATCTAGTTTGCCAATACAACCTATCATTGGGTCAATTGCTGTATGACGTGTTGCATGTAGATTGTTATGCCGTTCTTGGTACACTGATTTTGACTACGGATAACTCCCTTTACCTGATCAAGATATAGGACTCACGGCGGGTTCTTACTCCTCGTAGGCACCTGATCCCACCTCTGGTATATCCAGGGGTCCGTGTTTGCCCAACTCTCTATTTTGTATTGCTTATAGGAGTTATGAGATTGATCACTGTTCGTTATTTTCGCCTTTCATGTAATTGAGGGCCATTATTCAATATGAAATACAAGTAATGACCTAAAAAGGAAATATGATTTTGCATTAGTCCGTCATAACTTGACTTTAATGTATACCCCCTACCCACATGTTTCGGAACCAAAAATTAAAAATTAGTAACTCGATCCTAAAATCGTCATACTACATATAGCTATCTGTTTCAGTAACGATTTACAAGAATGTGCTTTATCTAAAACTGTACATGTATTTAATTTCCTTCCACATTATGGAAAAAAGAAGATTATTATTAATTCAACCTACGGATCACTGATGGACTAATACAACGCACAACTTAATCACACCAAGCACCCCATTTACCACGCATCTACAGACTTGAAATCAAAACACGAAGAATATGTGTCATTTTACAGAATTCTCCCAAAACCTAAATTTACCCTCAACAAATAAAAAACCCAGCTGCTGTCTATTTTCAAATTCTCTTATCTAGATCTGACCACGTCAGAAACCCAAGCTAATGTAACAGTTGTTCTAGTGCTCGCGAATCTATCTGCGATCTACCACCGCCGGTACTCTCCTTGGGCGGGTGAGAGGGGGTGGGGTTGGAATTCACAAAATCATATATCATTCTTGGGTTTTGTCTATGCCTAATCATAATTATACATGCGTGTTGTTTTTCTATTGATTCTATATGATATATAAGCAGGAGTAAATTCGCATGGCAGTTATTATTAATATGACTTTGGGGTGCTGCCCCCCCCCACCCCCCACCTATGTATAATACTTACTTAAGGGCTTTGAGGGAAATTATAAACACTGCATATCCCCCTATACTGGGTTACTTGAACTGCCTCTCTTTTTTTATGTAAATTCATTTACCCAAAAATAAAGACTGATGTTATGATTAGTCTTTCACAGCTATAGCACCACTTTGTACCGTCTGTAACTTTGAATATCACTTGCATGTAGTTTGAGGAGGGCCATTTTTTATTTGCCTTCCTTCGGTTTATTGGAATTTATTTTCCCCTCTTTTCAATTGGTATGTAATACAGGATCTATAATAGTTTAGAAGTCACGAGTTTGGAAACTTTGGGCATCTCGAAAATTAGGTGTTTATGCATTTCCATCTTCTGAGTCATGGGTGATAAGTCTTCGACGTAGTGTTATGTACACTTTTAGCTTAAATAGCCATTGAACATAGATACTTTTCAAAGACTGTCAGTTTTTGTATATGGTTTTGGAACAAACTATATCAGCATAATGATATTACCACGCCTATTTCCTTATCTACTCCTGCTCGTATACAGGCGTCGCCTGTTCGTGACTTTCACAACAAACAGTTCATGAGAATGAAACACATAATACTAATAAATCCGTGTGGAATAGTACACCTCTCTTCTAATATTCTCGTGATTGCCGTATTGAAGCAGGCTCACATTTTATTTTAAGTAAGCCGAAAGCTAAGTTCTCTGTCATATATATTTTTGGTTTTATTTTTTAATTTAAGGCTGGGAGTGCTATTGAAGTCAATCCTACATACGAAATGCAGAATAGATATTACATGTAACACATTCAGGCTTAAGGTGGCTCATTACACCAAAATATTACTCAAAGGCTCGTTAAAACACCTCCTATAACGTATGATTTCACCCGTTAAAACACCTCCTATAACGTATGATTTCACCCGTTAAAACACCTCATATAACGTATGATTTCACCATCGAATGATATTAACTCTCAGTTACACGTTTCGTATATTCTTTCTGGAATGCTAGAAAGGGTGCTTTATTTGCAAATAAGAGATTTTAGAGTTCCGCTATGCTTTGATGCATGATATAAATCTCAGACAACATCTCTAAAACATTCAGATAGACGATCTAATTAAAAAATAATTATGAAAATTGAAAACGTTATTTATTAATTTTGTTTAAATCTGCGGTCAAATTCTTCGAATAAAAAAAGAAAACAAAAAAACATGTCAATAAGAAAAAGACATATCGGCAAATGTATTTAAATAAAGAAATTGAAATAAAATTGCCAAAATTCAGAAATATTGCGATTTTACAAATTTGAATCAAACCCAATCAGAATCATCGAGAACATTGTAATCAGAAAACTACAATCCCTTGATGTTAAATGGTTACAAATTAAATGAATCTATAGAGGAAAATAAAAAAAAAATTGATGGAAAGTGCATACAATTGGCAAAAATATGATCAATTTTGATCGGGATCGGTATTTTTTTCCCCTCTGGTTTGGTTCAAATCTAAATCTTAAATTTTGTCAATTGATTTCAATTTATTTTTAAAATATCTTTGTCTGACATAACTTGTTTTTCTCAAATGTCATGTTTCTGAAAGATTTTAGTGGTAAGTTTAAAAAATATTGACAAAAGACTGATAATTTTCTTAAATAGTTTTTACATCATAACATTTACATGAGTCTTCTTCACATATTTTATTAGATCAAATCAAAGCGAAGTTTGGATTTAAAATCTCTTATTTGCAAATAGAACACCTTTTTTTTTCCTTCCGGGAAAAATCACAAAAATTCATTTAGAATAGTTGAGAGCTTGTATCATTCTTTCGATGATGAAATCATGCTTCATACGAGGTGCTTAAACGAGCCTGTCAATAAATGATAGTGTAATGAGCCACCTTAATCTATTTTGTGCCAAGGTACACAACGAAGTTCTTGTAATTTATAAGTTACGGATATTTTTTTCCACGAGGTTCCAATCGTTGCATTCATAAGACACTTTAGTATCGGATGGTTTATGGAATTCGTGATCCTGTGATCAGTGTTAGACAAAAAAACCAACAACAACAAAAAACCAGTGGCATGACTGGGAATCGTTTACAACTACTTACAAGACGACATGCAAAACGGACGGGTAAAATTACACCGGGGGCCTTTTATCGCGTTTGAATTCGAAAATTGCTCCATTAATATTTTCATTGCCGTCGTTGTTTGCTATCAAAACACATTACAATAATCTTCACATAATCCCCGCAGACTTTGGTACACTGGTTTAGTAAAATATCAAAAGATGAAACAGTAAGCCCGCCGCTAATGTAGCGTATTGATCGCCTTGTGATGAAACTACTTCCGCTCGTTATGAGAGACTGCATCGATGTGACTGACCGACATAGGTATCTGGGATTGGGAGAACTAGTCATTCATATTGTTCATTGATAAAAGACTCTTACGGGAGTTAATGCATTGGGTATTGAACATTACAGTGCTGTTCGTTTGTCGTTTATTAACCGTAATAATAACATGTAATACCTTGTCTTAGTTTTTGGGTAATTATGAACACCAAGTATTCTATCCTGTCATGACTGTAGACATGCGCAGTACCCGCTCCTGTTGAAGACACAGAACAACAGACAAAGTTGCGGTGACAAAGTTTTTTTTTGGTGGGATTTTTTCTTACTAGAATGACCCCAAGGTTTTCATATTTTCTGCAATCTAGCTAGACTTGCTCAAGTCTCTATGTTTAATTTAGCAAACTAGTCAATATTTCATATGTATAACAGCCGGGAAATTAAAAATATTTCCATTTTTGTCAAAAGCATGTTGGTAATGATATGGGAGAGCAAATGACTTTTCTTCCAAGTTTATGTACAACTGACGTAAGCTAATGATTGATGTTCCACTTAACGTCGAATCAAATACAAACATATACAAAAACCAAATGAAATAAAAATGAATAAACCTTTAGAGAAATAGCAATGATTTTTTTTTTAGCTAAAGAATTTTTCAGGTCGGTCGCAATTAGGAAATCATGTGATCCGTGATGTCACTGGGGTCTATTTTGTAATCTGTGATGTGGCTGAGTCTATTCCGGTGTTCGATTTGATGTACGACAAAGACTATATAACTCCGATCGAAATGAAGTTGAATTAAGACACGAATATCTATTCACGGTCCAAATTGAACAGCATTTTTCTCAAACGATGACGACAGCACTTTTACTACACCTAACGGCACTGTTAAAAAAATATTGATGCTCTAATGATTTCTACTAAGATCTAATAGAGCTAGTCTAAGTGTATCACGTGATCAATCTGATTCAGCAAGTCGTCTTCGATAAACAAAAGGATGGACTCCAACTGATACGGAGCTTAGTCTCACTAGTTCATACGTTATAGTTAAAGTGATGTAACAGACCTGTAACCATGGCGACGGGTACCTTGAAAATGCACCTTATGTTTGTGTAAAAAAAAATTGTGAAAAGACAATCCTATTGTTTTCATATAAGCAGAGACATATATAAAATGTTAATTGTTATGTATGTCTCCGATATACCCCCCCCCCCCTCAAAATATGCTGATGACAGATAGCGTGCATGTAGCTGGTAGATTGACATGCAATGAAATAGTAATCTTTGCTCCCTTTTCTTCCAAGATAGTCCATATCTATATTATTATTTTTTTTATCAGTGTTGAAGTAAATTATTGTAACCATGGTAGTAATTTGAGGTTTGTTTTACTGATAAAAATGATTCACCACATGATTTCTAAAAAACGAAATGAAACTCCAATTTCTGTGAATAATTCAGACAGAGTCTAATTAAATAGAAAATCGATGAATAAATCTGTTACTTATCCGAATCGAAAATCACTCCTCAGTAGTTGAAGACTCTCGAAAAAAGTTTAACTAAAGGTGGTTCAATCATTTTCTGACAAAGTTGTTGAAATCTATACATTAAACATTGAAGTACATTGTGCTTCGGTATTATACACTTGTTATTCTGTCTCTTTTTCTCAAACAAACAAACCTGTACTGTAACAATAAATACATTCATTTCATTTTTCAAAGTTTTAATAAAGTGAAATTTGTTTTTAAAACATTGGTATTTTTTCCACTAGAAAACATATTTAACTAAATTGAAATCAGATGCTATCAAAGTTCTATTTACAGCGTACACGTAATTGAAATATGTGAAAAACGAAACTAGCCATGCATGTGTAAAAGGAAATTTAATAGCCTCCATTCAGTGGGATTCCCAACCACAACAACCTGTACACATAACTATTGCACTACCTGGTTTGGCAACACGCCAGGAATTTAAAGTAAAGAAGGAGAGAGATCACTTTTTTGTTGTCGTTAGAAGGGAATGTTTCAAAAGTCTTCTTTAAAGCATTGCCGGAGTTTGTTAAAGAGGTAGTAGTGCTATTCATAACAGCTGCCGTCATTCATGTTTTCAGTCTATTTAACTATACATAATTTAAATTTATGTTACTTTTTCCTGGCAAACCTTAGTCTACAATACACATCTATTTTAATTATGTATGCCTTGCAATATACATCAAAATGTTTATGTGTCAATATTTATATTCCAATGTTTTTGCCTTCTACCAATTGAGAACAATGTGCGTATGAATCTTGCTGGATATAGTACGAATATTTCAACAACTGGGAATTCCGAAATGAAAGTAAAATGTAAATATAAAAAATAAAGTTCATCTTTGAAAATGCCTGCTACGCTTCACGCCGGCACGCGTTTCACAAAGCGCTTCGCAGTTCATACCCACATGTATTTTCATAAAAGAAATTTATTTCTTAATATATGTACAAGAGTGGTCATTTGCAATACACATGCACTGGTTTTTTTTTGCGTCGATTTCCTTTGCAATACACATCTATTGTTTATGTGTTTTAAATATCTGTACAAGCGTGGTACTTTGTAATATACATGTATTGTTTTAATGATAATTTGCAATACACATTTGTTGTCTCAGTGTCGATATATGTACAAAGGTGATCGTTTGCCATACACACATGTACATCTGTTGTCTGTATTTTGGGTCATTGCTATACGCTTTTGAAAGTGTATAATACTCACGTTTCGATTTTATTTGTGGCGATATGTGCGCAGATTTAGTTTGAACAAGTGAAGATCACAAACGCGGATCAATATCACAAAACCTATAAAGAATACACCCCCCCCCCAAAAAAAAAACAACCCAGAACAATCGAATATATCGTATCTCAAAATATTTTAATCATTTTTCCTAAAACAATTTGACGTGTTTTATCATTCGATATACTGGTTTAAGTGGTGATGTCAATCAGTACTCCATTCTTGAAATCCATAATTTGCATCTATGAATAATTGATTACTTTATATCTAAATTCCTGCGGGGTTCCGGGTTAGAATAGGTCCGCAGGATCTGTTGCTTGTAAATGGGGCGGTCCTTCGGACGAGACCGCGAAAACCGAGGTCCCGGTAAAGATCCCTCCCTCCTCAAAGGCCGTAAGCGCCGATTTCGCAGCCCTTCACCGGCAATGGTTACGTCTCCATATGAATGAAAAATTTTTTCGAGAGGGACATTAACCAATACACAATCAATCAATCAATCATATTACGGTAAATACTCATGTTTCCCTAACTCAAAGAAAAGCAGGAAATCTAAATATTATAGAAATCTATACAGTATAGAAAAATCTAAATATAGAAATATATACATGATAGAAAATCTAAATAATTTAGAATACACGTAGTAACATATTGTGCAGAGTTGAGATTTCTATTGATACTTGTCGAAAGAATTGGATCAGTACTATAAAATCACGAGGTAGTCCTTGTCTCCAAGAAATTCCATCAGTTTCTCTTTATGTGTATATTTTACAGAAACCTGATCTACCATTATGATTCGAAATACGTGTAATGTAGACTCACTGTGTATACAAATCGACACAGTCGACAGATGTGTATTGTACACTCTTGTACACAAATCGACACACAGTCGACAGATGTGTATTGTACACTCACTTTTGTACACAAATCGACACACAGTCAACATATGTGTATTGTACACTCACTCTTGTACACAAATCGACACACAGTCAACATATGTGTATTGTACACTCACTCTTGTACACAAATCGACACACAGTCGACAGATGTGTATTGTACACTCTTGTACACAAATCGACACACAGTCAACATATGTGTATTGTACACTCACTCTTGTACACAAATCGACACACAGTCAACATATGTGTATTGTACACTCACTCTTGTACACAAATCGACACACAGTCAACATATGTGTATTGTAGGGTCCCTCTTGTACACTTATCAACCCCCGGTGTCAAGTGATTTCTAAGTGGAGTGATCTAAATATGAAAATAAAATTTTGCGGTTTTACAACCACACTTGGAGGGATTGACGGATTCAAAGTCCGGTCAAATTTACCAGCGTCATTCCATTATGAATATTAATTTGTGTGTGTGTTTAAAAAAACGATACGTTGTAGGTCATTGAAACCCTTGTGTTTCTTCTTTTATTTGATTAATTTTGTACATAACTCTTACACGTACTACATTTAAGAAATGAATTTCATTTTTGAAAATGTGTGAACATGAACTGCGATGCCTTACTCCAGCTAAAACGCTTCATTCAAAATCTAACCCTCGTGAATTTTCATAAATGAAATTTATTTTTTCATATTTACATTTTACTTTCATTTCTGTCGGAATTTCCAGTCGTTGATATAGGCGCACTATATTTATCAAGATTCATACGCACATTGTTCACATTCACGAGGAAATGACCACCATCTGAATTGGTAAAGATACTTTTGAAATGTAAATATTCTCTGATCAACAATACAGTACCTACACGTAAAATCAATACATATATTGGCACACTTAAAACAGTCTTTCATAACCATATTAACTAATGCGGTTCTGAAATATTTGTTATATAGTCCATAATTTTTATAAAGTTTGAAGAAAATGATAAAAAGACAAGTGCATATGTCCCTCAGTCTGCCGAGCAGTAAGAAATCTTGAGACGCCCCCTGACACAGTAGATGGGACATGTCACTAGGCAATATTCTTTATCGTCAATCAACATGACAAAGGCTACAGGTGTGGAATACATACATGGCTTTCATTAAGAAAAATCTTGGTGGATAATTTTTTTTAATCATTTGAAACGAACTGTGAACATGCTATGTTATACTTAAAGTAATGGCAGACGTGAACACCGATATGATGTATTGGGTACACGTGATTCTAGTTTCTAAAAACAACCAAGAAATATATTTGTCTTACATGTAAACTTGATATTAAAAAGAAAAAAAAAATCTAATTTCATGGTGAACAGGGACTATAATAATAGACCACGTGTCCTAGCGTCGGCTTGTTAAAGGGCCGTGGTAGGAGATAAGTATGTACACAGAAAGTGGCCTTGGACGAACGCTGTACATGCAATTTATCAACCTGTCTACATGGAATTATGCATGCAAATCCTTCTGCATAATTGTCTTTTTTTCCCTTTCAATATCTTATACAAACAATAGCGCGTGATATTATCTCTCTTATTGCGTTAAATCTTAATAGTACACACATGTAATTGCGAATTTGATAATGAAATAGTTATTCAATAAATCAAGGGCCTTCATTGAGAGCAATCTGTGAAAAGAAACCCCCATTTCATACTATTTTACACGTAAATATCGAAATAAGAGTAATTTTGCATGTTAGTATCTGTCTTAAAGATTGTTTTAAAATTTGATTTTCCACTATTGAGAAACGGACGATCTATAAAAATGAACACTATAATTTTCGTTGCTACCTGTCACGTCACCATATTTATATTAATTTTAATTTTTAATTGGCTTCATAAATTTTTTTAATATTCAAAACTTTTTTTTACGATTACGCCTACAATTATATTCTTCGTCTCTCGCATATCATGCCTGAAGGTAACAGGAATTAATTACACATATAGAACGCTTTCTCCCCCACCTTTGACCCGAAATCGGATGTTTTATCTGTCTTATCATCGCTGTAAGATATGGCCCAGTCGTGTGCAGATATCAGCGTTGCTAACTCGCACACTATAAATTGTTGGACACCAGTCAAGTAGGGATAGGAGTGTTTGAACAGCAGATAAAAATCTATTTTTAGAAGACGTACAGTCTCTTCCAAAAGACAAGTCCCTAGATTATTTCAATCTGATGGCCATTATTTCTATTTTCTCTTAATATCTTTCTTTATTTTATTCATTCTGATTATTACATAATCTTTAAAGAATATGCTACATGTTGTGCATTTATGATTAAGGAACTTCCCTACAATGTTAACTGAAGAGTTCCAATAAATGTGATTGTTCTTTAAATGTGGTTTTGAATTACTGAAACACTGACTCAATATTAAGACAATAAAAGGTATATGTTTGTCAAATTGAAAAACATAGGGGAGTACTAGGACTGAAATAATTTTCTCCAAAACAAAATAGAAACCATTTTGGGACCCCGTGTAATTTAAATTGATGGACTGGGGTCATTTTGAGTATAGAGTGATGTGCCGTTGGAAATCACTACGTTTGATTTTGAGCTATGTGTCGTCTTTCAATGTCTTCTTTTAATGTAGTACAACATTAGAAAATAAACATCATACATCTTACTGATTTAGTATATGAAGTAATTCAGGAATTTTATGATAAACTATGAGGGTCTTCGATGAAAATCATGTGGACGACGTCTTTTATATACGTTTAAATGACACACGATTCTGGTTTGTCCAAAAAGAATTCCATTAGTGTATAAATAAGAAAAACGGAGATTCTTAACATTTTTAAGGTTTGTTTTGTTGTTAAGTAAACAGATTATCTTAAGTTTTACATCAGGTTATTAAAATAAAATGACATAATTATCCAGGTTTATCTTAAGGCTGCAACATATACAGTGTTTTATTGTTACTCCCATTAATATAATAAACTATTTGTAAACAAAATACTACACGGTACGATGAGTTGGTATTCTTTAATTGTTACCCCCTTTATTAAAATCAAATATTAGTAAACAATACACTACACAATACGATGCGTTGGTAGTTCGTAAGAGGCGACTAAATGGGGCGGTACTTCAAATGAGACCGCAAAAACCAAGGTCCCGTGTCTCAGCAGGTGTGGCACGATAAAGATCCCTCCCTGCTCAAAAGCCATAGGCCTAAATTTTTATGCTCTTCACTGGCATTGGTGACGTCTCCATATGAGTGAAAAATTTAAACAATATACACCAACCAACCAACCTAAGCTGATTAAAACAACAAAACAACATCAGAGTCAATGACTTTTATTGACACCACTTAATCATATAGTTGCCAAGTCAAGTATACAAATCTAACACGGGAACTCTAATTATAAATTGTGTGCCTTTGACGACTATATCGCCATCGTCCAACGTGATATGTGACACCTAGCGATCTTCAGCTTCGAACGAGGAACACAGGGATTGAATAACTATTATAGACCGCATAAAATCCAACATGTATGTACAGACGTGCGTGCTGATAAAATACATGTAACAATTTTAATCTGTCGAAATACCGGCAATATGCCTATTTTCTCTAACTTATTGATCGAAAAACTGGGACATCAATATGAAATTAAAATTTATAAAAAATACATTAGTTATAAATTCATGCTGTACTGTAATATTGATACCTATTCTACTTTCATTTTAAATTTAAGACATCTTTATAACCTGATTACATACGTGTATATAGAATATTTAAACTGTTACACGCACGCGCGCACATGTATATGCACTTGGAATTACTGGGGGCTTCAGTATTAGTACTTATCCAGAACCGACAGATTAACAGACATTGGTACTACTAACATGCATATTTATCTTACTTAAAAGTTCAACAAAGCAGGTGGGATAGAATTGTGCAAGAATATTGATGAATCTTTTACTTTTACAGGCGAAACTACAATGTATAATATTTATGAAAGTATTGAAAAACTGGAACATTTAGAAATGGAACAATGAAATAAAAATTTCTTCAAAACGACTGGTGTTCTAGTTGTCTTTAACACTGTTTATGTACCCCATTTATTTATTTAGTGATTTCTTAAAGATCGTGCAAAATCGATGCCTATTTTTCGATTTATTCTGTACTTTTGAAATGAAGACCATTCATTCCTAAACTTAGTGGGCGGTTTACCTGTGGCGAACAAACCAAGGTCAAACATGTATCGATTGGTTTAGCACACTGCATGATTCACGAGAAAGGCTATCTGAATTTGTTCTACATTTTGTTGCGGAGTGATCGTTTTAATATGGAGAAATACGATCGTCGCAACATCGATGCAGTATAGGATTGTATAATTACATTATATGTGCACTAATTTTAACGTGATTTCTATTCTAAGGAGGTATTCTACATCACAGGCACTTGTTTCTGTAAATGACTTATGACCTCTGTATACTAATAACAACACAAGGTACCTAGCTTCAAATGACACAGAATGGCACCCCCTGAGAATGTCGGCCTTTTGAGCCTCCAAGGAATATGCGATGCTAATGTATTTACTACCGTTGTATTGTACAATCATTCAACTTAAAAACCATGTATGACATGACTGCATTCATTGCCTCTTGTCGCCGAAAACTGCAACAAAAAATGGCTTTTCCGTTTTATACCACGAAGTGCTATGTACTGATACCGCACAGAATACGTGGTCGATTTTGACTGGCTAGCACGCTCTTCTAAAATTACGTTTGGAATTCTTTAGAGTTATTTATAGAAAGATAGAGCATCAGAGATGAATTAAAAATAACAGGCAAAAGGATGATTTTAATGGTGATCATTAACCACAATTGATCTTAGTTTACATAATTTAGTTACTAACATTAGGGGGGGGGGGGGGGGAGGAAATGCTACAAAAAATAAAGGGGACTCCATCCCCCGTATTTTTTTCCACAGACACCTGATAACTATAATCCCCCCTTCTGATTTTTTTTGCTGTGACAATTCCTCCAAAATGTGTGGATTCCTTGTCTCTCTCAACCCAATTTCGATTGATGTAGTTGTTTCACGCTTTTCACAAGCTTTAGAGATTGGCCTTCTACTGGACTGGTATAATATAGAATATACTTATTATAAACAGTATAAGGTATTTAAGGCTTACAAAAAAGCATGTTTACGATTACATAAATCGAAATTAGGATGGAATAGACGGGGAATCCACACATTTCGGAGAAATAATCGCCGCCCCAAAAAATCAGAAGGGGGGGTGTCCATACTTCAGATGCCTGTGAATTTTTCCATATCGGCACAGATCCGTAATATTAGGGATGCGGGGGAGGGGGTTCGCCGGAGAAGTTGTAAGTTGCACATGGCTTGTTTACATTTCCTGACAGACAATGATAAAAATATGATAGTCATGATAAAGACCTTCAGAACCTTAATCAGTGTGTGCATGGGGGGGGGGGGGGGGTCGTTATATAGTGTTCGTCATTGCTGTCTCAATTTTTTTCCCTCAGGCTGGGAGGGGGGGGGTATTCTTTGCTCCAGGGCTTCAATTCATAACTTTCAAGCTTACATACATTAATATCTTCTCATTCACTACTACATAGTACTATCAAAAATAGTGGAGGGGCCATTCTCGCAATATATCTTCATTTGCATGCATGAAAATAACAGTTAATGTTAAGGGTTGGCCAGTCACCTCCGAAAAACATTGATATGTGCCTGCAGCGTTCTTGGTACTTATGGTGGGTTTCATAAAACTTCAATGTAACAACAGGTACTTGCCACATCAATACATACCACATCAATACATACCACAAAGTCAATAACACACCACTAAAAAAAAACTTTCCTTGCTCTATTTTGCATGCTTCCAAATAATCTTTTATCTGTATTTTCTCTGACTTTCCATAGATCTGCATGAAACATGGAATTGGCAGAAATATTTCTCATACTAGTTAACGAAGTTGTATTTATAGTAAGTCATAATTTCATTATTTTCTTCATCAGAAATGATTCCGACACGAAAATATTTTTAAATCTCCACTCGGGAAGTCTTATCTTCTATCTTCTGATGACATGTAAAATCCCGAAACGTACGAACAGCTTTGGGTTTTTCGAGTAACTAAAAATAGCGTACAGCGCCTTCAATTCAAATTTTTTATTTTGTTAAGAAAGCAATATGTTCCAAGATTTTTTGGTAATAAACATCTTATCAATTTATTATGATAATAAAACAATGAGACTTTATTTTTCAACACAACGAATATACAATTTTCATTCTGTGCGGTATCAGTACATAGCACTTCGTGGTATAAAACGGAAAAGCCATTTTTTGTTGCAGTTTTCGGCGACAAGAGGCAATGAATGCAGTCATGTCATACATGGTTTTTAAGCTGAATGATTGTACAATACAACGGTAGTAAATACATTAGCATCGCATATTCCTTGGAGGCTCAAAAGGCCGACATTCTCAGGGGGTGCCATTCTGTGTCATTTGAAGCTAGGTACCTTGTGTTGTTATTAGTATACAGAGGTCATAAGTCATTTACAGAAACAAGTGCCTGTGTTCTACATGTACATCGTCACAATGGCTGACTTCCTTTTTAAACATGGATGAAAATATAATTATCAGCAGTATTTGCCCATTCAATTCAAAACTCTTCGCCTAGCTGAGTAGCTCAGGGGGTTAACACGTCGACTGCTGAGCTGTAGATTGCGGGTACAAGTCCAGCAGGGGTTTTGATCTTTTTTTTCATATTGCTTGCTATTAAAACTGAATTTTTGACTAAATAAAGTAAATTTGAAAGTCTTAAATTTCAAAATATTGTTGTACATATCCTCCATTTTTCATCCATATCAAATTTCCCTGGTGTAGCATACATCCTTAATCACGCAGTGGCAAGAATGCCGTAGTTATTAGCGTATATTATCCCTTGTACGGGACAAAGTAGATAGAAATAATTCACAGGCTTCGATGCACTAAATTTGAAATACGCAAAAATAAGTAGACATGCAGTTTTTATGCAAAACAATATCTTCATTATCTATATGCAGGTCAAAATCGAAATGATAGTGTATGAGTTGTGGAATTTGAATGAATTTTAAGAACGTCACGTGACGCTTTGATAGGAACATGGTGTACGCGAAACCTAATTGCTATTCATTCAAATTTAGTTGTATACGTGAAAGATTTTAAAGTTTGCGATAATAAAACCATGAATAACTCTATGAAATTTCGTCGTCTTATTCAATTATTGATGGATGAGAAATAATGTATCAGGAAAAGTTTTGGGTGAAATCAATTCAATTATTGATGGATGAGAAATAATGTATTAGGAAAAGTTTTGAGTGGAATCAGAGTGAATTTGTTAAGAAAAATAATAATTTTAAAAAAAGCAGCGAGGTTATTCCAAAGGCCTTATATTACTTGCTGTGTATGTCCAATGCTGAATTGTAAAGGTTTTTGATAGAATAAATAAGGCTTGGAATCTGACATCATCAGCAAGGAACCATAACTCGTGTTTAGTGTATACTAGTATTTATCAAATAGACATAACTTTTATAGCAGTATATATAGTCAACTATTTATAGATATAATACTGATTACAAACAATAAACAATTGTAACATTTTATCGACAAAATTTAATTATGAGCCATAAACCATCGCTATCTCAACAAAGTCGTGTACATCAATGAAAAATGGATATTGATAATATGATATTGGGGAAATATTAAACACGATAATGAAAAAAAAAACCATGATAAAGCGATAGGGATGTTCACATAAACGACTTCTCCCTAGATGACGGTGCAAAACGAGAACAATGACAGATTTCTTGTCATTAGGAGTGATTATTTTATGAATGATTGTGTCATACATGATAAGAATATGAGTTATGTCAATTCGTGTTGGGGATATGTAAGGAAGGTGTCGGGGAGCATGTTTATGTTGATTTGTAAATTATAGAGTTATATTGAATGTTTTGTTTCCAACTCCTCTATACATTGTAGACTGCCATAGTATTGTAACATGTATACGATATTAAATCTGGCTTCTGCTGAAATAAATGTATATCATTATGAAGTGTTGTGTAGCCTTAAAACTGCTGTTCAAAATAGGAAATATACTAGTGCTCTCTAGAAGTAGAGTACAAACTGTACAATTATAGTCTATAAATATAATACTGTGTTACACATGTGTCTGAGGCTCAATATTTCAATGCAGCATACTTAGTCCACTTCTGCTTCATACTTAGATATTCTATTGAAAGTAGACATTAATGACAAACTGACAACTCAACTGAATGACAAATGGGATGATTTCAGCTTCTCCATCGTCAACTTCCCATATTTATGTAACAATATTTCATTATCACCAGCATACGGTGTTTATATCTCTCAACTGATTCGATACGCAAGAGCTTGTTCTGCGTATGGTCAGTTTTTAAATCGAGGCAAACTACTGACACACAAGTTGATGGTACAGGGGTTTCAACAGTCTCGATTAAAGTCAGCATTCGCAAATTCTATGGTCGTTATAACGATCTAGTTTGCCAATACCACCTATCATTGGGTCAAATGCTGTCTGACGTGTTTTATACCGATTGTTAGACCGCTCTAGGCACACTGATTTTGACTACGGATAACTCCCTTTACCTGATCAGGATATAGGGCTTACGGCGGGTGTAACCAGTCGACAAGGGATGCTTACTCATCCTAGGCCCCTGATCCCACCTATGGTGTGTTCAGGGGTCTGTGTTTGCCCAACTGCGTATTTTGTATTGCTTATATGAGTTATGAGATTGATCTCTGTAAACTTTCTAGTCTGTAAACTTACTAGTCTGTAAACTTTCTAGTCGTTAAACTTACTACTCTGTAAACGCACTACTCTGTAAACTTACTAGTCTTATAAACGAACTAGTCTGTAAACTTACTAGTCTTGTATACTTACCAGCCTGTAAACTTTCTAGTCTATAAACTTACTAGTCTGTTAACTTACTAGTCTGTAAACCTACTAGTTTGTAAACTTACTAGTCTGTAAACGTTATAGTATGCAAACGTACTTCTCTGTAAACTTACTAGTCTTATAAACGTACTAGTCTGTAAACTTGCTAGTCTTGTATACTTACTAGTCTTGTAAACTTATTAGTCTGTTAACTTACTAGTCTGTTAACTTACTATTCTGTAACTTATTAGTCTGTTAACTTACTATTCTGTAAACTTTCTAGTCTGTAAACTTAGTAGTCTTATAAACTTACTAGTCTGTAAACTTTCTAGAATGTTAAAGGACACATCGCATGTTTTTAAACTTTTTAATTTTTTCAGCAAAATTAATTCATTTCATGCCTAAAACTACTTTACATGTATTTTAAATGAAACAGTTTGCGTAGTTTTCGAGTTTGAAAGCGATGAAATTCAAATCTTGCGATATGCATATTTTCTTCGATATTTTACGCGCCATTATCTGTGACGTCATATGCGACCTCGAGCGAGAAGATTTGAAAACAGTTGAAAGCCATTTCATAAACAGATTAGATTTAATTGACAAACAAACAATTATCACATTAACAGCTTGTAAATAACACTGCATTAGGGTGTTTTGTGCCGTTTAAGGGTGTACTTGCTGTCAGTAGAGAGGATTTGGACTGTGGTTTTTTTTTAATTTTCGAAGGAAGGTATGAGGGACAAGACGTGAATATATTTTGTCGGTACAACGACTTTGCCATAAAAACCCCTAGTAGAATTTGTCCCTGTACTTTTTCAAACAAGCACTTGGACAAAGACGTAGATGAACTGCGAGAAAATGGTTCTATCGAAGCTACGCACTGTTACATATAGGCCTACGGCATATGCTTTCCGTTCTGCTCTCGAATTCAATACACACTCGCACCAACTGACCTTCACCTTGTAACAACATATAGGCAGAACTTTAAAGATAAAAGACAATTGAACTTTCAATTATAAATAATAAAATATAATATTTCCCGACTTTGAATTGAATTATAATGCTTTCATTTTTTTTAAGGAACGCGTACGTGTTTACAACAACAGCACGCCGCGCTCCCACTTCCTAAGTAACAACGTGTTGATAATAAAAAATAATGATTAGGCCTAATAAAATTACTTTAATAAAATAATTTAAAAGTATTGTGATTTTCAAATTAAGTTTGATCATTATTATTTTTTTTTTTTCGAAATGCACCCGTGGCAGTAGGCCTAGTTGTCAATGATACATAATCGTATCATAATTTAGGCCTATCTAACTTCTCCAAAAATAAATTTAATAATAATTGCACTGTTTATTTTAGAAAAGCAACAACGCTAATTACAGTTGTTTACAAAAATGGCATTACCAAATTGTGTTTAGACAGTGATCCCATGTAAACATTATTTACTCGCAAATTTATGCAGATTTCATACTCGCTTTTCTCGCTACATTTGGGTCGCTATTTGTATGCACTGGCTAAAAGATATAAGACTCGGGAAATTTGTCAACATCGAAATAACTGTTATCCATGGTAAATAAATTAGGCCCCTAAAACCCGAGTTTTTAAAAATATCTAACACTACTTTTAAAACAAGTTGATCGACGAAGGTCGCATATGACGTCACTGTACCACGTGACTACCTATCTAATTAACTAGGCTTTTTGAAATCGGAGCTTAGATTTAAGTCCGTATTGTGGCTAATTATCGCAATACTTCAGCGAACGAACTATTACAATTAATTTCTATAAGCATAAGGAAGACAAAATGCATATAATTCTGTATACTTTGAAAACACGAGATGTGTCCTTTAACTTACTATTCTGTAAACTGTGTTCTCTGTAAACGTACTAGTCTGTAAACTTACTATTTTGTAAACTTACTAGTCTGTAATCTTACTAGTCTTATAAACTTACTAGTTTGTTAACTTACTAGTCTGTAAACTTATTAGTCTGTAAACTTACTAGTCTGTAAACTTTCTGGCTTGTAAACTTACTAGTCTGTAAACTTACTAGTCTGTAAACTTAATAATCTGTAATTTTACTAGTATATAAACTTACTTGTCTATAAACTTACTAGTCTGTAAACTTACTGGTCTATAAACTTACTACTCTGTAAGCTAACTAGTCTTGTAAATTTTCTAAGACTGTAAACTTTCTAGTTCGTAAACATACTAGTCTGTAAACTTACCAGTCTATAAACTTACTAGTCTATCAGTTTTGTAGACTTTTTAGTCTATAAACTTTCTTGTTTGTAAACTTACTAGTCTGTAAACTTACTAGTCTATAAAAACTTACAAGTCTGTAAACTTACTACTCTGTGTAAAAACTTACCAGTCTGTTAACTTACTAGTCTGTTAACTTACTATTCTGTAAACTTTTTACTATGTAAACTTACTAGTCTGTAAACTTACTAGTCTATAAGCTTTCTAGCCTGTAAACTTACCAGTCTGTAAACTTAATGATCTCTAAACATACTTGTCTGTAAACTTACTTGTCAATAAACTTACTAGTCTGTACACTTACTGGTTTGTTAACTTACTACTCTGTACACTTAATAGTTTGTAGACCTACTAGTCTATAAACTTAATAGTCTGTAAACTTACTTGTCTATATACTTACTACTCTGTAAGCTTACCAGTCTTGTAAATTTTCTAAGACTGTAAACTTTCTGGTTTGTAAACATACTAGTCTGTAAACCTACTAGTCTATAAACTTACTAGTTTATAAACTTACTAGTCTATAAGCTTACTAGTCTTGTAAACTTTCTAGTCTGTAAACTTTCTTGTTTGTAAACTTACTAGTCTGAAAACTTACTAGTCTGTAAAAACTTACTAATCTA
>NC_079170.1:62308585-62336085 GCF_947568905.1 Ostrea edulis | reverse complement strand
TTCTTGCATGTTTACTCCCCCTAGGCACATGACCCCACCTCTGGTATATCCAGGGGTCCATGTTTGCCCAACTCTCTATTTTGTATTCTTTATAGGAGAAATGAGATTGATCACTGTTCATTATCTTCAGCTTTCATTAACGAGATCTTTTCTCGTAATTACAAAATCTTTAATCGTAATTACGATACCTTTTCTCATAATTTCGATATAGTTATCTCATAATTACGAGATCTTTTCTCGAAATTACGGGATCATTATCTCGAAATTACGAGATAGTGGAATGTGAATTTATTTATAAAAAGTGGGGGACCAGCAAATATATCGAACTTTGCATGTAATGATTTCGAAAAAAGTAAAGTTATCTGATTATTTTAATCGGGGTCGACATCCAGCGATCAAACTCGTTATTCAACTCTCTCACAGAATGGCAGCAAGAA
Source organism: Ostrea edulis (assembly GCF_947568905.1). NCBI lineage: Eukaryota > Metazoa > Mollusca > Bivalvia > Ostreida > Ostreidae > Ostrea > Ostrea edulis. The sequence continues at coordinate 62,335,648 of NC_079170.1, read as the reverse complement.
AAGGGGAAGGTGTTGCTATGTACCTGCGTCACTGTTTGTGTACATATAGGATACTAGTATTAAATGTTTTCTTGTTGGATATAGAATTTATTTCACGAGTGAGGCAGGATTTTTATTTACTTTTTTACAAGAGCGAAACAAAGCTGTAAAGTCAGACGTGAATCGCAATCTTAAGTCCTACGGATACGACAAAAAGCTTCGTGAAACGCTCATAGACTTGCACGTAAAAGTGGTAGTAAACGTAATTGTACGTTTAAGTTCTATGATGTGTTAGTGGAACCGTGTTTCTGGGTCATCCCCGCTTTCTCTTTCCCTGCGAATTCCAAGTCAGTGTCTGTCATGTGGTGTTGAATGTTGGCTTCCTATGGGTGTGACCGCCGCGGTGGTCTAGAGGTAGAGCGTTCGCCCCGCATGTGGAAGTTTGGGGTTCGAATCCCGGCCACGACAGACCCAAGTCGTTAAAACAGGTATTGGCAGTTCCATCGCCAAACGCTCGTCATTAGGTGTCAATGTCACAGGTCCTCGGAGATGCCCTTAAAAACGGATGCCCCGTGTCACAGTAGGTGTGTCACGATAAAGAACCCTCACTGCTCAATGGCCGCAATCGCCTAAATTTGGAGCCCTTCACCGGTCTCGGTGACGATTCCATATGAGCGAAAAATTCTCGAGAGGGACGTTAAACAAGATACAATCCTTAAGGTGTGTCTGATTCCGTCTGATTTTAAGTCCATCGGTTGCTGTCTTGTTCTCCCCCACAGTTCCTCGTTCGGGATCCTTTCAGGCCATCGGATGTTATAGATGCGTCTGAGACAGGTGTTGTGGAATGTCTGCACCTCCTGTAGGGTTGTTCTAATAATACCATATTTATATAGCACCCTTTTCATACACTATGTACGCTCAAAGGTGCTTTACAATGCATATATACCTTACAACAAAATGTTATACATATAATACATAGAAAATAAATAAAACATTAAAAAGCAATGATATAAAAGGCGTTATCACATGTAAACAGTCCGTAGCTGTACCTATCCTGATTGTACATATAAAACATGAAAACACAAGATACCATAAATATGCTAGATAAGAATAAACATCAGTTTCAGGGCGTATTAAAATAAAAATAATAATGAAATACACACACGCACACACAGCATATAATGCCTCGGGTGTAATACATTAAAACATAGAATTCTTTTTTTTAAAATAACATCACAAAATGGTACTCGAAAACTAAGACACTCATTCAAAACAGATAATGCGATGAAACAGCAAACACGAATGAATGAAATGATAGAAACTAGTCCTGGAAAACTTGAAGGAAAAAATGTGTTTTCAGTGACTTCTTGAACGCACACAGTATTCTACAGTCCCTTACATGTTCTGGAAGGGCATTCCACAGTTTTGGAGCTATTGTTCTGAAACGCCGATCCCCGTACGTTACGGTTCGACTTTTTGGAACAACTAGAGTGACTGATTGTTTTATAGACCTAAGATTTCGGGTAGGCTTATATACCTCTAGTAATTGTTTGATATAAGCTGGGCACTCATCATGTAAGGCTTTGTAAGTATAAGTAAGCATCTTATATTGTGTCCTATACTGCACAGGTAACCAATGTAGTTCTCTTAGTATTGGAGTGATATGGTTGTAACGAGAGGTCCTGGATATGAGACGTGCGACAGTGTTCTGAATATGTTGGAGCTCATCATTCTCCATGTCTCCGCCTAGTACAGTATAACGGACTTCATATTGGAGTTGAGGATCCGCAGGTTGGTGATCATGCGGATGTCCTTTGAAGCGCAGGTGTTGTTGAGCATGTTGAACACTGTCCTTTCCTTGCCGATTCTTGACTTGACGTCCTGGTCTGTGCCATCCTGTCTGTTCATCACACTCCCCAGGTAAACTGTAACTTGTGGTTGGGTAGTGGTGTCTTCATCCATTCTATTTTCTTCAGGTTAATCCGTTCATGCTGATGTTGCTGCAAGGCGAGTTGTCTTGTCCTACGTCTGACTGTGGTTGTGCAAGAGGAGGGCCAGGTCATCGGCGAAGTCGAGATCGTCAAGCTCTGTCAGGAGTGCCCACAGTACATGGTTGCTCCTGCCTGTTGTGGTGGCCATCAAGATCCAGTCGATGAACAGGAAGACGAGGATTGACGACGGCAAAAATCCTTGTGGAATTCTTGTCTTTACCTCGAAACTCTCAGACATCTGACCAGCGTGGACGACCCTGCATGTCATGCCTTAATAGGTACCGCAGGTCAGGGAGATGAGCTTCTCATGTACTCTATTGTGCCACATCAGCTTTCGCAGTGTCTCCCGATCCACGTTGTTAAATGCTTTCTCGTCGTCGATGAAGTTGACGTAGAGTGGGGATTTCCACTCCAGTGAATGTTCTATGATGATGCAGACTGTATATCTGGTCAGCACATGGCAGTTGCGTCGAAAGCCAGCCTGTGGTCGCGGAGCTTGGGATCCATTGCCTCTTTCATCCCCTCAAGAAGGATGCTGTTGAGGACCCTGTCGGGCACTGATAGGATCATGATTCCACGGTAGTTGTCACAGCCCCTCATACCTCCTTCTTTGGCAGTTTGATGAGGATGTCCTCTTTCCACTCCTCCGGGATTTCCCCTCTCCTAGCTTTTCTTGCAGAGGTTGTGTAAATTGTCAACAGCTAGCTATCTCTGTGTCAGCTTTGGTGGTTCCCGCTGGTATATCGCCAGGTCCTGCCGCATTTTCGTTTCCGCGGGTACAGTATATGGCCAGGTCCTGCCGTATTTTCGTTTCCGCTGGTATATCGGCAGGTCCTGCTGCTTTTTCGTTTCCGCTGGTATATCGACAGGTCCTGCCGCTTTTCCGTTCTTGAGTGTAGGGATTGCTTTCCTGATCTCTGTCTTCGTTGGCTTGCTACAGTTGATTGGGGGGTCTGTATCTGCTGGCTATATGTATGATGGTGTTTTTGGTGTTGGTCTATTTAGCAGCACTCCAAATTGTTCTACCCACCTCTTCAATTGTTCTTCTGTTGTTGTAAGAGGGTGTCGTTTTTATCCTTCACTGTCTTGCCTCTATGCTGGAACATGTTGGAGAGCTTCTTGGTGACCATATACAGTTTTCTCAAGTTTCCTTGTACCGCAGCTTCTTGGAGCTTGTTTGGCCAAGTTACAAATGTAATCCCGCCTGCCTTTCTTGGGGCTTTTCCTGACTTCTTTGTCTGTTACTGTTTTCTTTCCCTTCCTCTCATCCAGTTTCTTCATGGTATCCATTATTTGTGTTGAGTCTTTTTTCTGCCGAGGACTTCTTCACGGATGTCTCGCCACAATTCCTTAATGTGCTGCCACTGTTCTCTCGATGTTAGTCTCCCTATTCTCTATCTGGTTTTGTAGGGACTTGAATATGTTGGATAGGCTGGAGTGGAACGTTGTCCTACCTTTGTTCTGAGGAGACCCATATTGTACTTGTCCGTGTGTTTGTCGTGTCGACAAACTTCCTACGGCGCAGTCTCACTGTCGTCATAAGAAGATGGTGATCTGAAGAAACGTCTGCTCCTCTCACCACCCTGAGATCTCACCACCCTGACATCTTTCCATGATCTTTTCTTGATAATGCAGGTGTTATCGATCTGATCCTTTGTGATGTGGACAGGGGATTTCCATGTGATCTTGTGAATCCGCTTCTGAGGGAAGATGCTTTCTCCTATTACAAACTGGTTGTGGGAGCACAAGTTTGTAATTCTCTCACCGTTCTCGTTCATGTAGCTCAGTCCTTACGTATCCATGACTCCGTTGTAGCCGTTGTTGTCAACTCCGATTTTGGCATTAAAATCTCCCATGAGTATCGTCATGTCTTTCCTGCTTTATCAACGACAGCCTGTAGCTGTTGGTAAACGTCGTCCTTCTCGTCATCAGCGTCGTTTATGGGGTCGTAGCATTACTTATCTTAGCTGTCATTGTCTGCGAACTGACAGGTTCTCGCCTGATGACAGCGCGTTGTAACTCCGGAGATAACCTTTCATATGGGAACTCCCTCCTCGGTTTGTCCTGAATACAGCAGTTTTTCTCCGCAGTTCAGTTTCAGCTGTCCTACCTCGTTTCATTCAGTCCTAGCAGTCAAATATTGTAGTGCTTCATCTCTTGTGCTACTTGTGCTGGTTTTCATGCTTCATGCATCGTTTTGATGTTCCAAGTAGCAAGTGGCGGGTTTACAGCTTCCTTTCGGCTTTCACTGCATGATGCCATAGTTATCCCTTATGTAGGTTTTGACTTGTCTTTAATGCTTCTGAAACTTAATTTTTTTGTAAGTCCAGGTGTTGGCTCTACGGGAACCTCCAATAACACCAAGGAGAGATGGTATGTTTCCTTCCTAGATTGCTCGCCATCCATGGATAGTGAGCACATTCTTTTATGTCAGTGCTTTTTCCCATAAGTGGGTATGGCCGCAAGGCAGTGGAAGTTTACAATCAGAGTTTTTTTTTCTATCAGATGAACTGTCCTCTTCCTATATTGGGTTTTCAGGAGCCAGGTAACCCGCCTTCATCCCTTCTCCTATCAGTAGTAGTACTTCCGTCGTGTTTAGTGCAAGCCACACGACCACACTAGTAGCTGTACTTGCTTGTTAGAGGCGCATGCCACGAGGATTTGTTTTCAGGGAAAATACTACCTTTGTTTTGGATGAATTGAAGTATAGTTAAGAGTTAATTGCTATAGTTGTGATTTATAAATTATTTGAAATACAGTATGTAATCTTGTATGGTCCTTTTATATATCAAATACAACTGTATCTCCTTTTCTTCCTTAACGACATTGTAGCATGTAATAATGTGGCGAGAATTTCACCGACAAGGACAACAAATTATTTAAACACATGTATATAATCTATATCCATTTTTTCTATTTAAAAAAATCCCATTACTTGCGCAATAAACACATTTTCTATTCATTGTACTCATGATTTTTTGTGCGGGTGTTTTGTATTCTAAATGACATATTGTACATACATTTATAAAACACATGATATCGTTTGAGAAACGTTGTGTAACATTCTCACGAGGAAGTGTCAGAATTTATTTACTTCCACGTGTGTCCTTCCCTAACGTAACAAGTGCATGTTTGTGATTTGAATGCAGTCAGTTCATGAATGGGGTCAAGGAAATCGGGAAGCAAATGCAGAAATGCCTGCATGTCGAGAATGTAAGTACATACATATCAAATATATTTTATGCATTTATACAATTGTAATAAATGGTTGATGAATATCATGCTATTTCTCACTGTTTGTTAAATTTGCCTTTTTCATTAAACCATCGAGCATGTATCTCTGCTGGTGGATACTCTGTCCCCGAGGATATTTATCACTCGATATATGTTCCGTCCGGAATATCTTTTTAAATTTATCACTGGTCGTTATATGCACCTTTCTTTTATGCTATATTTGATAGAATTTCTTTAGGTTTCTTTGAGATGCTTTTACACAATAGATTGGTCTACACTTTTAATCATAGAAAATTAATGTTTTCCCCATAGTAGTGAATTATTGATTGGTTTCCAAACCTTTAAATGTTTGCAGTAGATTGAAACGCAATTCGTCTTATTTATTCTGATGTGTATGCAGCCAAGGATAAGATTACCGCTTGTTTCGTCTTACATGTATTATGATCAATGTGTACCTGTCTTCTGGGTGAATGAAGCTTGTGCGTAGTGCATGTAAAAGTCATCTTATTTACAGGGACTGGTAAGCGGTACATGTAGAAGTAAGGTTGTAGAAAGGTAAGTCGTTATAAGGACTTTATACTGTAAAAGTGGCTAAGTACGCGTTTTTTCACGTCCAACATTACGCGTGGGGAAAATTACGCGGTAACTGATCTCGTATATTATAACAAATATTTATAGCTATACGCGTGGAGGAAATTTCCGCGCTGAACACGTGACCGCGTAATTAGTGTAAATTTCCCCCTCGCGTATATAACCACTTTTACAGTATCCAAATACAAGCCATCGTTAGGTCGAATTCCGTCTGACGTGTTTCATACCCTATATTGTTATACCGTTCTTTACATAATGATTTTGATTACGAATTACTCCGTTTATTTGATGAAGATAAAGGGCTTACGGCGGGTGTGACCGGTCAACAGGGGATTTTTACTCATCCTAGGCTCCTGATTCCAGGAATCCGTGTTTGCCCTCTTAATTTTGTATTCTTTGTGGGATTCATGAAATAGATCATTGTTCGTTATCTTTACTTTTCCTGTAAAATTAATGTTGTATACAGAGACTGGTAAGCCGTACTTGTGGAAGTAATGTTGTATATGAGGATATTTTCATATCAATATTGTTTCTACTAACTAGTTCTGCTTACTATAGCAATTAAGATATGTTAAATATGACTTCAAAATTAACTCTTCGTCCTGAAGGGGTGTACAAAATGCATCTCGTCCGTGTAGTCCAATCTAAAAGCCAAAAAATATATAGTCAGATCTTAAAATATTGCACAAAATCAATGTAGTTAAAGTTGTCTTCGTGTAGTTAATGAAATCGTTGTTTAATTTCGTTAATAAATGTCCTCCTAAAAATATATTTCAACGAAACTTGTCTATTCTTTGACTGCCTTTGCAGATAGGTGACATTTCCTTTGACAATGCTGATTATTTGTCAAGGTTCCCATGCATAAACTGATGTTTAAATACGTATACTGAGATATGCAATAAATGTGTGCACACAAAGTGCAGACGTAGAACTATCACAAATGACTGTTTGTTGCATGAATCCGGTACCGTTGCTGCTATGGAGAATGTTTTACCTGTCTGCGCTTTATTCAAACTAATCAATTGATCGATTGCAAAACTTCATTGTGCGCACTCATATTTCATAACGAATGAATTATTCAATACACAATTGCTATGTTCAGGTTGCAACAGAATCGATATTGGAATTAGAACACAGGTTCAGAAATCATGCGTAAGCCATTAACAAATTTGTAGTTTTTTTAAAATAGTAAATTATGTAAGGAATAGAGACAATAGTATGTTTACAACATAAGTCAACGTACTAAGTATTTTTTTTTATTACGAACATTCATTTGATTAACTGTAAAAGAAAAAAAATTAATCTCTATGAAATGTAAGACAATGTTGAAAACCTAAATGAGAAAAAATTCAATCTCTGAAATGCTTGACAATGTTGAAAGCTTAAGTTAGTAACCTAGATTTGAGACAGCCATTGTTGTTTGACTGCTTGAATACACTGTACAAAACAAGATTTAAATGACAGCGTATTGGTTTACATTTTGACCTATTTTAAACTAGTGCACGGATATTCTGGTAGATGCACTTATTTGAAAAAGAATCTTTCAGTAAACCATCTCAAGGGACTATACAGTTGTCCAAGTGAATAGGATTTCAATTCAAAGTGATACTAGTATTTAGGTCCATAGCAAAGTAGTATAGTGTAAGGTTTTTGTTTCTCTTTCAGTTGTGAACAACAAAATTGCCATTAGAAATGGGTGAACCTGATAAAGAATTTTTACTGATGGAAAACTTTGAAAACTTAAAGACACATTTTAAAATTGATTGCGCCAAATTCCTTGGAAATATTTTACTTTTATGCTTAAAAAACATCGAAAATTTGACGAAGAGTGACAAATTTGCATTACTGGATATGGGAAGTCAAAATGAAATATGTAAAAGGAATAGTTTTATTTTGAGTGTTCCAGTGTTATGTGATATTATTCTGAAAGGAATGTGCGAAGAACACATGGGGAATTTCAATTGGTATTTGAGGGAAGAAGGATTTACTTTCTCTGACGATGTCGCCCGACTTCGGGACATTTGGAAATTACACATTGTTGATAATGATGATGAACGGATATCTGAAGAGGATAAAGAACACATATGGAGTGAGATCAATGCTGTGGGAGAAAGAATGGGCAGCAGATTTAGAGAAGCCGGAAAAACATACCTTGAAAGCATTAGAAGACTTAAACCAGAAGGTAAACTTACTAGGAAATAATTCAGTAAAGAAATAGTTTATGATACCAAGGAAATTCGATTTGTTTTATCAGCCCCTTCTTATAACAGATAGGCTAAGTGTTGGTCAGAATAACCCGAGGGTCAGCAAAGTGTAATAACAATCAATTTAAAGATTTAACAATTCATTCACAACAAAATATATAATAAAAGCATACTAACTCAGAGTAATCAAAAGTTCATTTAAGATATACATTTCATTTTTGAAAATACACGAGGGTATGCACTGCGACGCTTCACCCCGTTGTATTTTCAAAATTGGAATTTATGTCTCTTTAGACGTACCAAATTAATCAAGATTCATACCATCGCAGCACGTCCATGAAAGAAATGGATGCATTACAATTTGTAATGAGATCATAGACAAGAACTTTGGAAATGTAAATATAAAGCAGTGTCGTTGTTTGTACATGTACATCAATGAGTTGAATTCACACAAAAGAATAATCCTGTATATAGCTCTGTCGAATTATTCTCGAAAATTCCATTTCTAGAAAGAAAATTATAAGTTAAAGGTTATCTCCGTAACAAAACATAAAAGAACTTGATTGCCCAAATTATTGGATTTAAAATCCAATCCTCTTATATATTTTACCCTTAATTGAATAGTTTTGTATAGTAAATACCCAGCTACTGTACTTGAACGTTGAATGTTATTTGTATTTTGCACGGCAACGGTTGAGTAGCTGGACAAATCAAGCATGCTGTTTGGAATTTCAAAGCATTTCGCATATGAAAAAGCATATGCTTTGCATATTCTAATAGAAAATGCCATCGAAATAAGCCTGATAGATAACTAGATCTATCCCCGGTAACCTGCTTTTCAAAGCTGGTTATAAGTTATTGTAGCCTTTATTCCTTGTAGTAGCTGGCTAGAGGTAGCTAGCATTTCTCACTTTGAGTAGTTGGTTACAAATAGTACCTACTTTTTCCAGTTTTATGTTGCGGGCTACTAGCAGCCGGTTACTAATAGCTAACTTTCCCGGTGTTGAAGTAGCTGGCTTTCTCTTTTAAGTAGCCAGTTACTAGCAGCTAACTTTACTGGTTGACCGGAAGGGTTTTTAAACTGAAGAGCATTGACAGTCAATCAGACTAAACATTCTTAAATGGATTCGATGTCTCGCTCAGGATACCATCAATGTCATCTTTCATTCCTTTTATTCAATTTTGAGAATGTTTATACTAATCAAAGATATTGTTACACCCCAAAACAATCATTGATATTTTTGCTCTCACAGAGATAAAACGAAATGTATATGCTGGACAATACGGTGATAAAAACAAAATGGAAGTGAACTTCGAGGAAGGTGAAAGAGATCCATTCTTTGTCGAGCAGTTTGGGAACAACAATAAGATGATTGTCCAGCTTTATGATCGCCGACAGCCGGAACAGCTACAGATCAAATCAAGTGGGAGAGGTAGGTGTAAAACGTCCTTCTTAGAAGAGGATATATATTTATGTATACCCGTGATTTTACAACTGACAATTAATTTTTGGGATTTCTATTTTTAGTCAAACTAAGGATGGTTTTGAGAGCCAATGAAACACGAGAATGGAATGAAATAACAGAGAATGTGATGAATATTGATCTTCAAGATCTGAATTCCAATCCACTTATCAGAGAAAATGATATTGTCTTTGAAAGTTTTGAGAAAGGATGCCTTGTGATCAATCTTAACATTTCTGACGAATTTCCAATCAAAACTTTATTACATATAGTGTTTGAAATATTATTTGAAGAGTTAAAAGCAACTGTCATACTTCAGAAATACGAGACATCAGAAGTACAAATTTTTGGATATTTCTATTGTCCAGAGGAATTCAAGAAGAAAGGTAGATGTTTGTCATTCTTTTTTATCAAAAGCATATTTTTCCTAAAGAAATGCATGTATATTTCACACTTCTCCAGCGTCAACTTCTCATATATTAGTAGTAATATTCCATTATCACCCCTGCATATGGTATTTATGTATCTCAACTGATTCGATATACAAGAGCTTGTTCTGCAAATGATTAATATCTAAACCTAGACAGGCTACTGACAAATAAGTTGATGTTTCAAAAGTCTCGTTTAAAGTCAGCATTTCGTAAATTCTGAGGTCGTTTTCATGATTTTTTAAAGCAAAAACGTTCTGTCATAAGGTCGAATTCTGTTTGATGTGTTTCATACCAATTGTTAGGCCGTTCTGTACGTGCTGATTTTGACTACATACATGTATTTCTCCGTAAACTTAATCAAGATATAGGGTTCACGGCGAGTGTGACCTATCAACAGTAAATGCTTACTCCTACTACGCACCTGATCCCACATCCGGGTGTTTCCAAGAGTACGTGTTTGCCCTACTCTTAAATGTTTATTTTTATAAGATTTTGTTACATTGTATCTTTACTTTTTCATATTCAGTCGTCTAACATGTAAACAAAAATTACTGTATCACATCAAAGTTCAATATGATTATATCTACATTCACAGGTACACTGGAAAGTCCTGAACAAGATGCATCACTCTATTCCCACCAGTCTTGGGAAAATGCCTCTACAATTTGTGACATCGATATCTATATGTCTGATTTGATGAAACATTTGATCTTAAGTGGATTTTCTACAGATGGTTGGTTTCTCTATCTGTTCACTGCAATCACTTTTGACTAATAGTAATACATTTTTATTGTTAAGAATATATTTCATTAGTCAAACAAGCGAGTGTTTAAAATTTAAAAAAGGATGTATTGATTTGGCGGACAATCAAATTACAACGAATACACAAAAAGTAAACATTGATGTGAAATAATATGCATGTAATTGAGATCAAACATTGTACAATGTATATGAGTTTTATTAGCAGATATATTTCAGGCACAATTTTCCCGCATTTTTGTTTTGCAGTTGACGAGCTCATTGACGTGCAAATCAAATGTGATATTGTCCGATCGGATTCACCAATAGTGCTTCCTTTTCAATCATCTCTACCAGAAGACAAAGAAAAACTAAGGAATCTTCTGGAAGAGGCAATGAAAACAATGCCCCTGCAATTAGAAAGCTTGAATATGACGAGAACGACATTACATCTACTTTTAAAATGTAGGGGTAAAATGAAGTATGCAAGCTTTGTCGACACGGATGGCTCAATTATCGACATATCAAAGACGCTTCTCTTCGATATACCGATGTCAATGTTACGAGTGTCTGTTTGTATCGATACAAATCTTGTGAACGACTCAATTACTGGTCAAGGTATGATTTTGCACCGTATCATTTATATCTTAAACTGTCTGAACAATTTGTTTGTTGTTTTCTTTATCAAAGTTCTCCAAAACATGTAACAGGTATTATACAGAATTATCATTTTCAACAGTAATAGTTTGAACGAAGCTTAACTCAACATCAATATCTTTGAAGGACTAATTTTCTACTTGAGTCCATTGTCTAAAGTGTCAGATGCAATAAAGACAGGAAAAATTTCCCGAATCATCACTGCCATGCTCGAAGGAAAAAGTTCTTCAGTGTTGAGAAATGTTGAGGAATTGAAGATGAAAGCCGTTCTCGAGTATCAAGAAGGTACAATGAACGAAAAATCATTCAGATAGATAATTTTGCAAAAATTTTGTATTGATTTTAAAACTTAAGTCGTATTATAGAATTGAATTGTTTTTCTACATTTGTATTGACTTAGATAAAGGATCACCATCTTCCGAATTTTCAGAACGATTTCTGACGAACACAGCAAGGGTCAAATCAGAACAAAATGAAAATAGTTCAATGGAAACTAATTTGGAAAATACTCTACTAACGGTTTGTGAAATGGGAAATCCAAATCTAGCCCGTCAACTTCTTGAACGAGGGGAAAATCCAAACTTTCGAAATGACATGCTCCAAACTCCTCTTCATTTAGCTTCGGAAAGAAATCATTTGCGTGTTGTTGAACAACTTCTACTCCATGGTGCCGAGGTAAATGCAATTGATAAAAACAGGGAAACACCATTGATTACAGCTTCTCGCAGAGGAAACTGGAAAATTGTATCAGCGATTCTAAAGTATGGCGCCGATGTTGAACTGTGTGATACGGAAAATCATACACCTCTTTATATGGCTGTGGAAAGAGGGCATCGACGTGCTTCATCCATTTTGTTGAAAGCTGGTGCTAATGTAAATTCTAATGGACATAATTCATGTACCCCTCTCCACATCGCCTGCAGTAAAGGATATCTGCTAATTGTAAAGGACTTGCTTTCATATGGATCTGATGTACATTGTACAAACAGAAATCAGAACACGCCTTTGCATTCTGTGTTATTGTGTGATCAAGACGAATTAAATCGTAAATCCATAATAGAAGATCTAGTTACAAATGGAGCTTTCGTCAATAAAGTCAACGACAGACTGAAAACACCATTGTGCATTGCGTCCGAAAGAGGTTTGTTGGAAGCTACTGGAAACTTACTGGAAGCAGGGGCAGACGTTCATCTGACTGATGATGAAAACAACCTGCCTCTTCACTTGGCTTCAAAAAACGGTCACATAGAAGTAGTGAAAGAGTTGCTCCAATACTGTGTGGATATCGATAGGTGCAATGTAAAAGGGTTAACACCAAGAATGTTAGCGGCAGAACAAGAAGATCTCTTAAATCTATTTGATGCACAAGCCGTTACAACAACGGAAGGTAAGGTTACATGTTGTTCATAGTAATTCTTTTCACTTGATTATATTGCAAAAACATGTAGTATTCTGATATCCTAATTCATTAATCCAATATGATAACTTTGTTGGATACTCTAAATGACAAGAAATTCGTTTGATCATTTCATTATCTTATTCAAATTTTGATTCAATATTACAAATAGATCATTGTACTACTAACAAATCGCATTTCCTTCATTTTATATTTCAGGATTAAAAGAGAATATTGCTACTCTAATTTCATTGGCAAAGAGAGGCATGCTAACCAGTATTGATCCATTTGTACAGAAAAATGAACTTGTTGATACTGTAGATTCAACAAAGAGATCTCTTTTGTATTTTGCATGTGAAAATGGACATATAGATGTTGTGCGATTGCTAATAAGTTTTGGAGCAAATATAAATGCGTGCGATTCTTCAGGTAAATCTCCACTTAGTGTTGCAGCTGAAAACAGATTCCATTCTATTGTTGAAGCTTTGATTAGTGCCGGGGCTGATACAAACACCAGTGATTATTCAGGAAGAACATGTCTTCACTACGCAGCCAAATCGGGCAGTTTTGAAACTGTAGATCTCTTATTAAAACACAGAGACACCGTTTATAAACCAGATATAGAAGGAGTTACACCACTTCATTTAGGTGTAAAGCACGGCAGTATTAAAATAGCGCAATGTTTCCTCGTATATGGAATTGATGTGAATGAATGTGACCTTCAAAACACATCTCCGCTATTTGTAGCTATTGCCAAAGCTCAGTCTGAAATTGCCGACTTTTTAATAAGACATGGGGCCGATGTAAACCTTTCTGATGAATTCGGAAGATCACCGTTGCACATAGCAGCAGAAATCGGAAGTATACGGTCATTAGAAATTTTATTAAATAACGATGCAAATGTCAATCAAACAGACAAATTGAAGAAGACGCCACTTTTTAAAGCTGTCGAAAAGGGTAAAAATGTTGTCTTGACTCTGATCAATCACGGGGCAGATGTAAACTTGTGTGACAGTAGGGGCCGGTCTCCTTTACATACAGCATTAGAAAACGGACATTTATTTGCAATGAGAACACTACTTCATCAAAATGCAAGTGTAAATATTGCGGATGAAGAAGGACTTGCTCCTTTACATTTAAGTTCAACAATAGGCAGTGCAGAAGGGGTAGAACTTCTACTGACAACGCGGGCCACAGTTAACGCTGTGGATGGTCACGGTCGTTCTCCTCTTCATCTTTCAACTTCAAGTGTCATAACCAAACGTTTGTTACAATGTGGTGCGCATGTCAACACCAAAGACAAATATGGAAAAAGTCCACTTCACTATGGAGTTGAACATCTCTGCGAGGAAGAATCAAATGTCACTACATCCAATGAATACATATCTATCATTAGTGAACTCTTTTCAAATGAGGCAAATATTTGCTTACGTGACAATGATATGAATACAGTTATTCACAAAGCAGTAGGCTCTACTAACTATCATGTACTAATTGAACTTCTAAGCTACGATACTAAACCCGATCTAAGAAATAATTTATTACAAATAGTGAAAGATATTTCAAACCACACACATTCTGGAGATATCAGGAACATAATGGAACATTGGATGGGTATTCAACAATTGAGCGAGGAATCTGACGATGCAGATTCTGTTGACGAGACAGAAACTTGTCCAGCATATCTATATCAGCAACATGAGGAATGGTTGAAAGCACATAGTAAGACATACAACTAGTAGTATTTATTATTCAGTTTTAAATACGATGTAGATACATTACTAGTACAATATTTTTTCGATAAATAGGTGTTTATTCTTTTTTCAGAGTGTTTCAGAAGAGCCAACATTATCCGACGCGCCCTGTCTTTACAAAGATGTAAGTATTCTACTTTATCTATAATTTTTGCTTTAGCAAACAGTCGTTTATAGTAAATAAAATGTTTCATGAAATTAATGGATAGTGATCAGATATAAACGAACAACTATTATTCATGTTTCCATCTGTCCCATGACTGTACAGTCTAGGTAGCCTAGTGGTTATGGCGTTTCCTTCGCCACCGGGAGGTTCTGGTTTGATTCTGGTTCCCGGTGTTGCGTTTAACATAGGTAGTGACTGTTTCTTCGCCAAAGCGACAGTCACGATTATTTCGGCTATGATATTTAAAACGGGGGTCTTGTCTCATGGCAATCATTGGCCATATTATGAATTCTCACTGCTACATGCTTTAGCGCTGTGTATGAATGCACATTTGTGGCACTTGTGAGTGACGAATGCATGAATGGGACATAAAATCAACACCCAAACGCATTCAAACGAGTTCACTATTTAAAAAACGCAGCTTATTCCATTTGTTGATTGAACTAAGACGATAATTTAACTAATTAGAATAGACAGACATATTCATTATGTGCATTTGGTTGACGGAAGTATGAACGATATATTTTACATATCTATTAAAATGTGAATGTTTCCTTTTCTGATGACCATGAATATCACAGCGCAAGAAGGAAGGAAGAGAAAAGAATCTTCTGGTGAATTGGCCTTGATTGAACCACTGGAAAAAGTACTTCGAGTTCAAGGTACGAAATGGAATAAATGTTACATTGGTTATTGAAGGGAATATAATGCACGCATTGAAAAAATAAACAAGTCAGAATGCTCAACAGGAACGAGGGGTTATTCTTCACCAAACCCGACAATGCAGATGTATACATCTATATGATATCTACACAACAATGTCTGCCTTGTGAAAGATATTGTCACAATGTAAAGCTTTTATATTGGAAATTTTTACACCACCGAATTCCTAAAATGACTATGACAACCAAGTAGTATTGAAGGTGATGCAGAAGTCAGATTTACAGTAACCATATTTACAGTAACCATATTTACAGTAACCACATCTAAAATATAGTTTGTATTTTGTAGATGAACCAAGTGAGAAAGAATGAAAGTCCTGGAATACCTACCTCCTTTCCTAGGGAGAAAATGATTGTAACTAAACTGTTTTATGAATGATGTATGCTGAAAGTTTTCCTAGAACTATCAAATTAAAAAAGACCATACAATGAAATAAAACTACCTGTGTCGAGAGAGACAAACCAACACATAAACTGTTTAAATACATTGGTTATTAACATGAGATATGCAACTATTTGGTTGCATTATGAACTAGGAGCGCGATAAAGGATTGAGTACATTGTATGCATAAAATGGACTTCCACTTCAAGCATATCTCTGCTTGTGACTAATGTAAAGTATACATATAAATATAAAGTGGGGATATACCTTACCCACTAAACATTTCTTCAGCAGAGTTCATTCATGGAAGAACAGGTCCAGGACATGCAGATTCGTATACTGTAGTTCTTTGAGGAGGAACACACCAAAGAAATTTGATGTGGATGATATTTATAATAATATTTTGAAATTGAAAACTTTCAGATTTACTCTATCTAGTCAAAAATGCAGTTTTAGTAGAAAGTAATCGTCAAAAACTCAAACCTCTGCTGGACTCGAACCCGCGATCTGCAGATCAAGCTCTTGCGTATCGAATCCGTTACCGTTAGGGCGAGTGCAGCCAGGCAAATCAGTCCCCCAAAATTAGTTTGTTATACTCTACTCTGATTCTTCGCACAAGTACAGTGAAGTTGATATCAAATAGATGCTGGAGTTCCTCATTGACAATATATGCCGTATTTGGTTATCAGGACTTCCAACAGTATGTTGTAATTTCCATGGGCACAAATTGTGCATTATTAGCTAACCTATTTTTGGAAGGTGTATTCTTATGAAGTAGAATTTATTGAATAGCTTCTACATAAGAAACAAATTGCTGTGGCCTTCATCTCGACATGTTAGATATATCGACTTTTTATGTAGTAAAAATACTTATTTTTATTCATATGTCGATTTCATAAATCCGAACTCGAAATAAAAAAAACAAACAACGAATTCTTCCACATCTGCTTCATATTTAGATATTTTATGGAACATACACAACTATAGATGTTAACAGCAAACTAACAACTCAACTTTATGACGAACGAAATGATTTCAGCTTCTCCGTCATCAACTTCCCATATTTGTGTAGCAATATTCCATTATCACCTGTATATGGTGTTTCTATTGGTCAACTGTTCAATACACGAGAGCATGTTCTGCGTAGTATCAATTTTTAAATCGAGACAGGCTACTGGAAAAATAAGTTAATGTTACAGGGGTTTGAACAGTTTCGTTTTAAGTCAACATTTCGCAAATTCTATGTTCTTTATTATAGTGGCCTAATTTGCTAATATAACCTGTCATTAGGTGGAATGCTGTCTGATGTGTTTCATACCAATTGTTATGCCGTTTTGCTGATTTTGACCACCGATTGCCCCGTTTACCTGATCAAGATACAGGGCTCAAGGCGAATGTGACAGGTCAACAGAAAATATTTACTCTTATAGGCACCTGATCCCACCTTTGGTATATCCAAGACTCTGTGTTTGCCATACTCTTAATTTTGTATTCTTTTAGGATTTGTTCGTTATTTTTAATTTTTTAATTTAAAGGTCCGAAATTCAAATAACCCCAATCTTTCAATTAGGGACAGAACTTTATTCCTATTTTGAATTCTGTCAAGGATTATTTCAGACGATGGGTGATGTGAAAAGGATTGATTGATTGTATATTGTTTTACGTCCCTTGAGAGGAGACATCACCTTGCCGGTGAAGGGATGCAAAATTTAGTACTATGTTCGTCGCTTACGGCGTTTGACCAGGGAGTGATCTTTAATGTGTCACACCTACTGTGACAAAGAGCCTTGGATTTTGTGTCTCATTCAATGGATCACCCCATTTAGTCGTCTCTTAACAACACGCAAGGGATACTGAGGACCTAATCTAACCCGGATTCCCAAGGGACGATATGAAAAGAAAGAACTTCACACTTTATCAGAATAAATAAAAGTATAAGAGGAGCATTGAAATTTCGTATTAGAGACGTTAAAACAAAAATCCGTACCATGAATCAGTCTGTGTTTAGTACACCGGAGGTGATGAAAGAATATCAGCTAGGTTACATGAGGAATATGTTTTAGTTCCGGCTAACTTGCAACACATTGTCGTTTTAAGGCTCATTATTACAACAGTATTGTAAACGACCTTGGCTTTCATTCCACATTTAGTAATCAACTTATACCCCAACTTTCCTTTTAAAAGACTCAATTCTGCAATTAAATTCACGTTGCAATCTTGAATATATCAATAATTGTGTTCCTTTATTATCTGACTTGTTTTTGTATTCTTATGCGACAGAATTTATTCAAAGGTTTCTACTTGAGAAAATGTGGCCTTCAACTCGTCATTTAGATACATTCATAAAACGTTTCATCTTCATGTATTTAGAAATATGTCCATTCTATATATTCCAGTGAACTCGAAAGGAAGGACATCAACAGAGTCTTCATATCTATAACTTTATATACTATAGCGAGAAAAAGAAACGCAGGTTTATTTTCGATAGTTATTATTATTTGTACATGATTCATTGATGATTGGTTCATTGTTTGGGTTTCTCGATTATTTCATGATTACTTGATACATTTTGATGATTTTTGTTTTCCTATCACAGACGGCAATTGCGTGGATATCGTTAAAACAAGGGTACCCTACACTGTTTCCTGATTCAAATCAGTAGCATATGTGCCAACCCCTGGTTTCAGTTAATAATTTAAAACAATATTATTCTGCCCATTCGTTCGCAGATAGTATAACCATGATACTGTACTTGTATAAATCTTCACAACGATGTCAGTAGAATTCAGTAGACTTCATTCCTTTCGAAGTGGTGCTAGTTCTAAACCATGTACATGTATGCGTGTGAGTGTGTGTGGTAAAAGACTGAAACAAAGAAACATGTTCTAATTACTAATTGATTCACAGAACATATATAATAGCTATTGAATACAATGAAACATATAACAAATTGGTAATTATAATAATAAAGGCTGAAGAACTATCAAAAGTAACAATATAAGTCCAAAATATGTATTTATAACACAAATGGCTTTCCAGAGAAAAATTGTTAGAACCGTACTTTTTTTTTTTTTTTTTACATATAAACTTTATGACAGTAATGGTTTTCCATACTTTTAAGAGTGATTGAGAGAATTACTGATACAGTCTAAATTCCTAATTATAGCAAATAATAAACATTGTAATGATATATATAACAATAAATATACACAAATATCACAATGTACTTACACTGTGTGCCTGCATACGGATGAAAATCTGAAGAGCTCAGAGTGAACGGTGAGTGGTGTGGGTCACACCCAAAACAAGTAAACAGGAAGTAAGGAACATTAATTCTTTTAAAAAAGAAAGATAACTAATTCACATTATCAGGGAAAATAACTCTTGTAGATGTAAAGGAAAGTAACTGTAGGGAAAACTTAGCATAAAAATGTAAATAAATACAAGAACATTACAAATATCTTATTATGTATAAAACATAAATAGATTAGACAACTGGCATTGCCTATATAAACCTTCTCCTCCCGTGGGTATCCGGATTAGAATAGGTCTTCAGTACCCTTTGCTTGTCGTAAGAGGCGACTAAATGAGGCGGTCCTTCAGGTGAGACCGCAAAAAACGAGGTCCCGTGTCACAGCAGGTGTGGCACGATAAAGATCCATCCCTGCTCAATGGTCATAAGCGCCGAGCAGAGGCGTAAATTTTGAAGCCCTTCACCGACAATGGTGACGTCTCCATATGAGTGAAATATTCTCGAGAGGGATGTTAAACAATATTCAATCAATCGATATGTAAGCCTTCCATACAAGTACATAGTCAAGGTCATACAGATAGAGAAATGTTTGATTACATGTTTGTATACAGATGAATAATAACAATGAAACTGTTTGGTAACCGCAATATGATATAGATCCTACTAAAATCCAAATTGATTGTTTTGTTGGCATTCTATTTAATTGCCCACTTGTTAGACCACTGATGTATTTTTCCAAGATCATTAGTTAATGACTTTGCAGAGTTTATGTCATCAATGACTATTTCATAAAGAGATGTATGTCTGCAAAGAGTCATACAGGATTCGTTAAATCTGTAGATATGTCATTAATTTATATTTATACCATAGTGTGCTGTGTTTTCTTTTGTTAAAAGTGTGGGTTATCTGTACATAACCCACACTTTTCTTCAAACCCCGCCCACAAACTCGGAAAAAACATCACTGTCCAGACCACTGTATGAGGTTCCTCCAGATCAAAATTACCCATATTAAACACGGATGACTGACTCGGACTAAGTTGTCCAAATAAATATTCGCACTCAATCTCATTTGTAGCTTGAGACAAGATAATATCGTCAATGGTTTCGTCCCAAAGACTTTTTATTTCCCTATTCTCCTCCATGTGTGCGAACAAGTCGAGAAACACGTGTACGTAGATTATGAAGATTTTATAAAAGACCCAGTCACGTGATAAGAACGTGTTCGAGAGAACAGCGGCGGCCAATCAGACTTATGGTTTCGCGCCATACAATTCTTTTTTTTTTTTTTTTTTTTCCCCGCTTATGTTTCACCGATTTTTAAAAAAAAATTCATTGTATATACATGTAAATGTTTATCAGCCAAATTAGTTAAAATATTTATTACACTGAAGACTATCAAATAGAATTTTTAAATGAAGAGTAACTACCATCATCAATTGAATATGTTGCTAAATTTTTAAACAGAAAAATGCACAAATATGGTTTCTTAGAATTTTAATTGCATTTATTTTCAATTCTTTGAAGCAAATAGCGGTATTAGTAGTCGGAAAATGAGAAAATATGAAATAAGAATATTAAAACCAACAGTCCAAACATTTAGATGCATTTAAAAAAAGGGTTGTTTTTTTTAAAAGAATAGTTAACGTTCATACAATTTTTGGTGATAGAAAGTCATTTCAGTATAGTGTTCAAAGTGTAATGTTAAGACAAAAAATCGGCACCATATTATTAACAGGCGAATGCGCTTCCGAAAGCTAAATTAAAATATAATGAATAATAGTAAACCATGGTACAAGTACAAGCTACGCTCCCTCGTGTCATTATGACCACGCCCATCGGGTATCTGCACATAACCAACAATATTATATGGGGTAACTACTACTTATTGGCACAGACTTGAAGATATGCCTGAGAATACTTTAAGAACAGAAGATTGGTAGTCTGCCCAGTTTTGATAAAATTGCAATATTTGTGCTTTTATTCTCTGCTTCAGTTATAAATTTACAGAATTTTACATGTAGTGACAGTTTCATAAAGGTCTTTATCTTTATTTTACAATGTGGTTGAGGATGTATCCCACATTTCGGAACCATAGGTCACAATTACGGTCGGGTTCGATATTCTCGAGCGCAAACTCGTGATAATAAACTACTTTCGTTTTAATTTATAAACAGATTGTTTTCGCATCACTGCGTCAGGTAAAGTGAGCGACTCTCATACTCTATCTACAAGTTCTCTTTGGTGTCAAGTAGGCAGTAAAGTTAGAAGGTAAGTCAGACGACATTTCAATTACACTGCCGTGATTACTTGATTATTTTTTTTTTTAAATTAACGTTAAGCAATGTAAAATCTTAGTGTTAAACAGTATTTATTTTGTGCAGTGAGACTGTTTAATGCGCAGATACAGTGTGTAAGACGTAGTGACATTGTAGAAGTATATACTAAAATAGGTAGAATGTTTTATCGTTAAAGTGATTAATGCCCTACGAACCCTGTTTAATGGCCTGTCCCGAGACACAGGTAGATTATTCTAACTATTACTAAAAGTATTATTTTTGCCAGTTCACTTCTCAAAACAGAATAAGACTACAAGTAACTTGTATAATTTGCCTACATAGACCTGTAAGTGTTAACAAAAGTTGCAAATGGCCAAATTGACAGCCGATCCCATTTTAAAATGTGTATTTACAAGTATCAAAACTCATATCTTAATAAATCAGAATGATTTCCTGCGTTCCACATGACTAACAGTTAACTAAATTGACAAAAGCAAATTCTTTTGTTAGAATTCTTCTTAGCTTCCTGTTGTGATTTTGCCTTGTGTTATTATAAATGAAATTAGGTTGGGTTTTTTTGTTTTTGGGTTGTTTTTTCTTTTGTACTTGTTCTACTGTTCCATGATGATTCTTCAAGTAGACCGGCATAAAAATGAAATTGAATGTTAACCTTAAGTCATCACAGTCAGGCAAGTATTATATGAGTTAAACACTTCTAATCAAGTATCAGAAGCTTAGTAATGCCACCCTATCTTGAGCAAGATATATACATTTAAGTCCCACTTAATCAAAGTCATTACTGCAACAACATAAATGGGAGTAAAAAGATATTTAATTGGTGGGTAGCAGGTCAAATTACTCAATATACATGGATACCATCTGTCTGAACTATGCACAATATGAATTATTTTGTTAAAAGAATCCTCTTTTTTCCACGTATAAATGGGTTGGTAACACTTCCCCTACAGTGAGATGTTCTTATGAAAATGCGCGATTAACCCTCTCTAGATAGCGAGAGTAAATATATCTCATACAATCGAGAAAAACACCAGTGGAGTACATTGCTTCATGTTTCACATGAAAAGAAGAAAAAGTGCTAAAATGTTTGATACTTATGCATATATATATAATATATTATTGAAAACAAAAACACTCAATATATGATGTGCATTGGATTTCAGACTCCCTCTTATGCAACAATTTTGATATGAAATTTTTTGACTATGTTGTAAATTTTATAGAGGCAATTCACATCATGTCGAGTGTGTGTTGCACTTATTCAGCATTGCATGGAGTTTGCCATTATTTTCAATAAACACCAAAACACCTGTGTGTGGTAAACAGGCAAATTAATGTGCCTCACGAGAATTTCCCATGAAATGCTGTTCTGACACGTGAAATTCACGTGAACCTTATTAGACATGAAATTCACATAAATTTCATTAATATTTCACGTGAAATTCACATGAGGCACATTTGGCTACCGGTATGTAATCTTTACTTTCTTGCTAAAGAGGGATAATCACATTTTAGCGAGAGGATCTCACTAAAGGGGTAGTGTTCCCAATCTTATAGATTATCGAAATTGTGGTAAATGCTAGATATAAATTGCAGAATATGGTCATGTATTTTTTGTGTTTCTTAAGAAAAGAGGCGCGTATTGCTTATTGTTATGTTGAAATCAGTTCAGTGGAGGCAATGAGTTGTTTGGTTTTGTTATTTATGTAAAACTCATCATAATTGGCTAGATTTTTGAAATACTTAATGATCATTTTGGTAATGATGTTGAGTTGTGGTAGTGATAAGGTTGGGTGCATGTGGTGGTTCGGGAGTTCAGATCCAATTTAACAGTTAGTAAGTTGTTGCAAGCATTTAGTTTACTATGGATTCATTTAATAAAATCTTGTGACAATGCACCATTAATCTCTTGGTCGATCCTCATCACCACTTAAGTGGCAATGCACCACGTGAGGGTTCGGTTAGGGTTAGGTCTGACTCGGAATTTATGGGCAAGAAACGGGTTTATTGACCAATCCTTGCATAGTAATCAACTCCCAAACTGTCGTTAACAACCTCTTAACTTGTTGTCACCAAACTCTCAAATCATCACATCAGGTGCCAAACAGTCGTGCACCTAAACCGTCGCACACCCAAACTGATGGTAATTCACAAGGTATTACGGTAATGATATCTTAATATTCAAACAAAACAATGAGAGTGTCATGGCTATACATGATTCATACAACATGTGAATGTCTCAACACCAGTATGATTAACAGAACTTGCTGCTCTGGAGGTCAAGGTCATAGCATTAAATGAAAGAGACTTGCCATAAGAAATCTATATAGAAATTTAGGTTAATTTTTTACAAGTAAATCAAACTCCTACACATGTAGGTCAAGGTCACAAGATCAAACATGGATCAAATGAAAGATTTTGTCATAAATAATCTACATAAAATGTGATAGTAGTTCATGAAAATATTTACAATGTAATAGATTGCATTTTCTTAAAAGTAGGTAAAACCTCAAGGTCAAGGTCACAATGTTACAACTGTGATGCAGAAAAAGGTTTTTTCAAATGGAATGTGTATACATGAATGGCATACATGTATAAAGATAATTTATAAATAACTATAAAAAAAAAATTATGTGTATCAAAGGTTAAAGTTTTGAAATTGGAGTCAAACTCCAAGGTCAAAATCACAAGGTTAGAGATCATGTATGAAATGTAAGGCCTGATTTAAAAACCTGAAATTCTACTGTATAATCATTAATGTAGCTTGCTTATGCTTAACATGAAAATGTAACGACCAATAAATCTCCATTACTGACATGCCTACTACATCCAAAATTATTGGGCTTGGGTATTATGTTCTGGGCTTGAATCGATTTTAAAAATCTTGTAAAAGAATTCTGAAAATAATGCATCTTCTCGGATATGATCAGGTTCATTGTTTATATTGATCAGGTTACTTTCCTCCGTGAGGTCATCAAAGATCACCTGAGGAAAAAAACAACTTTTCCAATCTCCACACTACCAACTATGTGAGCTTACATATAGGATTTATGTGTAAATTTGAAGCTTTCTTGCTGATAAATTCATAATTCCATTTTTTTTTCACACAGAATGACAAGCTTGATAAAAGCTGTGTTTAAGAATGGAAGATGGGAAAATCCTGCAGAATTTGACACCTGGAAAATCCCCAATAAATTAGAATTTCTAAAGCTGAGGTTAACGGAGAAAGATAACAGTAGCATTCCTTCAGATCCCAAGGTATGATGTGTTAGCATGTGAAATGGCATGTCTGCATCTAATGCAAAAATATCCATTTTATATTTACTCACATTTTCTACATACAGTAAAACTCGAATATAGCTAACACGGATATAATGAAATTACGGGAAAAAAAAAAAAAAAAAAAAAAAAGAAATTACGGCTATAGCGAAGTGAAATCGATTTCCCCGGCAAATTCTTTATATATTCTATATAAAAATCTGCGTCTATGACGAACACGGATATAGCGAATTTACGGATATAACAAAGTAAATTCATATTCCCCTTGAATTGAAAATGAACGTAAAAATAACCTTTTATAACGATATTTTTTTTTCATTCTAAATTCGTGAATTTTAACAATCGCTTATTACGAAATTTCTTTTTGTATTTTTTCAAAAGACAATACTTACACATACATTTAGTGAATATATTGTTTACTATTCTCGTTAATTAAATTTGAAGTTTGATTGCATTTATTATATCGTACACTTGTTTATTTGTGTAAAGCAACAAGCAAATGACAATTGCAACATATTGTTTTTATGAATTGCACATAATTGTGTTAATATTTTTCTTTCGACATGTTCTTGCGTGACTTAACAATTCCTAAAGATAAATTATCATATATAAATCAGTGTGTATACATGTATATCTTGTACAAAAAATATTTCTTCTCGAAAATACATAGGCTTAATTTCTCTTAGAGACAATACAAACTCAAGTATATCGATTGCTGCTTTCTTATACAACTGATATACATGTAGAACAAATCAGTTTTATAACGAATTCGTTATATTTTAATTATGAATTCGCTATAAACGTATAGCGAATTATGCTTACAGCGAACTTTTACAGAGTGTCCACAGAAATTCGCTGTATCAGAGTTTTACTGTACATGTAATTACATGGATTTTTAGATTTATTTATAATTGATGCAATTATAAACAAATTGTTAAAGGATATATAGAAAAACAGTTCTATTTAAGGTTCATTATACTTTTCATTTCTTTGGAATGACATGCATGATACATATTATCAGTTTATAATGATAAATCTTAATGACATTGTAAATACAGTACAACATGTTTATAGCAAAGTGCTGGGCACGATCGATTTATTATAAATGTAATTCATGGTATCCAATAAGTCTGAATTGAACATACTGTATAAATATACAAAGGGATTAGTTACAAGTTCTAGCAACTTCGAAAACCTCTCCCAATAAGTTTGTGATATGTTTTAAAACTACAGGGAATGAAAATGACTTTGCTGTAAGCATGAATGCATTATAAGCATTTGTTTGATTTAACCATGCTTTACTGTATTGTTTTCCGGTTCATTAGGAGCTAGATAAGACCTTGCCAGTTTTGCCTGTGGATTTTGAGAAACTGAAAAACCCTGACCTCAGCAGTATACAGGTGCTCTGGATCGGCCATGCCACTGTGTTCGTACAAATGGAGGGAGTCAACATTCTCTGTGACCCCATATTCAGCGAACGCTGCAGCCCCTCGTTCAAACTTGCAGGAGTGGAGCTGGTCAAGCACTTGGGATACAAGCGTTACCGCCCAGTTCCTTGTGAAGTCAAAGACCTCCCCCGAGTAGATGTGGTTCTGATTAGTCATGATCATTATGATCACCTGGACACAGAGTCTGTAATGGCGGTCAAGCAAAACTTTCCCAATGCAAAGTATTATGTTCCCATGGGTCTGAAGGAATGGTTTATTGACTGCGGTTGTCTGACAGAGAACGTGGAGGAGAGAGAGTGGTGGGGGGAGATTCAGCACCGAATACCGGACTTGAAGAACAGTTATTTAACATTTGCCTGTACTCCAGCACAGCACTGGTGCACCAGGACAGCGTTTGATCAGAACAAGGTGAGATGTAACTTAAAACTTTGTTCATGCTCAAGCAAGGAGCCATAAAAAAATCCAAGATACTGCAGTTAAAGTTACCCTCTAAATGATTCCCAAACACTGTTTTAAACTCCCATTTGAATCACTTAACAAAATTTATTTCTATTTCTAGTTGAATTTTCTGTGTATTGAAACCCAGTCATTGATTTGTCCTTTAATGTGCGTGACAATATTACATGTATGATGTACTCTCAAAAATCTCAAAACTCTGAGAATCCAAGTCACCTTTGGTTTCTGAATATGAGGTCTTCTGTTAAGTAATAAAACTTAAAAGTCTTAGAAATGTTAGAATCTCATTCATTGTTTACAGAGACTTTGGTGTAGCTGGGCGGTAAAGGGAGACAATCACTCCTTTTACTTTGGTGGTGATACAGGTTACAACAAAATCGCCTTCCAGCAGATCGGGGAAAAATACGGACCATTCTCACTCAGTGTTCTGCCAATAGGTGCCTACGAGCCCAGGTGAGATTTCTAAAGCACGTTATGGTAATCATTAAAGAGTTGCCCTTGAGAGCATTCTTAAACAACTCGATTCACTAATGGCTGGATTTTGTGTAGAAAATTGTGTCATCATATTGCAAAATTAGAAATCTGATTCAGATGTTTTAGGGGTTTTTTTTGTGAGGAGTGAA
>NC_079170.1:62166085-62306085 GCF_947568905.1 Ostrea edulis | reverse complement strand
TTGTGACATTGGCCATCTTCGGAATTGGCCATTATCGGGGGCATTTGTGTTTCACAAACACATCTTGTTCAATTTTCAAATCAAGAAGATTAAGCTACAAACAACCAGGGAGGACTGGAATAGCAGGGGTACATGTATTAGCTTGTGATGTGGAATAGGAGGTACATGTAATAGCTGGTATAGAAGGGGTACATGTATTAGCTTGTGATGTGGAATAGGGGGTACATGTATTAGCTTGTGATGTGGAATAGGGGGTACATGTATTAGCTTGTGATGTGGAATAGGAGGGGGTACATGTATTAGCTTGTGATGTGGAATAGGATGGGGTACATGTATTAGCTTGTGATGATTTCTGAAAATATTATAATTTAAACTTATGAAGCATTTTATTTTTACTCAGTTTAAAGTTCACCATTTTATTTTTACTCAGATTAAAGTTCACCATTTTATTGTTCTTTCCATAAGTTAGGTTACAAGGTTTACAGCAGTTTTGATTTCACAGTTTTGGTCCACAATGAAAATGATAAGAACTTGGTTGCTCACAACACCTTGAAATAGTTTATCAAATCAGCACAAAATGATTTAATCATAAAAGAGATGGTGATATGTAATAATTACATTTGCCAAAAAGGCACAAAATATGCAATTTTGGAGAGGGAATAAAAAATATGATTTTCAAAAAATTTATTTCAATGAATAACACAAGACTCTGGTGGATTTGAACTCAGGATCTGCGTCTCAGAAACCCGCTATGTGTACTGTTGCGTTCTCAGAAACCCGATACGTGTACTGTTGTCTTCTCAGAAACCCGATACGTGTACTGTTGTCTTCTCAGAAACCCAATACGTGTACTGTTGTCTTCTCAGAAACCCGATACGTGTACTGTTGTCTTCTCAGAAACCCAATACGTGTACTGTTGCCTTCTCAGACACCCAATACGTGTACTGTTGTCTGGAATGTTGACTCAAGATTTCAACTTCTACATTTTCTATCAATTCAACCTAAATACAAAAAAAAAAAAATTAAAAATTTGCCCAAGAAGGATTAATTCTTCTGACTGAAACAGGGGACTGTTTTTTAGAATTTATTTTTCTGATTACAGTATTATTTGGAGCCTCCAGAATTAGTTGCCAGACACTTGGATTATTTGAATCTGCCAGCAAAGAGCTTCAGGACAATCAAACATGGAGAAATCTGGAGCATTTCTAAACAGGAAGTGTGTTCTTAAGTGCACAGCAATCAGCAACAGCATTAACTTTAAATTCATGCAGGATCTGACATCTTTTTTCTTCTTTAGATACGCGATTGTACATATATAAACTAAGATAGATAAAACATAAAGTAACGTCATTATAATTACTCATATTTTCTAATAAAAGATATGGTAAGTGTTTGATTGTAACTTAGGTCTGGTAACTTAAAAGGTTTTATCCTCAAAACTGTAATATGTAATTATGATGGATTGTAAATGTAGATTTAAAAGATATTACCAAAT
This sequence comes from Ostrea edulis, assembly GCF_947568905.1. NCBI lineage: Eukaryota > Metazoa > Mollusca > Bivalvia > Ostreida > Ostreidae > Ostrea > Ostrea edulis. The sequence goes on along the minus strand of NC_079170.1, from coordinate 62,304,590 downwards.
ATTTTTACATCTACCCTAGTCTTCTTCTCCTGTTTCATTAAATATTTTAAGTTTGTAGAATATAGATTTTTTTCTCTTATGAATTTGTACATTGTACTATAATTATAATGCATGCATTACCTGACTGGGTTTTGATTTTTATTATGTGTATGTACAATGTACATGTACACAGATGTAATTCTAAAATCATGTACATGAAATGTACCAGAAGGGTAATGATCAGATTTTTGTGTGCAATATTTTGAGTGCAGAGACCTAATTGAATTAAAAATTAAGGTCTACACAAAGGACATGTATATATACATGTATGTGTATAAAATTTGTGAGTTTCATGTTTACTTCAAACCCAATCACTTTGTATGTAATATAGCTTATGAATGTCTTTAAAGCATAATACATGTAAGAGAAGCCCTGATTGGCTACTGAGCCAGATGTGTTGCTTCTAATGCAATTACATTTATACTTTTCGCTCGAAAACCTGACAGTTGGTTTCACATGGTCTGCTTAATGAAATGAAAGTAAAATATTTCAAAGATGATTGTTGTATCAATATACATGTATGTTACAAATGATTGCAATCAAATAAAATTCAGATTTGCCAATTTAATTTTGTTTGACAAAAATTGTTTTATGCAGGCTTTCCATACAACACTAATGAATTGCTCATCTGTCAAACCATGATCTCGTGACATGATTAGCCTCCATGATACCATACTGGAAATTTGTTTAGTCTTTACCAAAATTGTGGAATTTGTGACCCCTCAGTCAGAGATTCTGGAAAAACTATCTATTGCATGTTAATATTAGAAATTGACATCACTATAGCTGCAAAAACTGAGCCATTTAATTCTCCCGTGTGAAATAATCACCATCATGCAACTTTACGGACATCTATGTTTTGTTGCACAATATGCAGGTGACTTGTTAAAACCCATGGACCTTGTTGAAAAACCTTTAGATTGGCTGCATGCCAGGTCACCATATTTTTCACAAAATATTCCAACTAAAAAAGTTTTGAGGGAATATCCAAACTCTGGTACAGGGCCATGGATTATGATCATGTTGCACAAATTCAATTTCCTCTCCCAATTGTTTTTATTGATGAATTGCAACACCTTGATACAATATTGGCGTATTCGAAACTGCAACACCACCACGGTGACCATAGGTTTTGACAGGAAACACGAAATTAACTACTTCTGCAGAACAGCTGGGCATCCAAAGTCTGGTTACCCGGTAAATACGTCTGTATGTTGACCTAGAAGCCAGTTGTACAATCCTGGTAAAGAGCAAACTCCTATAGCTGCTTTTCAAATCCCGGCCCACAATTTTTACTCAATTGTGAAGAAAAAAAATCACAAACTAGCTAGCTGAGGTAAATAAGATTTTATTAAATAGAAATAAGAAAATAATTCATTTTTTAAAAGAAAAATGTATAAAGGAACTGAATCACAGAATTAAGCCACGGATTGCTGAAAACAGCATCACAAAGGATTAGTGTGATAAAATAACGGTGTTCCATCATGGAACAAGTGCCGAGGTTTATAGCAAAATAAAATCACTTTGGGACAGACTGTTCTCTACAAGACACAGTAGTACATGCGGTACAGGATATGTTCTCACAGTCAAAAAAATTATAACAATGTAAAAACATCAAATTAACTTACACAGAAATTAACTTTAAAATATAGAAGATGCATACATTATCCACTTGTAACATTTCACCTCAGGATCAACAGGTCCAACAGATACAATATCACATAATTACCTACAGGTAGGTATAAAGGGGCATTAGCTGTCAACGAGGACGTCGAACTTTTAAATTCTGAATCCTGATTAAAATACTGGAATGTGTTAAAGAATGAAGAAAAATAAATCTGAGTGAAAAAAAGCGACCTCCAATCGAATCTTATGAAAATTATGTAAAATTTCTCTGCAGTGAATATTTACTTTCATACAATTATAATGTTTCTGCCATTATTTGTATATAAACAAAAGAAATCCTAATGTCAAAATTACAATAACAAAATTGCAAGATAGATGAATTTACATATGTCATTGTTATGTACTGTAAAGCTGTTTTAGTCATTTTGGTGACTTTGGCAGCTAATGCCCCCTTTAAGCCAACTTCTGAGTTATATTTTCCCCAGAATTAAATAAGTAAGCCATCACACCACAATAACGCATACATTTAGGTCAGCTTCTGTAATTACAACTCCGAGTTAACGTTCGAATTCTCATTCACCAATTAATAACTCATTTTTCAAAGTGAAGAGTGTTTCTGTGTGCATCATTCAATAACAAGAACAGCATTAAACGTACAACTGTACAAACAACAGGAAATAACACTATATAGAACAATATAGGCACATCTCTCTCTGAATACATAAAACATGGACGACACACTGTAATAACGAGACAATCACATGCCCTTTGTTTCACAACATTTCTTTGATTATCGCTTTGTATTGCAACAATCAATTTCTCAATATATAAATATACACACGAAGTAGTATACACCCCATCACAACAACAATACACATGTAAGTATATATCATATAAAATCAACATCACAGACTGCATGGGACAGTAACAACTAACAGCAGTAGACCACCGAGAACATTGTCACTATATATACACTTAACAATAAGGTATATCATACGGTAATACAACATACAATTATATAAATTTTCAGCAGTTTCGCCACCGACTTGAGGGGAAACATGGGGGGATTCCAGCTTTTCTCCTTCCTATCTCTACAGCAAGCAATATATAGCTTTACACATCCATCATCTCACACACCATCACACGCATACATTATAGAGCAAAGCAACACATCATTCATCTACATTTACAAAAACATTCAGAAATACTGATAATTTGAAGAAGAAAATATATAACACTTTCAAATGTGAACTCGATTTTCTCTGACAGAATTGCTCACAGCTATAATACAAAAATATTTCTCTACATCAACATCTGCGGATGTACAATTTCCATCTTCCACTTACAAAATATTACCCTTCTGTACTTTGGGAAAATATTTGGCAAAAAATAAAGCAGATATCTATCACAGCTCACTGATATAAAACTCATATCTAAAAATACATCAAGGCATCTACTTGGTCTATCAGAAAATGTGATGGTAAGTTTTTCACGTTTCTGACACAAAATATTGCAAAGGTCGGCACTAGAACTGTCAGCAGTGGTTTCTATATCAAAGGCAACATTTAGAGGAAGTTCACTTTATAATACTTACATCTATATAAATAAAAATATTTCTTTTTAATTAAGTTTTTTAAGCTAATCCTTATATTCATACCAGAGCAGTTATTGTCAATACAGACAAAATGCAAATTTATGTTTCAAACCTAGGTACTTCTGAACTGAAAAGGAAAATATCCGGTGTTCCTATGCTCCGTATTATTAACTGACCATGGCTTCCTTGTTATTAAAAGACTGCGCTATTCCAGAATTTAAACTGGTCTGTAAGGCAGTAGGAGAACCAGTCAATGTCTGCATGGTGGGCTGCAGTGACTGTGCAATCACGCTGGAAACTCCGATGTTGGGATTCTCCACAGGAGGAAGACCCGGTTTACTGCTTGGCTCGATTCCTTCGTATGGGCCAAATTTACTGACATCATCGGGAATCCTAAAGAGATGGTTGTCTCTCTCCCAGTCCTGTAGAGGAACAATCGTCCTGCGGTACAACTTACTTCTCTCTGTGTGAACAGTGCTGTAAAAAAAAGCAGACAATAGATCACTGACAGATGAATGGATTGTCAAATTAAAGCTCAGAGTTACATGTAGAAATGACAATGTAACATTACAAGTGTCCTCATAGGACAAATACCAAGCTCAGAATTACATGTAGAAATGACAATATAACCTTAGACGTGTCCTCATAGGACAAATACCAAGGCCAAGGCTTATACAAACAGGGGCACATCTGAAATACAGCATTTGTTTTTGAATGCCATACAAACTTTGAAAATCCCTGCAATACATTATCAAAGACAAACTATGATTCTTATGTCTATGACCTTGACCTGCTATAAATGACCTTCACTGAAGGCAATTTTTTTTTAGATGTAATAGTCAAAAGCAACTTTTAGATTGGGTGTAAGTATATAATGATATTTTAAATAGTCTCGAGTTTTCCCTAATTGATTTTGTCATTGTCAAAATGACCTTTATAGAGTAGAATCACAACACACTGCACTGAACAACTTTACATAAATTTCAATAGTCTACCGTCTTTCTGTATTGTAAAAAGTATAATTGTACTTTCCTGTGACCTTGTCCACATGACCTTCTCCAGAAAATTGACCTACCCTCAATAGTTACACACGTCAGACACAAATTTTAAACCTTTTCTGTGATACTGACAATCTATAAATGACCTTTATAGACAATGGTAGTGACACACCTTGGATGATAAGCAGCCTTTGTGTACGAGTATTTACTGCCTCTATGATCAGATGTAATCGACCAGACAGACAGACATCGTAATTCCAAACTTTACAGGGGGTATAAGTACAGTACTTCAAATGTAAAGTACAAGTAAATCTCTAAAGCAGCAGTTTTTAAAATGTGATATAAACAAGAGGCCCAGGGGCCTTATAGGTCACCTGAGTATCATGTAACAACCTTCCAATGTTTGAATTAGGTTTGTGTTTAAATATAAGAATTTTACTTTTGGATGGAAGAAACATTGAATAGCTATGTGGTCAGCCCCGCCTTTGCACCAGAACCCCTGACCCAGGGGCCATAAATTTCAGTTTTGAAAGAAGCATCCTTGATCATCATTATCATACTATTAGTTTGTCTACTTAATACCCAGCAGCAGAGGAGAAGATTTTCAAAGAAATAAAATGCATTTTCACTATATGATCAATAGGGCCCCACCCTAATACCAGAACCCCTGACCCAGGGACCATGAATTTCACAATTTTGAAAGAGGCATCCTTGCTCATCATAACCATGCTATTGGTTTGTCTACTTAATACCCAAGGACAGAGAAGAAGATTTTCAAAGAAATAATGCATTTTCACTATATGACTTATAGAGCCCCACCCTAGCACCAGAACCCCTGATCCAGGGGCCATGAATTTCACAAATTTTAACAAGAGGTACTGTGAGCTATGCTCACTAAGAATACCCCCCACTTACCCCAATCTCCCAAAGGGTGTTGGTAATAGGTATAAACTACCTCTTTTCTGAGTGTTGCTACTTTGATGTCCAGAGCGCATGACCTTTGACCTTTTGACCCCAAAATCGATAGGGATCATCTTCATCACATTAGTAGTCCATATATATGATATGGTGACTGTAGGTGGAAAGGATAATGCTTTAGAGCCCGGAAACCATATTGCTACTTCAATGTCCAGTGTGCTTGACCTTTGACCTTTTGACCCCAAAATCAATAGGGATCATCTTCATCCCATTAGTAGTCCATATATAAGATATGGTGACTGTAGGTGGAAAGGATAACGCTTTAGAGCCCGGAAACCATATTGCTACTTCAATGTCCAGTGTGCTTGACCTTTGACCCCAAAATCGATAGGGAACATCTTCATCCCATGGGTAGTCTATATGTTTGATATGGTGACTGTAGGTGGAAAGGATAATGCTTTAGAGCCCGGAAACCATATTGCTACTTCAATGTCCAGTGCGCTTGACCTTTGACCTTTTGACCCCAAAATCGATAGGGAACATCTTCATCCTATGGGTAGTCCATATGTATGATATGGTGACTGTAGGTGGAAAGGATAACACTTTAGAGCCCGGAAACCATATTGCTACTTCGATGTCCAGTGTGCTTGACCTTTTGACCCCAAAATCGATAGGGAACATCTTCATCCCATGGGTAGTTCATATGTATGATATGGTGACGGTAGATGGAAAGGATAATGCTTTAGAGCCCGGAAACCATTGCGGCTACAGACGGACGGACAGACAGACGGACAACTCGATTCCAGTATACCCCCCCACAACTTGTTGTGGGGGGTATAAAGAGGCATCCTTGCTCATCATTACCATGCTATTAGTTTGTCTACTTAATACCCAGAGACAGAGAAGATTTTCAAAGAATTTCTACATTTTCACTATATGACCAATAGAGCCCCACCCTAACACAAGAACCCCTGCCCCAGGGGCCATGAATTTCACAATTTTGGTAGAGGGCTCATTGCTCATTATAATTATGCCCACAGTTTGGCTTCTTGATGTCCAGGAGTAAAGAAGAAGATTTTTTTAAATTACACTCATTTTGATGGTTTTTGCCATTTTCACTATATGACCAATAGAGCCCCCCCCCCCCCCCTAACACAAGAACCCCTGCCCCAGGGGCCATGCATTTCACAATTTTGGTAGAGGGCTCAATGTTCATTATAATTATGCCCACAGTTTGGCTTCTTGATGTCCAGGAGTGGCAGGGACCACGAATTTCACAATTTTTGTTCCCCTTCACCCACAGATGCTATATGCCAAAATTGGTTGAAATTGGTTCAGGGGTTTCAGAGAAGAAGCTGAAAATGTTCAAATGTTAACACACGACGCACGACGACGGACAAAAACAGATAGCAATAGGTCACCTGAATGAATTCAGGTGACCTAAAAATATAAGGATATTTGATATAGGAATACTGCTAAATGTAGCAATGAAACAAATATCTATCAGAACCATCTTTATGACACTTTTTCAGATAAGCTTTGATATGCTACAGTTCTCTAACGTACCATATAACGGTTATTTTCTGCGGTTGTCAATTTTTTGTGGATAGGAAAAATCAACAAAAATAGTAATTGCAAAACATATGTACAGGTATAATGCAACAGCAGAAACAAGAGGTACTGTGAGCAATGCTCACTAAGAATACCCCCCGCTTACCCCAATTTCCCAAAGGGTGTTGGTAATAGGTATAAACTACCTCTTTTCTGAGTGTAAAAAACAAATGGCATGACAAACCGAACCATATTGCTACTTCGATGTCCAGTGCGCGTGACCTTTGACCTTTTGACCCCAAAATCAATAGGGAACATCTTCATCCCATGGGTAGTCCATATGTATGATATGGTGACTGTAGGTGGAAAGGATAACGCTTTAGAGCCCGGAAACCATATTGCTACTTCGATGTCCAGTGCGCTTGACCTTTGACCTTTTGACCCCAAAATCGATGGGGAACATCTTCATCCCATGGGTAGTCCATATGTATGATATGGTGACTGTAGGTGGAAAGGATAACGCTTTAGAGCCCGGAAACCATATTGCTACTTCGATGTCCAGTGCGCTTGACCTTTGACCCCAAAATCGATAGGGAACATCTTCATCCCATGGGTAGTCCATATATATGATATGGTGACGGTAGGTGGAAAGGATAATGCTTTAGAGCCCGGAAACCATTGCGTCTACAGACGGACGGACGGACAGACAGACGGACAACCCGATTCCAGTATACCCCCCCACAACTTGTTGCGGGGGGTATAATTTTAAATGCAGAACATAATTTGCTACCATTTACAGATCGAATCGCAAAAATTTCCAGCCGCAGAAAATACCGGTTATATTGTATATCCAGTAACTGAAGTGACACTAACTTGAAATCTGCCCCTTTGCTGTCCCGGAACTGTTTATGTTGATAATCATACACAGGGATCTTATTTTTCTCCATGTTCCAGCTGTAATCATCGTATGGCCCAGGTTTGAACCCATTGATTTTCTCCACACCGTCGTTTTCCACCGCTGGAATTGTGGGAAAGCCGGCCTCACGGGCAGCAGTGTCCACACTGGGGTTGCCGACAACATTCAGCGGGGGGACGTCTTTCAGGGTCAGGCCCCGCTTTCTGAGAGAGAATTTGACCGGTTTGTCCTTCAGCAGACCCTGCATCTTGTCAATTTGGTTCTGAGCCTTTCTGCCACGTTCGTTCACCTCAGTCTCTTTCAGACATCGGTGGATGTACTGGCGGGTGTCCTCCACCACCACCTTTGACCTCCAAACTTCCTGGTCCTTCCTCAGGGCGGCTATTTTTTCGTTCTTCAGCTTCTGTCCTGCCAAGTGGATGGTGACTGGTTCCCTGATGAAACACGATTGTGGACGCTTGTATAACTCCAAGTCGTACTTCCTATGTAACCATGGAAACTTGTCACGGTCTAGTGGAGCTTGAAGCATACCTACATGTAGGATGTTTTCCCTCCATGGCTAAAATCAGAAAACAAAAAACTTAATAGATCAACAAGCAATTCTTCAAAAAGATTTTTTTTCTTCTAATGATTAAAAAGCTTGTTTGTATGAAGTTAATTTAGTAAGTCTTACTGAAACAATCCAAAGAGAAAAGGGACTTTATTCAATGAAATACAAAAAGCAGCCTGTTAAAAAGAGGACTAGAAGTTAGGTCATCAAATCTGAATTTTTAAAAAGAAATACACCAACATTTCAATCTTATGGTAGTTAATATAAATTCAGTTAGACGATTCTGAGCAAACTGTAAACTGCTCCCTACAAATAAGACAGTACTGTTTCAACATAATTCCTTTTGTGACAATATATTTTTCCTGTAAACCCTGAACAAGCAGCATGAATAAGATTTCCCATCAGTGCTACCTCCTGCAATTCCTCTATCCGCGCTGTGTTCGGTCTCTGGGGATGTTCATTACACTCCAATGTAGGCTTCATTCCCGGGTAAATCCACCCCTTCTCCGTCTTCCACCTAGCCCTTGACTCCGCCTTCTCCTCTTTCTTGACGGCCTCCACATTGACTGGGACCACCGTCATGGAGTGGTGGAACTCCTGGCAGTACGAAAATCTGGTGTCTGGCTCCTGTAAGTTACACAGGTAAAATGTGAGCCAATCATCAATCAATATACTGTCTGTACATACATATACTGTGGTACATTCGGTGCTGAAGCAAAAGTGCTAATCTATAGTTTGTGCTCAAATATAAATTTTTATATTTACCCACAATAGTAGAACATAGTGCAAGGTGTGCTAATTCACGATTACATCAATCAGTGCATCATCTCCGATTGTTCTAAATTCTAAGTATGCTATAAAAAGCACTTGTGTATTGTGGTACAATGTGAGTCATTGTCATTCACAATCCTGTATCATCAGTTTCAGCTAATGTTACTAATAACTTATTCTGGTCATAAAACTTTTAAATGAGTGTTTTGATTAACCAACAATAGAATACAAATTTGTGTAATTCAGTACACAAGCCTAGGGAATATGATGACTTAATCTAACACAACTTCAGAAAATCTTGTACTGTTATTTTAGTCGAAAAAAATAGCTTGCTTGCAATTTTACAATTTTTTCCCCCTTCATTTAGTATGAAGATATTCCACTGTAATTGTCTGCCTACCTCTGCCAGCATTTGTCGGAGTTTCTCTTTAGCGAGTTCGGTCGAGTTCAATGACTGTGAGCTGTAGTTGTGAGCCACGGTGACGTCCGCTCGAACTGTTGGAACTTTATTCCTGTCACGTTCCTCCTTATTCTTATCACTAATCACTTTCACGTCGTCCTGTACGATAAAACATTAAAAATCAAAATCAACTTTATCACAGTAAGAAAAAGTATCTCCATAATATCAAACGTGAATCACATTCATACAGTTACTTATCAAGAGACATCTTCGCCACTGTGCAATAATTCTGGACTTTCACAAACAGGTATTTCCATCAGAGATGGACTTATCCTCTTGAAAATTTAAGTTAATAATTCATGACTTAGATGCTAATCTATTTTATGATATCCCAATTTTGAAAAAATTCAATCTTAAATTTTCCATATAATTCCTCAGGACTTTCCTAGAATACATGGGAAGTGTAAAAAAGACTTGTAAGATATCATATGATGTAAATATCTATAAAAATAATGTATTAAATTGGTATTCTGAGACAGACTGAGGTGTGCCTTACTCTCCTTGATTCAGCTGATCCACAGTAATCTCCCTTGGTGATCTGATATTGACTAAAGTTTACTTTATTCTCCATGATTCAGGTAATCCACAGTAATCTCCCTTGGTGATCTGATATTAACTAAAGTTTACTTTATTCTCCTTGATTCAGCTGATCCACAGTAATCTCCCTGATCATTCTGACTGAAGTTTACCTTATTCTCTTTGATGTAGTTGACCCTTTGTTGTCTCCCAGCGATGGTCTCCATGTACTGCGGGTTGAAGTTGTCGATGGGGGTCCATACACGAGTTGCCTCACGTGTCATCTCTCTAATCTGTTCCTCCTCCACAACATCTGTTGGCTTGTGTATTTGCAGCTCTGTATAATACAGTCACATTTAAATACATTTTTGGACATTTAATTCATGACTCTGAAAACTGAGAGAAAATTTTAAGCCTGAGTTTTTTCTTCCTTTTCTGTGACAAAATACTTTACATACTTATTGATACATTTACTTGGACGTTTAAAAAGTCAGCTGGGGTAATATTCATCAATTTAAAAGTCTTTATGTTAGCGTTGATAACACAGCAGAATTTTCCTATCAATGTCTTTCTCATACTAAGTACATGTCACCTATCCCTACCATCAAAGTCCTCCTGGGTGATGGGGACTCCAAACTCACGACTCATCGAGATCACCATGTCTGCCATAGGGAACAGCGAGTTTCTCACGACGTCTTTCATCACATTCGAGTTCACAATCTGTAAACGATAAGAAATTCTACTAACCCTCTCACAATGTCCATACCTTCATACTCAGCTCTTAATGCTATGTGGAGTTATCAATTGTACATAATCTCTCTTCCTATCCACAAATATATACACTGCTAGTACCTAATGACAGGATAAATTTTGTCAGCTCTGCTACTAAAGACTGTTTATTCCAATGGTTACACGTATGTACCATATTTTGTAATACATGTAATGATTCTGTCAGAACAAAAGAACATTACTCTACCATTTCAGATCTAATTTCTTAAATTTCTGATTAATGGCCCTCCCACCATATCCCTGGGCATCCAAGGTACATACTAGGATGACTGTATTTCAGTAGTGTTTTATTCTCAATTCAACAGTATACCGCAATGCCCCCCCCCCCCAAACTACAACATATGAAATATATCCTAATGAAAAGAGAATATTCTAAAGCAGATGTCCAGTCCAACAAGAAATTGCATCAGCAGGTAAGAAAAGTTTACCTGATGGAGACTGAGCAGACCCTGGAAGCAGGGCTTGGGGACCATGTCCCTGACGTATAACAGAGGCTGTTGTACGATCTGATTCAGGGGTTCATGGAGCTTGACACGACACAGATCTACATCAAGAGGACCATACAGACGTTCACTGAAGCTCAGGTCCGAGTTGTACAGCACTCGCACATCTGGAAGAAGAATTCACATTCAGTTAAACATGACATGCCGTTTTTAATTCCAGGTACCGCTTCACAAGTTGCTGCTCCTTACCCGAGTTTTCTGGAGCGGGAACATTTTCCCATACACAGGTAATTGCTTGATCCCTGAGCCCCTCCAGAACAAAGATGTGTTTGTCCCCATCCATCAACTGGAACCCAGTTAAAATGTCCAGGTCCCGGCTCCTCTGCTGTTCTCTGTAATCAAAGGCTATCACATTCAATTCTCTACAGATTGTAATCAGTCATGCTTACTTCACAGAGTAGTGTCCCCTTCTAGTCCTAGCAATAAGTGATACTGTGTATCTGACACAATATTTCTGTCCTTGTTTTATTTTTGTCCCATACATCCACATCGTGAATAGGCGAATTCAAAATTAAACAAATCTGAATTCACTCATTACCCTAAAGGAGTATAAAATGATTTGGAGCAAATCTAAAATGGGTCTGAAATTGTTTTCTAGTGGGTGAGGGTGAAAATAACATGATGAGAATGTTTGTGGGTTGACAGTGTAACATGTACACTATCGTATCACTCTAGCAAACTTCTCAAATATATCATTGTTAGGCACATCAACATGGCTTCAGATAAATTATCTTCTTCCTTCAAACTTCAGATTCTGTGTCAAATAATGCAGATATAAACCAACAATTTATTAACCGTTATTGTTAATCATCACGAGGTTTGTAACACCATTATCATATCTACACTTATAGAGCATAAATATTGTTACATCATACTTACAGTGAAAGTTTGTATGTCGACAAAGCAGCGCTGATAACATGAGGGGGCATGTCATCTAACTGGAGGGCCTTGGCATTTATATCGGTGACTAGGGTCTCTAACTGGTTAAGGGTTGTGGTGTTCTTGTAACCAAAGATGTAGATAATCCTGCCGAATGGGCACTGTAAACAGAGGGGGCATTGTTAATTGGCACTATAAACAGAGGGGGGTATTGTTAATGGGAACTGTAAACAGGGGGCATTGTTAATGAAAGTTGTAAACAGAAAGGGACAATGCACATGGGCACCAATAACAGAGAGGGGCTTTGTTAATGGGCTCCAATAACAGAGAGGCATTGTTTGTGGGGACTAACTGGATCAAATGCTAAGTGCAAAAGTCATTCAGTTTTCTGAAATTCACCTTCTAAAATGTTTTTGTACCTGTGGAGAAGTAATTAAGGGCTGTTTAGCTGCAACTTCTTCAGGTGTTGTAAGTGAATGGGCCAATTCTACTTTCACTTTCAGCATGGCATTAGACTGTACATAATGTCCTGCATTGTAGGGTTTGTCCACTGAAAAAAAAGAAAGAATAAAATACATTCTATTCACGGAGAACAGAATATTATTTTTTTTATTTCACTGAGCAAATACAAACCTGGCCCATCTACAGCCCCCATGACCCCCACACTTCGGCCGTCCTCTCTCTCCTCTGAGGGGAATACGTCTGGGATGGGACAGTTATGAATGGGTACATTCAGGTGGAGAAACTGATGGCCCAGTAACAGCTCGGAGAGGTCAATCTTGGCCACTCCGTACGGATCCCAGGGTTTGTTTCTGCCCATAAACGGATTATGAACTGTTCTCCTACCTATGGAAAATACATGCAATGTACATGTACATGTACATAACGATTATGTAAATTATGTTATATTATCATGTACTAAAAAGAAGCAATGAAGGGTTACTAAAACACTGCTATAACAAACACACTTATAATGAATTCATGTGAAGCTATTCTACTTCCTTGTAGTTTTAAAACATATCATGAACTCAACGGACATAACAAATTACATTTATAATGAATCAAAATTGTTCGTCCCCAGCACTTTGCTATACGACAGTATCCACTTGCAAAGACAACACAAAATTTTCTTTAGAAAATACATGGATTATTTTTGATTGCTTAAATTGCTTTATTTTAATTTTTAGGATATAAATACTAATGTATTAAATTGTCAGCCTAAACTTCATCACACATGTATATCTACATCATATTTACATCATGAGATATTTGCCAATTTGCCAATATGTCCTTCTGAAATTGAAATCTGTGAAGGAAAGTTATCTAAAAGAACAATTTGAAAATCGTCAAAGAATCAAATAAAGAACATGACTTACTAGCCACCGTTCCCACATTACTGATCTTCTCGTCCTCCAAATCATCCCCGAACAATGTGGGCTTCAGTTTTACCCCCTCTGGTTTACGATCTCTGTCGTGTACCTCTATCTCCAGTGGAGGACCATTTAAATACTGCCTCAGTTCCGACTGTTCCAGAGTACCTAAAACATTTTAAAAGTCCTACAGTTCATCTTCAAAATCAGAATGCTGAGAGAGTTGTAGTTTGCAAATTACTACATAACATTCTCTACATTTCAGTAATTAAGTAACACAATCAAGGATTGTTTACCTCAAACTTTATCTTCAATAAATATTTTAGCGTTAAAACATAAGACAGGTTTTGAAGAATTATGTATTTCATTTCTGCCCTTAAGCTGAAATATTTATAGTACATGTACATGTTCTTGCACGTATTTCCTGAAACCATCACAGTACCTAAGCAATGAAATTTTATATACATGTTCATGTGTATCATTTACATTTCCAATAAAGAAGGTGCAGTGATTTTAAAAAACTGCCCTCAAAATTCTAAAAATGTAAACTCAGCAGATTTACAAATTGTTATGTACCCAATCAATAAAATCAATATTTTTTAGTAATAGTATTCTGTTTGTGATGTCATAATTAGGCATAATTTCCTGCATGTCTCTATATTTCTAAACAATCTGCTAAGTTTTTTGATAATGTGGCTTTGTGACTTTAGGTCCACATCATACATACCATCATTATTTTCACATATACAGTATCATTATTGTGCCATTTCATATATCACGCTTCAAAACTGTGGTGGTGAAATCATACAGGTAATATAAGATAATTAAAATTCTGCTGTCAAAACCCTCTATTTCTACGTATTTCACAAAAAAATTAAAATTAATCAGTTTTGTGACGTCACATTTCGTATTCGGTAGATGTGAGCAGCTAATGCTACACCGACTTTTGCTAAAAACAAATGTGTAGCCAGAGCAAAACGGATCATTTTCACACTTATGTAAAGCTTTTGATTTTAAGGGTAAAGAATGACAACAAGCGAACCAACTTCTTATACTGACAGTTTCTTCAGATTCAGCCTGTTTCAACAGATCTGATGTACAGAATAGTTACCTAGTAAGACTACGTTAATATCGCCCCCACACAACAGATCTGACATACAGAATATTGACCTAGTAATACTACGTTAATATCGTCCCCATACAACAGATCTGATGTACAGAATATTGACCTAGTAATACTACGTTAATATCGCCCCCATACAACAGATCTGATGTACAGAATATTGACCTAGTAATACTACGTTAATATCGTCCCCATACAACAGATCTGATGTACAGAATATTGACCTAGTAATACTACGTACATTAATATCGCCCCCATACAACAGATCTGATGTACAGAATATTGACCTAGTAATACTACGTTAATATCGTCCCCATACAACAGATCTGATGTACAGAATATTGACCTAGTAATACTACGTTAATATCGCCCCCATACAACAGATCTGATGTACAGAATATTGACCTAGTAATACTACGTTAATATCGCCCCCATACAACAGATCTGATGTACAGAATATTGACCTAGTAATACTACGTACATCAATATCGCCCCCATACAGAATAGTTACCTAGCAATACTACATTAACATCGTCCCAATACACGTTCTCTCTCTGCTCCCTTCCCATGCTGCAATGCTCTGGCTGTTTGAAGAACTGATAGCGACAGAACACGGGTTGACACCTGAAACAACACCAGTGACAGGTCATCCACTGAGTGGTCAAAATATACAAAGGTCATGACCTCACCAGAAAAGCAAATTCTAGGTCCTTGAGTGAAATATTCGTTAAAAGATAGAGCTGAAGAAAAATTACATAATAATATGGTGTTGTTAAAATTTTCAACTCAAGAAGTATCAAGAGATCTATTTTTACCATTTTGAAGATTATGACGATGATAATCATGAGGAGAAGCAACCTACTTTTGATTCAGTTCGTCGTACGTCATGGGAGAGTCGGGCAGGTTCGTGGCGTTTCTGACGGTGAGGATCATTGGGTTGAGCTCCTTCTTCTGCTTGTCCGACATGAGGGGTGTGTCCAGTTTCAACTGTATAAACATGTCCTCAATCCCTGGTATGGGACTGTCTAGACGATTAGTGATGCTCTTCATACCTGTTAAATTAGTAAATCCATCGACTCTTAGTCTACAGCTTAGAACTAAGAAAAACTATTCAGATTTCTTTGTAAGTTTTGTCCTCCTAAATAAGCCAGCTCAGAAACCCATTTCTTTACCATTTATACAGATGAAATTTTCTGTTAAACATCATTGACATTGGAAACTATAATCCCATCTCAGATTAATCTTTATATGTACAGTGAATTCTTTTACCTGAGAAGAACAGACCCATGCGGATTGGAACCATACAGATGCCATACTTCCTGATTTGTTCGGCAGCCATCTGAGCAGCCATTTCCTGTTTCTTGTTTCTACGCGGCGCTCTCACAGGTGTCGCCACTGTGGTAGATTGCTGTTTTTTGGCTGATGCTGAAAAAATGCATTGATTCATCATATAGCACTTGTCTTGGTTCAAGAAAACTCTCTCCAATAATCTATATTAACTTCTTAATTTTCAAGTTTTATTTAAGAAAAACGAGTTCAATTTTCCATATTTTTCATTACAATTTCTAAGTTTAAAAACTTTAAATGAAACACGATACAATCTGCAGTAAAGTGATATATCGTATAAGCAGAATATTTAGTGAGGATATAATTTTGGCATTATTAGTGAAAGTGATGAGATCTCCAAAATTGAATATCGCTAACGATTTATTCCATATCAGAGGTAATAGTTATCTTTCCTGGAATTATAAAGTCACTAAAATTAAATATCATTAAATATTTATACCAATTTTTATTGAAAAATTGCTAAATTTGTGTCTGGCTAAAAATTCCACTAACACTTTATGTATTACAACAGACAAATCATCCATTACCATATATAACCATATAAATGGCATTTATGACATACCTGTTGAGTCAGCGGACTTGAGGCCCCGGGACCTTGAGGTGGACGGCCCCCCTCCCTCTTTCTTCCCGTTACTAGATTTACTTCTCTGGGACTCCTTGCCAGATGGCTCCTCCCCTGGGCCAGCGTTAGCTAGACGTCCTAAACGACTAAAGGAGGTCCTGAAATGGACAGTTTTTGGTTCCATAATATTCAAACAATAGGTCATGCTTACTTAAAAAGGAGTAATATATGTAGGATTTTCTTCCACCTAATAAATGCAAAAATAAAAGTAACGGGAGTGAAAACAAATGCGAAAAAATTAATGCCATTGGCATTGTAATGAAGTTTTAATATCTTTAAATGATCAGTTCATTCTAATGGTTTTAATACCATATATGAAGTATTTTTGGCACTCTAAAAATTATGTTTTAATTTGCCAAAAATAAAATTTCAAAATTCCTATTCATATGAATGATACATTCATTCCATGAATCTAAGTCAAAAAGTAAAGCACTATGATTTCAAACTACTTTTTTTTGGAGAAAAATCTGCTGAGTATCCTCAAGCCCATGCCAAAATTACAAGATATATGGTGTCTTTAAGTATGTTAAATGACCAGCACATGTTAAAATGCCTTTCTTTAATACAGTAAATTCAACATATATGTCAATGGTTACCTCCCTTCCTGGTCAGTCTGCTGGTTAGGGACCCCCACCAAAGTTTTGGGGGTGGGAGACCCAGGATGTCCACCCTTGGAGGGGTCATCCCCTGGGGCTGGTGGCTGTGAATCATAAGACGGCTTGGTTTCTACAGGTTTTTCATCTAAAAATGGACCCCAAAAAATTCATCATAACATGTATAACATTAATCATACATATGTTGCAGTTTTGGATCCAATCCAGAAGACTAATTAAGGGTCATTTCTTGGAGATATTTCATTGACATATTTTGACAAATGAAGCAATTAAAACAGCCAATTTTCACACCCAATATTTTCTTTTTAAATTGAAAATAATGAAAATATGATATTTGATTCCATTTAATATTATCATAATCATCTACAATATGATACATAAAGAAATTCATTTATCTCATATACATAGCTAAATACAGTAAATTTATAATAATATATTAATTCTGTGAAGAGAAAATGAAATATTAGTTGGGGAGCTAAAAACTTATCTGCACTGAATATTTCGTGCATTTGAGGGTATTAGTATTGATGGCATTCATCCCTGTAAAAGTATAATATAATACAGACACTGTAGAAAATATTGAATATGAACTATAATAATCATTAATTATCAGTCAAATTTTCAGAATCTAGGTAACTAATTTCAACAAATTAATTAGCAAGTCTCACAGTAATAGCTAGGGTGTGTCGTATTATTCGTTTTTATGACCCTGAGTCACCATGGAAAGCCAGTTGTATGAGAGACAGAGGGCAGATCTAAAGTATTCTATACCAAATCCATGGACCTAATTCATTTAAAAGTATGCAGTACATTTAATGCACTTATCAACTTTGTTAGACTAATATCTATGGCTATCTAACTCAGTTCAAACCTAACTCAGTTTAGACCTAACTCAGTTCAGACCAAACTCAGTTTAGACCTAACTCAGTTTAGATCTATCAAACTCAGTTCAGACCTAATTCAGTTTAGACTTAACTCAGTTTAGACCTATCTAACTCAGTTCAGACCTAACTCAGTTCAGACCTAACTCAGTTCAGACCTAACTCAGTTTAAACTAATTAGTTAAGACATACTTAGTCCAGCTTAGACCTACCTTCTAATTGCCTGGTGAATTTGTCCACAGAGTGGAAGGACACCTGTGTAGGAATTGGTCGAATCTCGTTGGCTTTCTTTGGTTGGTGCTTAGCGAAACTTTTGGACAGCCTTACTACGATATTCCGAGCACTGTTTTGGTCCTCTTCCCCTAGAATACAAGTTGAATGATTGTGGATAAAGTGTTTGTAAGACAGTATGAAGGAACTTTGTATATGTACCACAACCCCACCACTGTGACAGGTATTCTAGAAATTTGGGGTTAATCAAGGAATATTCACCATCTTGTTCTTTATTCACATCAACAAATAAATCCATGATCACGTTTATAATTATGTATCATTTAAGGTGCCTGACACAGATTTACTTCAATATTATATTGCCTTCCCTACAGCTGAGATATTCAGTCTTTAGTTTTTTATCTTATTTAGATTTATTTTTGAAAATGGCAACATTAAAGTTTAGATGCCACACACTATCTACAAATATTCCATAGATTCTTTTGTCAGACAAAATAAATTCAATTGTCTTCTTATGAAACATATTTTTAATCTTATCAAAAAATACTGCAGCTAATACTTAAAATAATTATTTTAATCAGAATTTCAAAACTGAATTTCCCTCACCTCTAATGAGTGAAATTCATATATTAAAATAAATTGCCATTGTAACGAACCCTTTGTTTATCATTCACTTCCTTCAGAAATCTGTGGATTATGGACTTACCTGGTTTTGAGTTTGGAATCTTGAACTGCTTTGGTTTGGTAAAGCGGGCCTTGGCTCCGACCTTGTCTTTAGTGTCCCAGATACGTAATTCTATGTTGTGTGTGAACAGCTTCACTAGCAAATCACTGGTTACATTTACAACGTGTCTAGAAAAAAGGAACAAAATCAACACGTTATCAAACTTAATGTTTCAGGTGGAAAATAAACATAAACACTGGATTCTTTGATCATTCATTTTCAAAAATACTACTTCCTTTAAATATATTCTAAATGTGTAGTTTATCCCATGAACCTTACAAAGATATTGTAAAATGAGTTTCTGATGCAAAGTACATGTATTTCAATAACATTGTCTATAGTCGCAAAGTCATACACTTACTTATGAGACCATGCCACCCAGGTCAACTCTCCTTCAATCCAGGTTCGGACAATCCGAGGATCATGTGATGCCATGAAAATGATGGCAGCTGGTCCGTAGGTGACGACATCGACCTTCTGCAGACTGCTTTCCTCGGGGGTGAGGTAATACTCTAAATGGTAGTAGTTCTGGGCCCGCGGTGCCTCAAATACCTGTTTCTTTTTCTTAATCAGCTGTTTGATATCTGGAACATCCTCATCCTCAACTGAACAGAGACAAATGGAATGACGAGTTTAAATTTAAATCATGAGAGTGTGCATGTTAAATGGTAATAAAAAAGAATGTCATAAAATTCATATGAACCTAAATGTATTATCATATTAACAAATATAAAATGACTACATCTGTAAGTTAATGTAATTCAATAAATGTATAAGAAAATAAAAGAAAGTTTAATATGATAATGAATATAATGTACTCCATCATAATTTGAGATTGACGAATTTGATTTTTTTCTTTTTTTAAATATAGTACAATAACTTCCAATGACAAGAGAAATTCAATGACTGAAAAAAATAAAGAAGGAAAAATAAAAATCAAGAAGTTAGTAGATAGCTTTGAAAAAATAATAGCAGGTTCAAATATGAAATATATATGCTAAAGAAAACTTCTACGTGGAAGTTTATGTGAAATGAAAATACAATGATTCATGCCTGATTAAACTCAATATATTTGCTTTTGAAAATGCAAAGCAGAAAATAGAAATAAGGTGTCTGTAGAAATGGATGAGAAAATAAATCTGATATTTCCCCCCGTGAACCTTTGAGTGTATATACATCAAATTCATGCAGCTGGTTTTGTAAAACGGAAAGACGAGAATTCAATCAACAATAACTTTTGTCACAACATTCACCAAGAGAAATAAAACATGCTCTGATTGGGTTAAATTTTCTCATGCAAATATTTGGGACGATGAAAATTGGGGACTACCGCGAGTTGGGGCATTGCATTCTGTCCTTTCTGGGGTACTGCAATTTGAGTTCGAAGAGTGTGACCAACTCGTGTTCCCACCTGTGAACAAAATTTGTGCAAACTATATTAGTATACGTAACATTGTACTTGTATGCAAATCTTCCTTTACAAAATGACATTGAGGTTTCTACATGATTGCAAACATTGACCGCATAGATAAAATGAAAAGATTTCCTTTAAGTCCTCATAATCTTCTTATTGCATGTCCATATGGATTTAGTGTTGATTTAATTTAAGACATTTGCAGACAATCAATCTTTTTGATGGTGAGTCTCAGTTCAGATTTTATTAATGATCATTATTATTATTTATTTATTATAATACTAAGACCTGACAGACAGAAATTTTGGGGGTAAACTTTATAGTAACGAATGCTTTAAGTATCTGGAAAATTTTATTACACTTAACAAATTAAATATCTTCCTGTAAGAGTAATTCAGTCAATGATTTTTAAATATCTAAATACTCTAACAAATTATATACCAAAACAAATCTTTTGCAAATAATATCATATATCTATGTAATACCTTTACCAGTAGAGATGTAGACAAACAGATATTGAAGTCATATAAACTAACACCGCCGCAGTCGAATGTTGAGTAAGTTGAATTGCCATCAGGTTTCAAATTAAACAATACAGTCACTTAATGGCCAAACTAATGTTGATGATGATTCACGTATTCACTAACACACACTAGAGACCATTACAGCAAATCCTTACCACCTTAACATATCACCAAGCATCACAGTATAGTCCTAACAACACAGTATAGTCCTAATAACACAGTATAGTCCCAACAGCATAGTATAGCCCTAACAACATAGTATAGTCCTAACACAGTATAGTCCTAACAACATAGTATAGTCCTAACAACACAGTATAGTCCTAACAACATAGTATAGTCCTAACAACATAGTATAGTCCTAACAACACAGTATAGTCCTAATAACACAGTATAGTCCTAATAACACAGTATAGTCCCAACAGCATAGTATAGTCCTAACAGCACAGTATAGTCCTAACAACATAGTATAGTCCTAACAACAGAGTATAGTCCTAACAACATAGTATAGTCCTAACAACATAGTATAGTCCTAACAACACAGTATAGTCCTAATAACACAGTATAGTCCCAACAGCATAGTATAGTCCTAACACAGTATAGTCCTAATAACACAGTATAGTCCTAACAACATAGTATAGTCCTAACAACACAGTATAGTCCTAACAACATAGTATAGTCCTAACAACATAGTATAGTCCTAACAACACAGTATAGTCCTAATAACACAGTATAGTCCTAATAACACAGTATAGTCCCAACAGCATAGTATAGTCCTAACAGCACAGTATAGTCCTAACAACATAGTACAGTCCTAACAACACACTATAGTCCTAACAACACAGTATAGTCCCAACAACACAGTATAGTCCTAACAACACAGTATAGTCCTAACAACATAGTATAGTCCTAACAACATAGTATAGTCCTAACACAGTATAGTCCTAACAGCACAGTATAGTCCTAACAACATAGTATAGTCCTAACAACACAGTCTAGTCCTAACAACATAGTATAGTCCTAACACAGTATAGTCCTAATAACACAGTCTAGTCCTAACAACATAGTATAGTCCTAACAACATAGTATAGTCCTAACAACACAGTATAGTCCTAATAACACAGTATAGTCCCAACAGCATAGTATAGTCCTAACACAGTATAGTCCTAATAACACAGTATAGTCCTAACAACATAGTATAGTACTAACAACACACTATAATCCTAACAACACAGTATAGTCCCAACAACACAGTATAGTCCTAACAACATAGTATAGTCCTAACAACATAGTATAGTCCTAACACAGTATAGTCCTAACAGCACAGTATAGTCCTAACAACATAGTATAGTCCTAACAACACAGTCTAGTCCTAACAACATAGTATAGTCCTAACACAGTATAGTCCTAATAACACAGTCTAGTCCTAACAATATAGTATAGTCCTAACAGCACAGTACAGTTCTAACCGCACAACATACATACTAACTATACATGTACATGAAATGGTACTGTAATGAAATTCAAAGCTAGGTTCTTATATATCTGAGATCCTGGAATCAATAGCCATCACACAAAAATGGCCATAATTCAATCATCCTTTTACACTGTGTAGCCTGCACATTAAGTCGTTGATTGCACAGGTACATAGAATCTTTTTGACATCTCCCACTCTGGGTTAAGTAATTACCGGTAAAAGCTTTTCACTAGTCTGATTGTCAATGCTATAAGTGGCTGGTACTATAACACCCTGATTATGAGTTCTGTTGTAACCATTTATCCCTTCACTTCTAATTCTACATTACATGATAAAAGCTTTTTAATGTGTCTGAATCCCACATCATTTGATAATCAATTCTTCCACACTTCGTTCTCGTTACGTACAATGTTGCAACACAAGTAGTCTCAAATCGGCACAGTCTACATCACATGTCCCAGACACATTGCATGTCAATCACAATTACACACACCCAAGTCGCCGTTTATAACAACAATTATCTAGATAATTAGTTTGTCAATATCCCTGGCACTCAAAGGGCCATAACATGAATACATGAATAATAGATTCAATCTCCTATACAACACAGCTTTAAGTAACACAGCTTTAAGTAGCAGGTATCAGGAGTCACAGTGCTCAATAGTGCTCAGCAATACAGAGTAACTAATACTGCCTACTAATATTAGTTACTGAAAAGTACATGACAAATTACTGCTTAATGACTAGCATTCAATGTACTTATTTTAGCTCATGTGCATAATATGCATTCCAGAATAAAAAAGGAAATTCCAGGAGTACTTTTTCTGGGTTTTAGAGCAAATCTGTCATAGGGTAAACGAATTAAGATAGAGGAATGTTCTCCTATCTCAAATGTTGATGTAGTAACATTACTCTATCCTCTGTGGATCTTATTGCTCAAAATATCTGATAGAGGAATGTTCTCCTATCTCCAATGATGATGTAGTAACATTACTCTATCTTCAATGATCCCATGATAGAGGAATGTTCTCCTATCTCAAATGCTGATGGAGTAACATTACTCTATCTTCTATGGATCTTATTGCTCAAAATCTCTGGTAGAGGAATATTCTCCTATCTCCAATGATGATGTAGTAACATTACTCTATCTTCTGTGGAACCTATGATAGAGGAATGTTCTCCTATCTCAATGCTGATGTAGTAACATTACTCTATCCTCTGTGGATCTTATTGCTCAAAATCTCTGATAGAGGAATGTTCTCCTATCTCCAATGATGATGTAGTAACATTACTCTATCTTCAATGATCTTATTGCTCAAAATCTCTGATAGAGGAATATTCTCCTATCGCAAATGCTGATGGAGTAACATTACTCTATCTTCTATGGATCTTATTGCTCAAAATCTCTGATAGAGGAATATTCTCCTATCTCCAATGATGGTGTAATAACATTACTCTATCCTCTGTGGATCTTATTGCTCAAAATCTCTGATAAAGGAATGTTCTCCTATCTCCAATGATGATGTAGTAACATTACTCTATCTTCTGTGGAACCTATGATAGAGGAATATTCTCCTATCGCAAATGCTGATGGAGTAACATTACTCTATCTTCTATGGATCTTATTGCTCAAAATCTCTGATAGAGGAATATTCTCCTATCTCCAATGATGGTGTAATAACATTACTCTATCCTCTGTGGATCTTATTGCTCAAAATCTCTGATAAAGGAATGTTCTCCTATCTCCAATGATGATGTAGTAACATTACTCTATCCTCTGTGGATCTTATTGCTCAAAATCTCTGATAGAGGAATATTCTCCTATCGCAAATGCTGATGGAGTAACATTACTCTATCTTCTATGGATCTTATTGCTCAAAATCTCTGATAGAGGAATATTCTCCTATCTCCAATGATGATGTAGTAACATTACTCTATCCTCTGTGGATCTTATTGCTCAAAATCTCTGATAGAGGAATATGAGATTTTTATGATTTTTAGGTCACTTGAATCATTCAGGTGGCCTATTGCTATCTGTTTTTGTCCGTCGTCGTGCGGCGTGCTTTAACATTTGAACATTTTCAGCTTCTTCTCTGAAACCCCTGAACCAAATTCAACCAATTTTGGCATATAGCATATGTGGGTGGAGGGGAACAAAAATTGTGAAATTTGTGGTCCCTGCCCCCCTGGGGCCTGAGGGGTGGGGCAAAAACCATCAAAATTAGTGTAATTTTAAAAAATCTTCTTCTTTACTCCTGGACATCAAGAAGCCAAACTGTGGGCATAATTATAATGAGCGTTGAGCCCTCTACCAAAATTGTGAAATTCATGGCCCCTGGATCAGGGGTTCTGGTGTGTTAGGGTGGGGCTCTATTGGTCATATAGTGAAAATGTAGAAATTCTTTGAAAATCTTCTTTTCTGTCTCTGGGTATTAAGTAGACAAACTAATAGCATGGTAATGATGAGCAAGGATGCCTCTTTAAAAATTGTGAAATTCATGGCCCCTGGATCAGGGGTTCTGGTGCTAGGGTGGGGCTCTGTAAGTCATATAGTGAAAATGCATTATTTCTTTGAAAATCTTCTTCTCTGTCCTTGGGTATGAAGTAGACAAACCAATAGCATGGTTATGATGAGCAAGGATGCCTCTTTCAAAATTGTGAAATTCATGGCCCCTGGGTCAGGGGTTCTGGTATTAGGGTGGGGCCCTATTGATCATATAGTGAAAATGCATTTTATTTCTTTGAAAATCTTATCCTCTGCTGCTGGGTATTAAGTAGACAAACTAATAGTATGATAATGATGATCAAGGATGCTTCTTTCAAAACTGAAATTTATGGCCCCTGGGTCAGGGGTTCTGGTGCAAAGGTGGGGCTGATTGATTATATAGTGAAAATGCAATATTTCTTTGAAAATCTTCTGTTTTTGTCCGTCGTCGTTCGTCATGCATCGTGCGTTAACATTTGAACATTTTCAGCTTCTTCTCTGAAACCCCTGAACCAATTTCAACCGATTTTGGCATATAGCATCTGTGGGTGGAGGGGAACAAACATTGTGAAATTCGTGGTCCCTGCCCCCCTGGGGCCTGAGGGCTGGGGCAAAAACCATCAAAATGAGTGTAATTTTAAAAAATGTTCTTCTAAAATGACACATGTACTTCATGACCACATACCTATTCAATGTTTCTTCCATCCAAAAGTAAAATTCTTATATTTAAACACAAACCTAATTCAAACATTGGAAGGTTGTTACATGATACTCAGGTGACCTATAAGGCCCCTGGGCCTCTTGTTGTGGAAACAACATCATAATACCAGGTGAATGTGACATCATTGATACAAGACTTCCCAGATATATGCCTCTATTAAGAACAACTAAATGGCCAAGAGTAACAATAGAGTAATGTCAAGTTTATTGACTGAATTTTAAAGATATGTAAATTTGGGGCCGATCTGCACCCTTAGAGCCCCTAGCTCAAGCACCGTCCTTAGATGTGTAAAGTGTTTTAGTTATATCTATTGTATATTTCATGTGCTAATTTATAGATTTTGTTTGCCCAACTATCTATTTTGTATTGCTTGTAGGAGTGATGAGATTGATCACTGTTCGTTATCTTCACCTTGCATTTGTAACTGTGTTAAATGTGTGCAGTGCAACATTTTGAAATATGACAGTAGTAGTTAATCTGATATAATGTAATGCTGTAATGATTATGGGTATATATGTATATTGTTTAAGAATGTACATTCCTCTCTCGGGGCCCTTAATCACACACACTTAAAGGCCGGTAATTGGATATAAAAGCAGCCAATCGGTGAAAATGGTGGAATATATGAATTTTCTGGTGACATTCAGACTGCAGCACTTATTTTGCAAAAATAAAGATTAAGCTGTTGCACTTAAATTTTAAAATGGGTATGCTTGTTCCCCTCATAACTGTGCATATATTGGCCATATCTATTTTAGATATAAATTCTCATGAAGTTTTAATTTTGGCCTAAAAGATCTGAAGCAGGGCTAAATTTGTATTTCAAACTTTGTGGGTGTGATTATCTTTTGTTATTGTTTACACCGGATGTTGACTCACATATTGCATGAGCATGCTTGTCTAGTTCTAGATAAGGGGGATTGCACCAAAGGAAACATGTAATCAAATCACCGTATAACTTGGAAAAAAAGTACTTACTCACATATCATTGGTAAATCCAGATTTTATTTTTTAATTAAATATAATCACATTCCTTTAAAAAATTTGTTAACTTTATAAAAATAACTTATTAGGACTGTTCAGTCTGATCGCTGTTTCAGAGTTTTGCAGGATTGCTGGTACCTTTTCTAGAATAATGTCAAGCATGATGTTTTTCTGATCAAGCAACAATATCCTAGGCCAGTGTAAATCCCATTGTCTCTCACTAATGATGACAAATGTCCAATTGATCAACCATCACTTTAAAATTACTCTCAATCTGGACTCTTACGTGTGAACATTACAACGTCAAAAGAGACAATCACAGACAGTAGGTCTCCAAATATCATAATGTACAAAGTGTTTCTTAATAATCCTTCAATGCACATGTCCTCCATTGCACAGCTACAATTTCCCCCCAAATTCTTCTCATAATTGAAAGGTACCAAGAGGAAAATCATAAGTATTAGTATATCATATATACCAATATTTGTGTATATTATCAAAAAACTATATGTTTTAAAAGACATGGATAAAACAATGATGAATTCATTTTGTAGTTCGTAGGGTGAAGTTTTGTTAAAGTAAAAACATATCCTTTCAGTGCCTCACAGATTGAGCAGAGTGGTAGAAAAATGCAGGAAAACTTTAGTTTATTTTGATAAATCATGCCAGTTCCCTGTTCAAAATATCGTCTGCTACAGAGCACGTGTAGAGTCAAGCATCAGACTGCTGCTTATTCTGATAACACTGCTAAGCCCTGTCCTCTTGCCATATATATTGCTGTAGGGGTGTAAATTTTTCTAGGTTACTCCCGGCCTTTAAGATGGCCTTATCTCCCCCTCTATCCAAGCTAGACTTCAGAGTTAGAGTAAGTAATCATTTTCTCAGACATTCAATCACATCATTTTTACATATACAATTGTACCCTTGGGAACTCAAAATCTAATAATATGCTAGTGAAGATTAGAATGATCAAGCCACCTTTGTGAATCTATAAATATAGCATCATCCTGCAGTTGTTGTGCCTATCAGCTCTACACAAGTGGGCTAGCTGGTGGCTGTGTCAATGTGCCTGAGATTTCAGGTCAAATGTTGAAATCTGAACATCTTAGCTGTTGCTGTGTAAACAGGCTAATAATATGTGATTTCTTTTTTCCTAGAAAGTTGTAACTATGTAAGTATATGCATGTATCATGATTGATTTGTACTGTAATCACAGATCATTCATATTAATTGTAAAAATACATAATCATATTAAATCTTTATTTGATAAAAAAAAAGAAAGCATCAGATACACAAATGTAGTAAAAACACATTGACAAAAGTAATAGTTCTTGTTTTGATCTATTAGAATTAAACCAGTGTCGGAATCTGTAAAAGCTGTACGTAACTGTGTCACACCTACAATATATATGTGTGTGGAATGATCAGTTCTGAGGTATATGTAAATTATGTACTATTTATACCATGAAACCAAATACAACTGTGTTTTCAAAACTGTTTTATAATTGCATTATTGCAAGAATTAGTAACATTATACACGTAATGACCTCTATATGTTCTAAGATTCTTCAAGATGGATACGTACATACATGTATATATAATATGCAACCTGTAAGAATATTCATGATGGATTTGATACATTGATATGCATTCAATTATCAGCCTGTTGTTAAACTGATAACTTTGATAATGTGATTCTTCTCTCTCTCTCTCTCTCTCTCTCCACCATTGATAAAAAGTAAAATTCTTGAGGGGACAGAAGATATCACGTTCCTTTATAACTTATAAACACATCACATTTATATTATTGTAATTTTCCTGTCATATTTGAAAATCTTAAATAAATTGGTAATGTAAATTGTAACTATATTTTCATGAAATCCGAATTGGACGATGCATGCGACAAAATTATTAGTCTAAGGAATTGAAATTATATTATGAAAGAAATCCAGAGCATTCATCCACATGCAGGCACCTGAAGCATGGATACTACTTACATCCTCCCCCACTTTATAAATAATTTTTTGTGGCGATAATTTCTCTGAAATGTGTGGATTCCCTGTCTACCTCATCCTTCTTTCAATATTCTATGTAATTAATTGTTTTATACTTTTGTAAGCTTTAGAGATTGGCCTTCTACCATTATGTATTTTATTATACATATATCCTGTTCATTGAATTGACAGAAAGTTTGTGTTAGCAGTATTGCTAAATTGGTTCTTTTACAGCAAGAAGGCATTGTCTTATCACTTAATTTTAGATCCCATTTTCATCAGCTAGTGTAAACAATGGCTTTCGCATTTTGCCGCTCTATTGACCACAAATCCCATTATACTCACCGCTCCAATTAGCAGATATCACCTTTCCAAATTTTGCATTTTTGTTTTCAATTTTTTTTTCAAAATTATCGGGACGGCGATTGCCGCCCCTTTGCCAATGCCCTAATGCATGTATATGTGTGTGTGTGTGTATGTTCATAGACATTCTTTATATCATGATCATTGAGAGAAGATACAGTTCCCTTATCAAATTGATTTTCTTACCAAACAGTTATGAATACAATAGTGTTTAGGATGCCCCTTAACAAGCAACTGTTAAGACAGTGCAGTACATACACAGATAACATGTGCTTTACAAAGACAATATTAGAGTTTCTAATTATTAAGACTTTTCTGTACAACAAGATCCATAGAAGATAAAGTAATGTTACTTCATCAACATTGGAAATAGGAGAATATTCCTCTATCAGAGATTTGAGCAATGAGATCCATAGAAGATAGAGTAATGTTACTACATCAGCATTTGAGATAGGAGAACATTCCTCTACCATAGGTTCCACAGAAGATAGAGTAATGTTACTCCATCAACATTTGAGATGGGAGAATATTCCTCAATCATAGGATCCACAGAAGATAGAGTAATGTTACTACAGCAACATTTGAGATAGGAGAACATTCCTCTGTATGTTACTACATCAACATTTGAGATGGGAGAACATTCCGGTTCTTTAGCGTGCCACACCTACTGTGACACGGGACATCCGTTTTTAAGGTAATCTCCGAGGACCCGTGACATTCACAGCTGATGCCGAGCGTTTGGCGATGGAACTGTCACTACCTATTTTAACGACTTAAGGCTGTGGTCTGCCGTGGCCGGGATTCAAACCCCAGCCTTCCGCATGCAGGGTGAACGCTCTAACCTCTCGGCCACCGCGGTGAGATTTTGAACAATAAGATCCATAGAAGATAGAGTAATGTTACTCCATCAGCATTTGAGATAGGAGAACATTCCTCTATCATAGGTTCCACAGAAGATAGAGTAATGTTACTACATCATCATTGGAGATAGGAGAATATTCCTCTATCAGAGATTTTGAGCAATAAGATCCATAGAAGATAGAGTAATGTTACTCCATCAGCATTTGAGATAGGAGAACATTCCTCTAGCATAGGTTCCACAGAAGATAGAGTAATGTTACTACATCATCATTGGAGATAGGAGAACATTCCTCTATCAGAGATTTTGAGCAATAAGATCCACAGAGGATAGAGTAATGTTACTACATCAACATTTGAGATAGGAGAACATTCCTCTATCTTAATTCGTTTACCCTATGACAGATTTGCTCTAAAACCCAGAAAAAGTACTCCTGGAATTTCCTTTTTTATTCTGGAATGCATTAATTTTCTAAATACTTGTTGAGCAAAAAATGTTTAAAATGACAAGGCCTTTCTTACGATATCAAGCAAAACGGGCTGGCCCTTTAAATTAGGGGTTCAGAAGGGTCCAAATGTTTTGGAGAATATCTCAGAAACTATTAATATTTTATAATAAGTTGTAGAAGCGGAAATGTTCATCTCAACGAGCTTGATCTTATCAAATCAAAAAGTAGGTCATATGTTATATAAATGTCATTTAAGTCAAATATATTTTGAAAATAAAACAAAAATTCCCAATCCTATGATCACATATCAGCAGAATCATAGAGCTGAACATTACACATGTACTGTTGACATTAAGGAGGTACTATACACCGTCATAATGGCTGACTTCCTTTTAAAACATGGATGAAAATATAAATATCAGCAATATTTGTCTAATCATTTCAAAAATTTCTTGCCTAGCTGAGTAGCTCAGTAGATTACCATGTCGACTGCTGAACTGTAGATCATGCGTTCGAGTCCAGCAGGGAATTCAAATTTTTCTCAGATTGCTTTCAACTAAAACTGCATTTTTGGACTAAATAAAGTAAATTTGAAAGATTTCAATTTCAAAATATTGTTGTACATATCCTCCACTTTTCATCCATATCAAATTTCTCTGGTGTAGAATACCTCCTTAAACATTACACATGTACTGCTGACCTTGACCTCATCATGTGAAATACTATTCCTCCATGTGTCAGTGCTTCATGAAGTATGCCAGCGTGAAATATTGCAGTTTATACCCTCGTGTTTTCAAAAATGAAATTTATATTTAACATCTACAGTCCACTTTTATTTTCTGATGGAATTCCCAGGCATTAAAATTTAACAAGATTCATAAGAGCATTATTCACGATTACAGTGCATTTATGAGGAAATGGCTATCATTACGATTTGTAAACTTTAAGATATCAAAGGCAAACACATAGAAAAGGCAAATATTGCAATACGCAATGTGTATTAATTAGTAAAGATGTTAAATTGCAATACATGTATATGGATACAAATATAAGAAATAAGTGTCTAGTTAGTTTCAATTAATAAGCAACTTACACAATTGTTATTTTGCATTCATTCCCCCATGAATCAAACTCTAGAGGCTAATGTAGAATTATTTATTTTTGTCTTGAGGTTGGAATTTCACCCAAAAAAATAAGCATAGTCGTCGGGACTTAATTTTATGGTTGCTTTTTTTTTAAAATTTAGCTTAGCTAGATTTTTTTGTTTGTGGGAGTATTGGACTTTGTCAGTATGTCCATACTACACAAACAATAGATCTTTAGGATATATATGATACATCTATAATACATCTATAATACAGGAATTTTTAGATAATACACGTTGAAGAGTTCTAATCAGTATGTGTACATTTCTTAATTACCTATTCAATAAAAAGATTTGCTTTGCTGAAAGATTGACTAAATATCAATATAATAAAAGGTTAATTGACATTTATTTGTCAAATTGAAAAATATAGACTAGTGGAGCACTTTCCCAGAAACTGAAATTATTATCCCAAAAGAAAAACTGAAAGATTGTGTGTCACTTTTTTGTGATTAAGAGTGATCTGCCCTTCAATAGTCTGTACAACAATTTTAAGTTTCTTATTACATGTAGGTTGTATACTATTCCGAAGGCTTCTTTTAATACAATATAAGGTACATGAATCAAATTGTCTGTTTTATAAATTGTTTGGCTTACAGAAACATTTCAAACTTTTCAAACTTAGTAGTGGGATTAGTTCAGAAATTTTCTATTGAAATATTAAAAAAGCTGGCATCTTATCTTGAAAATACTATGGATGACTTCTTTAAATGCAATTTTAAAGGATACTTTAAATTATTCTGGCTGCCCAAAAAGTGTTTATAATTACTAGTGAACAGAGGCTCGAGATCCTTAAACCTCCAATGAAAATGAATGAGTTGATAATATTCCTTTAATCAATGTCTGAAATCTAAGGCGTTTCGATCCATAAAAGGATTGTATGAAAGCTACATATATGTACAATGTATAAAATATATGCAAGAATTTATGAAAAAGAGTAGTCAATGATAAGTTAATGAATAAACGGATATAAATACAAGTATAGTAAGAATTGACTGAAATAAAGAAAAATACAAAACGTGTACATTTGTAAAGCAGATTATAATGCTGAGGTCCTGAACACATGCAATATGATACATGTATATCAGTTCACAACTGCAAAGTCAATGTAAAGTCTGCTTTAAGGAAAAGTGAATAAATGCTTGAATAGATATATTGCAACAGCCGTTTTCCCCAAACTTCACTACATATTCTAACAGCCCTTCCCCAGTCTAATTATTCTAATCAGCTAACCGTGTTCTATACAGACTGGTCAGTGTTTACTAAGCTACAATATAACATACCCGTTGAAGGTCGAGTGGAGGTTGAATTGCAGTTATGTGTTGCTGTAATCAAACATGTCATTTAATGATCATATCAAAACATGATAAAAATGAAACTTCTGTGTTCATAAGGTTTCATCGTAATACATACAAATTTCAATCAAATGACAATGACTCAGGTTACATGATTAAAAATTCTTCAACAAGAGACTTGGGTCGACACATAATTAACATCTAAAAATCAGGTTATTATAATTTTAAAAAATGATAACTAGATAATTTGTATTTTATTTTTTAGTGATACAATAAATCGCTGTTCGTTGCTGTTCTAATCTGAAAAACAAAATTTCCCTCCCTTCCAGCACATAAAACTTATAAAAAAAAAAAAAACTTGAGCTAAGAAGAGAGAACAAGAAAATTAATTTTCAGTGATTTATATACATAAATGTGAAGATAGAAACAGATCTACAGTCAGGCCCTGATGTATTCACAGGACGGAGAACCACAGTAAAGAGTACACTGTACATGTTTGTTAATGGAGATTGATACTTAATAGAAAGAACACCCAGAGAGTCTGATGTAGACAGATCATGCAGAATAGACTGTCTGGCCAAATGTAACAGGAAGGAATGTAATACATGGACTTATATAAATACTGAAGGAAAGGGAGACCCAAAAAAAGAAGTAAAGAGACCCCTACCTAAATTATAGATATGTATCATACAAGATGTTTATATTGCATAACCTCCAATACATAGAAATGATTCAGACTGAGTCCGAGTGAATCGGCCCGAGGATACTCACCCCGCCCGCGTCTTTTTGTCGAGGGTTTTTCTTTAATAAATACACACTTAACTTTATCCAACTATGAAACCAGCTATACACAACATAGAACATGCAGTCTGATTCTATGAGCAGAAATTCAAGATTTGATCGTAAAATTTGATGTGCTTTTATGTAATGATAAAATTACCCACAGGTACAAGCTCAACCTAAAATGTTTCATTAACCATGTCATCATGATTAATGCATTGCTAAATTGTAATATTCAACTTATCAAATCATCCAATACTTAAAATGCATAATAATTACTTAATTTGTAATTAATGCATTGAAGATCAAATAATTTACATTCGGTATACGAAACTTACTCCAAAACTTCTTACAACAGATATGAGTATACACTTAGGTTAATGAATACTAAACATATTGTATATATTATGTAATGTACATGATGAATATAAATTTTTGACACTTATTCTGACTCTTTTTATATCTAGGCCCTGACCACAATTGATTTAGCTGTGATATAATCAATGCACCACAAGACGTTAATCAACAAAACATCATTTAACACATCACACGTCAACAAGAACTACATACACTCAGACACTAAACTTACTGGTTGGAACAGCTATACAAATGGTTATTGTAAAGGTAACTTGTCTGGCGTCGGGATCAACATTCATCTTCTTCTTTCTGCGCCCCTTATATGTCTGCGCTGCATCGCTGCCGCTACTTCTCGGACGCCCGGTGCTCTGTGAGCTGACTGGCCGCTCTTTATTATCGGTGTCAGACTCTCGACTCTCTGATCTTTCTGGAGATGTTTTCTTGTCAGTTTCCTCCTCTGTCTTGGTGTTTGTTTCTGGACTGGACTCATCCACCTTAATTTTGGACTCTTCCCCGGACTCCTCCCGTTCATCCCCAGACCGGGGCCTCTCAGGGGAGGCTTCCTGGTCAGACATTTTCCTCCCCTTTCTTCAAATATCTACAACACAACATGGAAAAGAAACATTGACAAGATATTGTAAATATCAAGGGTTCTAAACAAACACAAGCTAAAGATCTAGCCATTAGCTTTAATTATGTATATATAGTTTTGGGGAGTCTCCCAATATCTGCCAAGGACTATCGTTGTATTTGTTCCACTTCAACTTAAAACACACATAATTAAATTAGTTAAAGTCCCCTTAACCAAACCAGGGTGTATTACTACTACATAAGTACTCTGTTGTTTTATAACACTGCCCCCTAAAGTGTACGCGAGGGGTAATTGAGATCCATAGCCTAGGCCTAATCAAAACTGAAACCTTTATATGAAGGGTAAAAGTTTCAGGAACCTAGATACAGTGTATAACAACGTACAAAATATTCATGGATTTAGGCCTGTCCTAGAACACGAATCGATTTCATGAAAGCAAACAAAGTTAAACGAACGGGTGTTCGTCGTGAATTGCAAGATTTATACGTGATTCATGAAGCAAATAAGCTGTGATTTGATATTAATTTAGACTGACACTAGTCTCGCAAAATATATGTCTCAGTTGATGATGGCAATTATAATTTTTAGAACAATATAAACAAAATATTTTCATACCAATAATTTGTGAAAAATGTCCCATAACTTCTTTATGCTGAACCGTGTCACAACCGGATGTAATGGCTTTATAAGGAAGTAGTACACATATAACATGGTTAACATTCCATAGAATAAGACATATTTGCTTATAGCTACTGATTAGTCTGTCAAGATTTGATTTTGAACACGGAACCAGTGCTTAAACATTGATTTTATGTATTGTAATTTAAGATTGTTTGACACATAACAAGATGCGGATGGATTTTCTTGTTGCTACAACAAGGAGACTTTCCCCGCGAAGATACAAAATCTAGCGCACTGATCAGAGACGTCAGCTAGTAGATCGTCTATCATCAGGCTATCGGCTAACTTAGTTCAGTAACACAATGCAAATTGATCAACTATATGTATATGATATGTAAAATACATGTCATTTTTGGCTTTTTATATTTATTTGTATAAGTTTTTATTATTATTTATATAGATTCTATAGGGACTAGATCTATAGTGATTTATTTTAGATAATATATAGGACTAAGGTGTTCTTACCAGGCTGTACAACTTTAAGGTAGATCGATCATTGTGTGATGTCATATGATAGGTTTTCGCAAAAAAAAAAATATTCACTGGATAAATTTTTTTTAAAAAATTGGTAAATTATTGATAGTGAAAAGTTTATATTTTCCCAATCTAATTGAAATTAGATGTTGGATCCGCTTGCATACTCGCTACACAAACATCTAAAAACATCCCATAGAGGGTCACGTCAGAGGTCAAATTCGGTATCACTCTAGACTTATCGGCTTCAACAAACATTCAATGATTTTGCCAGCGGTGATTTCATTGGTCAATCGAATTTGACCTCTGACGTGACCCTCTACGGGATGTTGTTAGATGTTTGTGTAGCGATTATGCGAGCGGATCCAACATCTAATTTTAATTAGATTGTAGCCGTACAAAGGTATTTCCGAGATGTTTACTGTTATACAAAAAGAGCTCAAGAAATATTATCATATACGACGCCGTGTCAGGATTTAGGCATGTTCGTCTACAACATGATAATGCTCCATCACATACATCTGAGCTTGTGAAGCAATTTTTAAAGTCGGAGAAGGTTACCGTCTTGCCACACCCACCATACTCTCCAGTGCAGCTTTTATAGCCCCATGCGATTTTTTCCTTTTTCCAAAACTTAAAAAGTTCTAATCTGGTCGTCGTTACAACCCTTGGTTCAGCTATCAGTCAGTGTCTTAGATGTCTACCTAAATCAGCGTACGGTGACGCATTTTAGAAATGGATTCAGAGATTGAAATTATGTATTTCAAGCCGTGGAGAATACTTTGAAGGGATGAAATGTTCATTTCGCTATTTGAGTCGAATGTTTTTGAGATTGAAATCCACATGACTGGTAAATGTTTAGAAGCTTCAGATTCAGCTGCCCTTTGAAAAGAAAAATAAGAAAATCTAAAAATTGTGTGCGCTAAATGATAAATTTTATTTCATATTTTCATAAACAGAACGGGTTTGTAACATTATAATATACGAAGAGATTTGCGTGATAATATACTAATTATCCCCCCCCCCTCCTGTTTTTTTTTTTTTTTTTTTTTTTTTTTTTTAGCGATAATTTCTCCGAAATGTGTGGATTTCCTGTCGTATAGCATACATGTAGTCGGCTATAGCATAATATAGATACATTAAATTAAATACATTCTTGTCATATCCTCTGCGCTGCCCAGCAGATTATAATCTACAGGTAATATGATGAACGAAGTATAATATAAATGCAATAGAGTTTTCATTTCTGTGGACTTGAAAATGTTCTAGCATACAACATATTATGTAAAATATTCTTGTCTTTAAAAAGTAAATTGTAAGTTATGATTATTAATTAACATTCTGTAGCTATTGGAACGCTGAAAACAAAATCAAATTTTGTAATATTTACAGTGTATTTGTAATTTGAAGAATGATGTACATATATGAACATACATGTAGTTACATTTCCAATGATAGCCATTTGCGTGTGAGCGCGTTGCAGTTGTGAACAATGCGTGCATGGTATAAACACAGATAAATACATGCATTGTATGTATATATGTTAACGACTGAGAAGTCCATGTGTGTGTATTTATATACACAAGTTCCATAACAACGAATTTAAATTAGGGACCCTGGTTCACGTTTTAATAAAAAAAAAAAATGTTGGTCAGTTTTATGTTAAGCATCCTAAATTTTGCACAGACACATATTGAACCTTTCAATAGCCCAATTTACCTAAAAGAATATTTAAAAGGTGATATACAATGTATATCATAAACTTAGATCGATAACATGCACTTCCAAATTTTGTAAACAATAGCAGACATGTACCTCAATCTTTGTTCAAACAACAAAGAATAAAATTTCTATATAATGAGCTTCTGTCACAATATATAACTCTATTTTTTTTTTATGAAACCTTTGAAACACATATAATACGACAGTGCATTTTTTTTTATCATTAAGAATAAAAAAAAAAAAAAAATTTGGGAGGAACCCGTGGATCAGTATCTTTAAAACTCCTCTTCATATATTTTACCCTGAATTGCAAATACACACCTACTTAAAAGTTTTACATTCAGCTTGAAATATTATTTGTATTTTGCACTGCAAAGGTTAAATAGCTTGGCGAAATCAAGCATGGTGTTTGGAATTTCAAAGCATATCCTGATATGAAAATGCCTACTCGGCATCTAAACACCACCTGATAAATAATAAAACCCTAATAATCTATTTCTTGTGTAGTGGTTCAGCAGGAGTTACAACCT
Organism: Ostrea edulis; assembly: GCF_947568905.1. Classification (NCBI taxonomy): domain Eukaryota; kingdom Metazoa; phylum Mollusca; class Bivalvia; order Ostreida; family Ostreidae; genus Ostrea; species Ostrea edulis. The sequence goes on along the minus strand of NC_079170.1, from coordinate 62,266,727 downwards.
TTATAAATTCCTAGTAGCTGGATACTGGTAGCTAACTTGTTTTCCTTTCCAAGTTTTTAGTAGTTACAACCTTTATAAATTCGTAGTAGCTGGATACTAATAGCCAACTTTTTTTCTTTTTAAGTAGTAATTATTATAGTAGCGACAATTTAATTTAAAACTGTAAAAATTCACATGTACATTTACTTTGAATATAACGAAAGTGCACTACTTGGACAAAAGTGAGTTCCTAAACCTATAAATTAAATTTCAAACAGAACCATCTCTTTCTAAAATTATCATTAGTCATTAAAATGGTTTAAATTCAGTGGCGGATCCAGAAAATATTCTATGGGGTGGGGGTTGCAACCAAGATTTTACCTTCTCCGCCCTAAAAAGGCAGTTGAAGACCCCAAAGTGACAAAAACTGGCCTTGTTTAAAAAAAAAAAAAAATCAACGAAATATGGAGAGGTTGCAACCCCAGTAACTCCCTCTAGATCCGCCACTACATTTAGATCTATGAAAACAGCATCTTTGAATAATTTTAGAATAAATCTATGATCAACGTATTTCTACCTGTATAATCATTTCTACGGTCGTTCAGTTATTTTTTTTTTTTTTTTTTTTTTTAAACTTTATTTTTTAAAGTTCCGCTTTTCCAGTTATCGATCGTGGGAAATGAAACGAAAGTAGACATGATATGAAAACCCCAGAAATGTTCAAATAATCCAGGAAAAGGGGACATCTGTGGTGAAGTGAATGATCAGGTGTAATGCACAGTGAGTAATCTGATTGTTTGACACCAACTATTCAATGCACGATATTTCCCTCCCAGTGAAATAAATTAGCAACCACCACCCATTTTTTTGAAAATTACCCAAAACAATAAAAATCAGGTGCAATTACCAATTTTGAGTATGCTGATTTCAAATCTGGATTCATTTTACTCCAATTTCTTATAGAAAATGAAGTATAGTGTCTTAAACACCCCTACCGTCAGGTTGCCAAAAACGGAAAATGTTTCATTTTGCATCAAAAAGTGACCCAACTTTATTTCTTGAAACACCATTACCCAAAACAATTTTGAGTATGCTGAATCCAATTCTGAATTCCTTTTACTTCACTTCCTTACAGAAAATGAGGTATAGTGTCATAAACACCCCGGCCTACCGTCAGGTTGTCAAAAATTGAAAATGTTCCATTTCACATTAAATAGTGACCTGAAAGTTATTTCTTGATATAAGGCATACAGCATAAAAGGAAAACAATTAATACTAAATTGTTCCATGAACATTCTTAATTGTTTTGGAAAGAATATATCTCACCTCTGGACTTCACAGATACAGGAAAGGAAGAGGAATACGGAGTGGATCAACAATCTTAAATTTAATCAGATTGGGTTTAATGAACTGATGAACAGGAGCAAAAGTAAAATTAATAGGACAACACTGATTTATTAAACATCAGCAAGTCTTTTCCGAGAACTTCTGGTAGAGCTGTCGGGGGGGGGCTGAGTTGCATCATTATCAGAATTTACCAAAACAGTGGACTCTCTGGCCAGTCTGGGGGCTGAGCTAGTTGCATCAGAACTGACAAAAGCAGAACTCTCTGGCCAGTCGGGGGACTGAGTGGTGTCAGAATCTATTATTTATTTTTATTTTTTCAAAATTCAGAAATTTAAAAACTGCATGATCAGATTTTTTTGTAACACTAATAATTAATGTCCCTTTATTGCGATGACTCTTCAAGTACAAACCATGATATTAAAAAAAATGAAATGAAATGATAGATAAATAAATAAATAAAATATTTGTAAGTTACTTTATTTGTCTGTAAGTAAGTCACTAATTAATTAAGTGTATTTCTAGTGGTAGTGCAACTTGCAAGTGAAAATTGCATCATCTGTAGCTTATGACCCCTTTTGCCTTGCCTTGTAATTAATATTGTTGAAAATTTGGCAAATAGCATTTTTAACCCCCCAGTCCATACCCCACTTTTCTTTAAACGCTAAAAATCCAGCTAATTCAGTGAGGAAGAAATGTCATTACCATATTTCGAATTTCCTCTAGACTATATCAAATTAAATACCGCACAGTTTCTATCAGTCACAGATTGACACTGGTAGGGGTATGGAGACCTGGTCTGTGAGTGTGATGGAAAAGATTCTGATGAAAATAAAGATTCACTCATCATTCAGAAATGTATAAACATTGTATTATTGTATACCACCGGAAGTTGTGAGTACGTTAATAATGGGAGTTATCTTTCCTTGGATATCTAAATCAATCAAATACTTTATGAACATGGGCAATTATCGTCCGTGTTTGACCTCAGTATAATTTATTCATGCATAAAATGTATTAATATGTCACTCTTTGTTGCATATTTCACCGTTAAGTAAATGTTTACATATACTCGCTCTGGTTAATCGCTTCAATCTCAAAGGGATTTTCTGGAATGTGCCTAATCACGTGAGATACACTAAATATAGCTATTTTAGATCCGAACGATCAACTTCGCATCATTCGTAGGCTCTAGATTTATCCATACTAGCCCGTAAAAAATAGGGTGGAACCTCGTCCCACTTTTCCTGTAGAAATAAAAATAGAACATGACGCGCCACCTAGCGAGCGTGGTTGTTGTTACCTAAATTCAATATTTCAATAGCCTAGGATGATGCAAGCGAAAAGTTTGAGTAAAAGCAACTCTCATCACCGGAAAAAAGAAAGAGTAAAGTGGCTCCATAATAAATCCACATTTATAAAAAATAGATACAGCTAGTAGACATATATTCCACGAATTTACAGGAAATATTTCTCAGTTTCATGCACAAATAAGACTGTAAAGGGGACTTTTGGAGAACTCGTACCCAGGAGAACCCGTACCCAGGAGAACTCGTACCCAGAAATTTGGGTACGAGTTCTCCTGGAGAAGTTGTACCCATCAATATCTGGGTACAAGTCCTCCTGGAGAAAAACTTTTGTCATTTTATCAAATAGAAATGTGGGTACGAGTTCTCCTAAATAAAAAACTTGTCAATTGTATTATAAAAATCTGGGTACGAGTTCTCTCGGAGAAAAAACTTTAATTGTCATTTTATCGGATAAATCTGGATACTAGTTCTCCTGCAGAAAAAAACTTTGTGATTTCTGTCATAAAAATCTGGGTACGAGTTTTCCTGGAGAAAAACTTCGTCATTTTTACATATAAATCTGGGTACGAGTTTTCCTTCATGTGCTGGAGAATAGAGGTACGCTATAAAATACAATGTCGCAGGTTTAAAATTGGTGTTTAATTACAATATGTATACTAATTATCGTCTCAAGCCAAACAGCAATTCAAACAAAAACAAAACAAGTATGATAATTGTATTTACTTTTTTTTATTCAATTGAAAGGGATATTCATAGTAAATTATGTATAATGTATGAAATCCTCGATTTTTTCAAGGAGATATTGTACCAAGATTCCAATACCTAAAATGGTACAATTCTTAATGAGATAAACTCGTATGTTTTGAACATATTTTATTGTACATACATGATATACAAAAGGATCAGAAACAAGTTCAAATAACTTACGAGTTCTTCTCCTTAAAAATATAACAATATATTACTGTAGAAAATTAATGTACAAAAAATTTAAATTGAACATCAATTGAATCTTTTGGTTTCATGAATAAACGACTGAACATAAGAAAAAATACACTTGTTTAACTCAGAAGATAAAGTATTATTACCCCAAAGTAGAAGGTGGACATCGATAATAACTAGATCATTTAACCTCAGCAAGCCATCCATTAATTTATATCTATAGCATTTGAATATTTACTGCAAATAAAGAAGAAATGATAAGCGTCTTTCATACCACAAGAACATAACGGAGAATCAACAATATTGCGTCTATATAGATCGTAATTCAAAATACATGTGTGTCTAAGTTTGGTATGAATTATATTCAGAAAACGAGTACCATAGGAAAAATATGCCGGTGGTTTGGGATTGTTGATATTTTTGGAGCTAACACTCTTACGAAATTGCTTAACTGAAGTAGCTTGTCTTGATTCTATATCAAGTGAATTCCATTTTGATAAAGCATCAGGTACAAATGATTTCTTATAAAGTTCAAGTCGGCATTTTGGCATTTTATAATTGTCTCCATAACGGAGATTGTACTTGGATGTATTATTTATTTTTCTTGGGATCGTTTCTTGTAGATACTCAGGAACATCATTATTATGAACTCTGAACATGGTAACTAATTTAGCGGTTGTTCGTCTAAAAGACAGAGGCTCTAAGCCAGTTTCTAAATACAAAGAATCTCTAGAGGCTAATATAGGAAGGCCAGTAATTATTCGCGCTGCACATAGTTGGACTTTTTCTAACAAATCACTATCGTATGCATTACAACCATCCCAAACCACTGAGGCATATTCTAAAGCTGGTCTAATAAAAGTAGTGTACATTTTTAATAGAGTGTTTCTTCCTAAAGTAAATTTTAGCTTTTTAAGAAGTCCTAAATTTTTGTAAGCCTTACTTGTTATTGTATTTATATAATGTGACCAACCCAAATCACGTGAAATGAACAACCCTAAATGTTTGTGCACTGGCACATATTCCAACTGACAATTTTGAAAAAATAATTTAGGAGGATCAATATCCTTATTCAATGTAAAAAATACAGCTTTTGTTTTAGAGGGGTTAAATTTTAACAACCATTGTTTAGACCATTCATCTAGAACACGAAGATCATGATTCAACGTGAATTCAATTTCATGTACGTTCTTAGATGCATATTGAATGGAGTTATCATCAGCAAATAATCTACAAAAAGACAGCATATTTTCAGCAACATCATTAACATAAATTAAAAACAATAGTGGTCCAAGAACAGAGCCTTGGGGTACCCCTGCATTTACACTTGCACTTGAAGACAAATGGTCTTTATACATAATTTTTTGGCTGCGACAAGAAAGATAATCAGAAAACCATTCAAGAATATTACCTTTGATCCCATAGGTTTGTAATTTAAATAGAAGACCTTTGTGCCAAACTCTATCAAAAGCTTTAGATAGATCACAGAAGACCATGCAACAAGATTTACTATCATCTATGCTTTTTGCAATGCTGTGATAAGTTTCTAAACTGAGCCTTGGGGAAAAACTTGTTGAAAAACTGTAGAATGACCTGGTAAAAAACCAGCTTGGTATTTGTAGAATAAGTTGTTTTTATGAAAAAAATTATATACATGTTTAAAAATTATTCTTTCCATAACTTTGCTAACACAGCTTAATAGGGACACGGGTCTATAATTACTTGGCAAAGAGGGATCATCTTTTTTGAAAAGAGGTAGAACATGTGACTCTTTCCAGAAGGTAGGAAAAGATTTTTCGCACAGAGATTTATTGAAAAGCATACATAGTGGTTTAGAAATGACATGTGTTGTTGACTTTAGCATCCTATGACTTATACAATCGGGCCCAATAGCCTTGTTGACGGGAAGATTTGGATTACTATATAATGACAAACTTTTGCTCCAGGAGAACTCTTATCAGAATTTATATGACAAAAAAGACATAGTTTTCTCCAGGAGAATCCATTTAATAAAGTTTTTTTTCTCCGTACCTAGATTTTCATAACAATTTTTTTTCTCCAGGAGAACTCATACCCAAATTTATCCGATAAAATGACAAAGTTTTTTTCTCCGGGAGAACTCGTATCCAGATTTTTATTACAGAAATGACAAAGTTTTTCTCTGGGAGAACCCGGGTACGACTCCTCCAGGAGAACTCGTACCCAAATTTCTGGGTACGAGTTCTCCTGGGTACGGGTTCTCCTGGGTACGAGTTCTGTGACTGTATTTTCTTTGCCCCTCTGAAAATACAGCAGGATATCCCAGGAAGTCCCGAGACAAAATCCCAGGATTTATCAGGATTGTCCTGAAAAGTCCTGCTTTTTTGAAACTGAGATTGACAAGGAATTAGAGGGACGGTATTGGCAGTGGGACATTTCAGGACTTTTAAGGATAATTACCCATTGAAAATACAGCAGGATATCCCAGGAAGTCCCAAGACAAAATCCCAGGATTTATCAGGATTGTCCTGAAAAGTCCTGCTTTTTTGAAACTGAGATTGACAAGGAATTAGAGGGACGGTATTGGCAGTGGGACATTTCAGGACTTTTAAGGATAATTTGAACACTTAAATTTGCCTTTTATAGTCCTGCAAAGTCTCACTTAATCCTGCAATCTGAAAGGGGAGAAAGTGGGATTATTCTGGACATGTCTTGGAAAGTCCCAGTAGACAGGACTGGGATTTTGCAGGATTTTATTGGATCTCCCTAAAAATCCTGCTTTTTGAGTTGATGCAGGACTCCTGGAAAGTCCCAATTTATCCTACTAACCTGTTTTGGTCTTACCCTACTGTGGAATAAAACTCGAGATCCAGGATATGTGATATCTTTTCTGTAAAAGTGGCAATTAAGAATGAAATTATGAATCAAAATGATAATCTGATAATAAAATTTATTTAACATACATATACATAAATTTCAGCAATACTTATATGAACTTCCAAAGCAAGTACTTTGAAAAGTTCATTTAAATTATGGCTGGGGTGAGCTAAAAAGCACTATTTCTTACGTAAACAAATAATTAAACAAGAGGTCCATGGGCCACATCGCTCACCTTAGTCATCTTGGTCCATATTTAAAGATTTCCCATATACTTGTATGTAAAACTTTTGTCCCTATAATGTGGCCAAAACCTACCCTTGGGGGCCACGATTCAGGGTTGTCACTAGAAAATATTGAAGACGAGTCCCGGTATCATGGTTTGTAAGCAGCTTGAGTCCCATGAAAATTTGACGAGTCCCATGAAAGTTGAATTAAAGAGTCATTTAGATTTTTCCTACACCTTTATTTATACCGAGTGAACACAATGTCGTACCTCTGTTCACTTTCATCTTCAACAAATGACAAAAATCAGTTAATTTTCGCCAAGCCCATGCATAACAGTGCAGTGATCACTTTGTACACATGAAATTAAAAGTAATCATTCACGACTCGGTCTCATACAACTAATTGCCCATTGCAAACAGAATTACTTCCCCGAATCCTCTATCATCGTTACAACCCTATTCAGTATTAAACAAAATTTTAATTAAATAATTATTGTGATAAAATAGATGCGTACTAATTTTGTTTGTAAAATGATGTAAAATCTAACAAAGTTTACAAACTACGCTACTTTCAATTCCAATAAAAATGGCTGCCGGAAGACAAACATTTATAATTAAATATAGATCCTGATTTATAAAAAAAAGAAAAAGAAACATATATAAATAACTGCCTGTGAGTGGCAAAATGTTTTTTACTTTGTATCTAAATTTCAATATTATATTCTAATTTGCACCTAATTGACTGCACTAAACAAACAAGTCGGATTGGGACACTGTGAACTCGGTGGTATCATCTCGGTTCACATTAGAGCGTAACGTTTTACCTAGATTTTTTCCTATGAGTTTTAATTAATACACAAATCAGGGCTTCTAAGTAAAATTATGATTTTTACTCAGAGTCCGAGACACGTCTGCGGGACTCGCCTTATCAGACAAACCCCAATGAAATTTCTGTGATCCTATTCTTGCGTTAGTGACAACCCTGTGAATTTTACAAACTTGAGTCTACACTATGTCGGGAAGCTTTCATGTAAATCTCAGCTTTTCTGGCCAAGTGTTTCTTGAGAAGACAATTTTCATAAAGATTTTCCCTGTATATTTGTAAGTAAAACTTTGATCCCCTATTGAGACCCAATCCAACCCCCCCCCCCCCCCCCCCCCCCAGGTCATTGGTTTTAACAAACTTGAATCTGTACTATGTCAGGAGGCTTTCATGTAAATTTCAGCTTCTCTGTCCCAGTGGTTCTTGAGAAGATTTTTGAATGACCCCACCGTATTTTTGCGATTATCTCCCCTTTGAAGGGGTATGGCCCTTCATTTGAACAAACTTGAAAGCCTTTCACCCAAGGGTGCTTTGTGTTACTTAGTTTGGTTGAAATTGACCCAGTGGTTCTGGAGAAGATGAAAATGTGAAAAGTTTTCGCCGACGACAGACAACGAACAAATTTTGATCAGAAAAGCTCACTTGAACCTTCGGCCCAGTTGAGCTAAAAAAAAAATTTTTAAACAGGTATTATCAAATTGTCCCTGAAGTTGAATTTTGTTTATCTTGATGTCACGGGTAACCTGGTTCAAAGATCTATTTCTTCGACTCGTGGGTGGGGGAAGGTGGCTCCAGACCTAAACAACTTGAGACGGTCTCTCATCTTGTTTCTAACTTCTTTGAGGGCCATCTCTGGATTTTTCTCTGGTACAGAGGCTTAAAAGATAGCATAATGAATTATTTGAGAGGTTGCATAACAGGTTTTGTAAATGAACATCATGCAAAATTTAAAATATCTATGTCTTGAACATGTATATATGCACCTTCTGCATCGTCTTCCCTTTTATCTAAGCCATCTTTGGTCTCACGGGCGTTTTCCTGTCACACTGCATGATGTCGGTTCATCCACTGAAAACAGTGCCTTATTAAAAGTCACTTGATGATATTCTAAATTCATAACTATCTCTTCAAGTCCATGCTACAATGAAAGAGAACATGTACTAGATAAAAATATTGGAAACAGGATGATAATTTGTTAAGGTGTGACAATTCCACTAGACTACCAAAAAAGACGAATTATTACAAACCAAAAGTAAAAATACTAACCAGCAACGCCGTGTATTTTGAACAACTAGGCCTATCCCCCAGTTTCTGAGTGTAAGGTGAATCCTATATTCCTATCTGGAATCCATTCCATGCTTGATTGCATACTGATTCTGTTGCATGTTCTCCATCCTTGCGAATATTTCCCTGACTTCGCGCCCAGAAAGGAACATTGAAAAAAAAGCGCTTTGATCACTTGCGTGAAGGTCAGGTCGTACACTGACTGACTCGTCCCCAGGTCAACACGTAACCAAAAGACGATCAGTAAAAAGTTATACAATCGACCAGTGGAAACCCAGTGTATAAGACTTCATATATATACATATGATATATTTTATACATGATATATCTTATATCGAATTAGAACGGGGAGAAGAAAAAAACACGACAAGCTTCGTACATTGTACAAGTTGACCGAAACGACATCACCGGAAGTTACAACTTTCAAAGAAGTCATTTATGATTTAAAGATTTGTGAATGGAAATCAATAACATCGGAATGAAAAAGGACTACGGGGTAACGGATGACACTCTGTAAGTACCATATGCTTATTTTGTTTACGTTTGTAAATGATTACATGCATTGGAAAAATACACGCTTGATCGCTGGACCACTCGAAATTCCTCGATACAATCATTCTATTTACAGCTTAACATATCAAAACAAACTACTCTTTTTTTAACGTAAACCATTGACTGGTTCGATCTAGATGGAAAGGGTATAATCACCAGAACATTGTATCATGGATATCCATCATTATGATTCTGTTTCGATCAGTTGACCTTGTTCTGTAATTATTACTGCTTCGTAAAATAACTACGGACAGTACGGTTACAAAATTTAGCATGGCAAGCTGATTGTATCCATCAGTGATAATTTATTGCTATTTGGACCTCAAAACATTGATGTGTCAAAGAAACTTTTCTAAATATAAAATTTTTAATCAGTGTTTTGAAAATTAAGTTTCTTCATTAATAATTTGTAATTAATTATTATTGCAGGAGATTGAGAACCCAAAAGGTACATGCTGTGCAAGAAAGATGTAAACATGCGAATTCCTAAATGTACTAAATATTAAAACATCAACTGCAATCTTCAGTGGTGACATCCAAAAGTTGATATGCCATTGGTACTTCAAGTGATACGACCGTGACATTGGAAAATCCTTTTAACTTATCATCACTTGAGCCTGAATTGCAATCCTTTTGATACAGACATTTTTTTAAGTTCAGTTTCGAACATTAATGCCGCTGTGTCATCTCTGGAAATGGAAAAGCCTACCACAGAATCTGATGAATTTTTGAACATTCTTTCACAAAAAGGGATCTTCTTTATTTTGAAGAAGGTAGCCCAGGAACTGGAAATCTGTTATCAAAATGATCTTAATAATACACTGGACAATATTCTAACCTAAAAAAAAAACATGACAAACCCGATTGAACTCCTGTGATGAAGCATCTCAAAACTCAAATTATGGTAGTCTTTCAAGTGACATCGAGGATTTCAATAGCGCATTTGACAGTAAAGTGATTTTTATTCAAGTTCAGATTGTTGTCATTATAAATTTATAAGAAGTGTTCTCATAGCCAACATTTTTCAAGTCTACTTTTGATGAAATATAGTCTTTTCTATTACAACTTATTATAACATGATTGTTGTTGTATACATAAATGTTCTTATCCACGAATCATTCACTGTTCTTATAGGTTTTTTTTAGCCTGAACTATGTAGCAATGACATGTCAAGGTAATCCAGAAAATGTAAAATCTTTTCTTTGATATGACAAGGATTTAATTTTGTAACAATTAGTATCTAAAAGTCCTGTAACCCTCATTAAAGTCCTTTATAATCTGACTTCACTGGTTGTAAGATTTTGAGGGTAATTGCAAGACTTCTCTCTTTGCATACTTTTAATACGAAGTCCTGGAAAGCAATGTAAAGTCTTGCATTATCTTGAATGTATCAAGTATGAGATTTTTAGGGAATTTCTGGGACGATGTTTTCGTCTTCATTTTATAATAAAGTCCTGAAAAACACAAGAATGTCCTAGAAAAACCTGCTGCTATGAGAGTGGGACTTTGTAAGACATTTAGGTAATAAATATGTCCTAGAAATTCTTGCAAAGTCACTCTTGATGTAAGTGGGATATTCCAGGACAAATGCAGAAACATGAAGTCCTGTATTATCCCACTGCATTAGGACATGGGAGAAGTGGGACTTCACAAGGAAGTCCCAGGACTTCCAGGGATATCCTTCAATTAAGCAAAAAAGTGGGATTTATTTTCAGAGGGGCAATGAGCATGATAATTCAGAATATTATTCATAGTAGGGACATTTGTATGTGATCTGATTTTGATAAAAAGAAACTATGATGCAGATCCTTAGACTGGCAGAATATCTTTTTATAACTTGTGTGATTTTATTTTTTCCAAACCACACGGTTTTGACACAATTTGAGCAAACGACATGAAATATACTATATATACCAGTTTGTTCAGACTGTGTCAAAAACCTGTGTTCCAAACCCTGTGTATTGCATAGCAAAGATGATATTTCTAGGATTTGGATTACAGTTACATGTTCTCAGATCTTTGAATGGAAATGTTATAATAACTGTTAAGTAAGTTATTGACTATAATGAAGTTTCATTTACAGGGTGTAATTAAGAAACCACTGCAATGAAGCTGCTGTTTTGGAGGCTGGCCTGGCTGGGACTCTGCCAAGTTGTTCTGGTAAGTGAAAATGGGGGGGGGGGGGATAGGCTCTAGCAATGCAATAGAGTTCTTCATAGTTTTTAATGTCGTTAAGCAATTAATTTATCGCCATGCAGTCTTTTAAGTTGAGCTTTCCTGATGAAAATTTACCTTTTGTCTATCGTGATGTCTTTCAATTTATCAAACACTCTTTGTCTTTTCATTATTTTCTTCTGAATTGTTAGATAATTTTTAACAAAACTTTGGCATATATGGTAGGTAAAAATTGGTAATGATTCTGAAGAATTCTATGATAAAACCACAATATTTAAAGACATTAATGTCTTAATAAAACAGACATATTTTTTATGCCCATTTCATTCACATGCATGCATAAATTTATCACCCAATTCCAATGCAGTTACAAGCCAAAAATGTCAAATATGAAAGTCCTAAGTCTGAATATTTAACCAGTTTTATCTGTACATTATCCAAAACATTTTAGGGTTTTTTTTTTTACAGATTCAGCTCTAAATTTGAGTTAATGTATGACTTGTTAAATTTTCTATTGTAGAACTTCCCTCTCCCGTCCATTAACTACACAGATTTTGAAGCCTATCCTGTCCCAGACCACTGTCCACTCAACCAAACTACATGGGAAGAAGCCTCAGTGTTGCTGAACTGTTCCAGCTCCAGTCTTATAAACCGATACCACTGCCTGCCGAATAAGAACAAAACAAAGCTGCTGCAGTTCTGCTACCCCTATAGACGAATTAGAATGAGTCCTGGTCAGATGTTACACATACACATCATTCTCTCACATCAGTTGTCTTAATAATCAGTTCTGCTACCCCTATAAACGAATTAGAATGAGTCCTGGTCATATGCTACACCTACACATCATTCTCTCACATCAGTTGTCTTAATAAGAGCATTTGCCTTACATGTTACTTGCTGACATGCATAGTTGTACACACATGTACATACAACACACACAACACATAGACACATGTACATACAATGCAAACACAACACAACGACACACATGTACATACAACACACACACAACACATAGACACACATATACATACAACACACACACAACACATAGACACATGTACATACAACACACACACACATAGACACATGTACATACAACACACACACACACACATAGACACATGTACATACAACACACACACAACACATAGACACACATGTACATACAACACACACACAACACATAGACACATGTACATACAACACACACACACAACACATAGACACATGTACATACAACACACACACACACACACACACACAACACATAGACACATGTACATACAACACACACACAACACAGACACACATGTACATACAACACACACAACACATAGACACATGTACATACAACGCAAACACAACACAACGACACACATGTAAATACAACACACACACAACACAACACATAGGCACATGTACATAAAACACACACAACACAACACAGACACACATGTACATACAACACACACACACAACACATAGACACACATGTACATACAACACACACACAACACATAGACACACATGTACATACAACACACACACAACACATAGACACACATGTACATACAACACACACACAACACATAGACACACATGTACATACAACACACACAACACAACGACACACATGTACATACAACACACACAACACATAGACACACATGTACATACAACACACACAACACATAGACACATGTACATACATCACACACACAACACATAGACACACATGTACATACAACACACACACAACACATAGACACACATGTACATACATCACACACAACACATAGACACACATGTACATACAACACACACACAACACATAGACACACATGTACATACAACTCACACACACACACACAACACATAGACACACATGTACATACAACACACACACAACACATAGACACATATGTACATACAACACACACACAACACATAGACACACATGTACATACATCACACACACAACACATAGACACACATGTACATACAACACACACACAACACATAGACACACATGTACATACATCACACACAACACATAGACACACATGTACATACAACACACACAACACATAGACACACATGTACATACAACACACACACAACACATAGACACACATGTACATACAACACACACACAACACATAGACACACATGTACATACAACTCACACACAACACATAGACACACATGTACATACAACACACACACAACACAACACATAGACACACATGTACATACAACACACACACAACACATAGACACACATGTACATACAACACACACACAACACATAGACACATGTACATACAACACACACACAACACATAGACAAACATGTACATACAACACACACAACACAACACAACGATACACATGTACATACGACACACACGTTAAAACATGAATACATACATGTATATCTATAAATGATTGTACACATATAAATATATTATATGATTGTACAAGCATATTGATGTAAGGTTGTAAAACATAAGCATTAGATGCATAAATGCATGTGGCATTTTTTTTATTGCATTGAAATCATGTGCATGTACCAGATGAAATAATACATTAGTTCACCTAATTCTGGGAATAGCTCAGGGTATAATAAAATCATCAATGCTAGGAATTTAATACTTTGAATTATATTCCAAATGAAATTACTATGGTTCCAATAAGAGGCTGTCACTTCGCTTGATCGAGCATGCAAATTTCACTCGCTGATTGGCAGTGTAGTTTTAATAAGAGTCAGTTTGGATGACCACGCTATGTCTTTCTTTCAATATGATTGGTCGCTGAAAACAAAGGTAAAACCTGTGTCATGAGAAGTTGGCATGCTCAAAGCAGAGTAGTTTACACTGTTAATGGTACGGTAGTATTTACATCCCTTTCATGTTAAGCTTACACACTGTTAATGGAACGATAGTATTTACATCCCTTTCATGTTAAGCTTACACACTGTTAATGGAACGATAGTATTTACATCCCTTTCATGTTAAGCTTACACACTGTTAATGGAACAATAGTATTTACATCCCTTTCATGTTAAGCTTACACACTGTTAATGGAACGATAGTATTTACATCCCTTTCATGTTAAGCTTACAAAATAACTTCATATCATAAACATGAAGCCATGCTTACTCTTACTTAATGATAATTAATAGCAGAGGTCCAAAGACAATTAGCGATCAAGATATGAATAATGCTTTTTAATGATTGTATTAACTTTTATAGATTCTTGCTTTCTTGTGGCTGACAAAGGTATAGAATTACCAATGAATTACTTTTATAGGATTTTGCTTTCTTGTGGCTGACAATGGTAGAATTACCAATTAATGACTTTTATAGGATTTTGCTTTGTCGTGGCTGACAATGGTAGAATTACCAATGAATTACTTTTATAGGATTTTGCTTTGTTGTGGCGGACAATGGTTAGAATTACCAATGAATTACTTTTATAGGATTTTGTTTTGTTGTGGCTGACAATGGTAGAATTACCAATGAAAATTGTAGCAGTTTCATAGACAACCAATGTCAGATGTCCTATGACGATATCAGCTCTATCTACAGATGTAAGTGTTTATTGAAATAGTGAAGGAATAATTAAACAACCATTGAAAAATATATGAGCTTTCCAATATTGTGCTATCATCTAAACGATAGTACAGTGGAACCCCGTTATTACATTTTCCATTTTGTCACGATAAAATTACGTAATACCGGGGGCAACGTAATAAACGTTCCCAGTGAAATCCGTTAAAAATATCATTTGGAAATTGTATATCGTCCGTTGGTACTCCGTGAAGGGGTGTGTGAATATATCTTTACTGTTTCTTTGTTTAAAAGACTATGATACTTTGTTTTATTTACATCTTATCTTTAATGTCCGTAATTCTTCATGTTCTTATCCCTTTTCTTTATTTCGGTGCAGGATACATAAGGATGTTTTGATAAACGTTGCTTTTTCTGCATTCGTTTGGACCGCCATTTTTTTCAACTTTAAAACAATGCGTTCAAGTAAATTTCTCTCAATAACTCGTTCCGGTTCGTATTCAACATTCGTATTTAAAAAATAACAAAACATCGTTTTTATTAAGTTCTCTAATTACACAATACACAACGCAATAAAAAAAAAAATCCCATCCAAAAAACAACAAAACTATAGACACAAAACGGACACGATACCCAACACTTACACACTTCTCACCAACGATAAACATTCACGGAGAACAAAAGCGCAATCCACATAAAAAAAATATAATGATGCACGAAGATTTCATTTATAACGCTAAATGATGGCACTAAAATCACGTGCGCATCAAGGGATTTTAAAATATTCACTGAGGTAAATGCCGTGCACGAATCGGCCGATAGATTGGTGTATGTATGGACGAGATTTACGAACACCCAAGCTGCATGTCCAAACAACGAACAATTTTTTTTAATTGAACACCTTTAATCACCTATGTCCAAGCAGTTACCCAAGCGGTTGTAACATTGCTACGATAAATCTTGTCTTTCTTGTTTGGTACCAAAGCTTTCCGTGAATAGAGTTTTAATAGCGAAGGTAATCACACTATGCTGAACACGCAGGCGGTTGAGAAATTATTTCTTTGATTATCAAAATATGAAAAATGAAGTAAATTTCATAGAGTACAATTTCTAAATAAACATTATTTAATTGTTTATCACTGGCTTCTATACGGGGTATTCACCTGTATTGATGTCGCTAGATCTATCGAAGCGTGATCAGTCAAGCATCTCTAATCCCCAAACAGACCAGGAAATTTACGTGGTGACTGCCTCAGGCAGTCAAGGTGTGAATGGCTTATTATTTTGAGAATCATTATTGAATAATTAGGGGTTTATTACGTTTTTGTCGGAATTTTTACAACGTAATACCGAGTCCCGGCATTTTAGGACAACGTAATAACGAGGTCTATTTTATATAGGTTTGTTAAGAAATGGTTTTGTGCTTTGAAATTCCAACGTAATATGCGGACTAACGTAATAAAGGGGGAACGTAATAACGGGGTTCCACTGTACTTTCTGCACTATCAGGCTAATTAAGTCAATCTCAGCACCTGCACATGGGCTATAGAAACGTGAAGTACTGTCAGTGTCCCTGGGCTATAGAAACATGAAGTACTGTCAGTGTCCCTGGTCTATAGAAACGTGAAGTAGCTGTCAGTGTCCCTGGGCTATAGAAACGTGAAGTACTGTCAGTGTCCCTGGGCTATAGAAACGTGAAGTACTGTCAGTGTCCCTGGGCTATAGAAACGTGAAGTACTGTCAGTGTCCCTGGGCTATAGAAACGTGAAGTACTGTCAGTGTCCCTGGGCTATAGAAACTTGAAGTACTGTCAGTGTCCCTGGTCTATAGAAACGTGAAGTACTGTCAGTGTCCCTGGTCTATAGAAACGTGAAGTACTGTCAGTGTCCCTGGGCTATAGAACATTGAAGTACTGTCAGTGTCCCTGGGCTATAGAAACGTGAAGTAGCTGTCAGTGTCCCTGGGCTATAGAAACATGAAGTACTGTCAGTGTCGCTATGTCAATTTTTAACCGTATTTATATATAGAAGATCTTGTACATAAGTTGAAGGTCATCTTATATTCAGTCAAATCAAATGATAAAAAAAGAATTACATGTTTTTTATTTGGAAATATTTGTTTCGAAATTTAGTGGATCACCAAATCCTTAGCATTAGGCCTTAGAATTCATTTAAAAGCAGCACTTTAAAACTGTAACAAAACTTGATTGCGAAAGCATGCCTAGAAAATACGATCAATGGACTTGTGTTTGACTTTCTTCATTAAGTGGACACTCTTGTATCAATTAAATTTCAAAAAAAGGATGAAAATATTTCATATCAGCATCATATACACATATTTCCAATTTTATTGTTCTCCAGAATCTTAGATTTGCTTTATCAAAGTCTTTATATGTTTCAGACCCAGCGTGTTTAAGTATTAACCCTAAGCATGGCTGTTACACAAGTGACCCTGATTGTCCCGATCCTGTAGAAATTGACAGGTAATGTTTGTATGTGTGTACGTATATTGACATATTCACAAAGAAGACAGCTAGGCTGATAATATTTGTACACTTTTACTGATACCAACATACATGTCCATGTCATTATAAACAAGACAACTAGACAAGTAATAATTGAAAAAAATTTGGCAAAATCATAATTGATTTATCAATGTCTTGCTTACCGCAGTAGTATTATTATGATAATAGAAATAGCAGTTGGAATTTCGTATGAAAATTTATTTTTCACTGCCGTTGGTGAATACAATAGAATTATTTGGAAAAGTTGTTGTTATCAACATCAGGAATCTCAGTGAACACCTATAGGTACAAATACAATATCAATGGTTGATGTCTATTGGATTGAAGCTTCATTGCTCAGCTTCATCAAGACATATGCAATGATATACATGTATGTTTTAAAATTATTCAGCAAATTGGCATTGACCAGTAGTGGTGCTAAGCTATGCTAATATGTTTTAAGCCATAAAATTAACTAAAGGGTTGAGCTTATTATAGAGTTTATGTATTTCATCTCTAATTAAGTTCTTCGATATTTGAATTAGATCCCTTCAATATTAGGATATTCTCTGAGATATCCTTTGAAATCAGGATCTTCTCCGATAAGATCCTTCAAGATTAAGATTTTCTCTGATTATGTTCTTTGATATAAGGATCTTCTCTGATTAAGTGCTTCACTATTCTTTTTTCTGATAATCTGTAAACTCAAAGAAATTCCTTTAACATGTGTGGTTGTTTTTTTTTTTTATATTCCAGTTCTGAAGCTTCAGAGACCACAACAGCAGAGGATAGGAACACAGCTTTAATTGCCATAGTGATTCTTGTACCGGTTGTTGTTGGTGGTGGTGTGATCACTTCTGTACTGATTTATTGCTTTTGTTACAAAAGGAAGCGTAATAAACCAAGAAGTGAGTTTATTTCTAGAACTACCATGGTAGTTTTGAATACATGTACACATGATATATCTATTTCAGTCAAATCAAGACACAGTAAAACATGCTTATAAGGAACACACTTATAAGGAATTAACGCTTATCTGGAAGTGACAATCATTCCGTCACGAGAGGGAAATAATATAATGAAGTTTGGTTATAATGAAAAGCTTTTTTGCTGGCCCTGGAGGTTCGCTATAACCGTGTTTTACTGTATAATGAAGTTTGGTTATAATGAATTGTTTTTTGCTGGCCCTGGAAATGTGTTATTCATCTGTGGTTTACTGTATAATGAAGTTTGTTTATAATGAACTGTTTTTCGCTGGCCCTGGAGGTTCACTATAACTGTGTTTTACCGTATAATGATGTTTGGTTATAATGGACTGTTTTTCACTGGCCCTGAAGATTTGCTATTACTGGTTTACTGTATAACGAAGTTTGCTTATAAAGAATTGTGTTTGGTTGGCCCTGGAGGTTCAGTATAACCGTGTTTTACTGTATAATGAAGTTTGGTTAAAATGAACTGTTTTTCGCTGG
Organism: Ostrea edulis; assembly: GCF_947568905.1. Classification (NCBI taxonomy): domain Eukaryota; kingdom Metazoa; phylum Mollusca; class Bivalvia; order Ostreida; family Ostreidae; genus Ostrea; species Ostrea edulis. The sequence goes on along the minus strand of NC_079170.1, from coordinate 62,247,688 downwards.
CCCTGGAGGTTCGCTATAGCCATGTTTTACTGTATAATGAAGTTTGGTTAAAATGAACTGTTTTTCGTTGGCCCTGGAGGTTCGCTATAGCCATGTTTTACTGTATAATGAAGTGTGTTTATAATGAACTGTTTGGCCCTGGAGATTCACTTTTACCGTGTTTTACTGTACCCACAAACTTTGATCTGAACAATTAAAGCAAAAAACTTGTTAAAAATGTATAACATCTGCTTTTCCACACATACAACCATCTGCTTTATATGACGGTGTATGTAAAGTGGAACATAATACGCCCGTGAAAATGCTTACATGGAGTGTTTTTCTTTAGCCATGATTTGTAGAACTTTGCTTCAGATAGTATCAGACTTTGACAGACTTTCTTTGCATAATGCGAATATTTCCTAAAAATGGACTAAGTTCAACAACCTGTAATTTTCTTAGAAATTTAAGAAAATCAAAATCCTTGCCACATGCACATCTTCCATACCCATACAAATACTCTGTATAATAAGAAGGTCCTCACTTGAAAACTGTTGAAGGAAGAATAAAAGACAAATCATGTACTCTCTATGCAATATTTCCTCAAAACTGACCAAGTTCAACAACCTGTAATTTTCTCAAAAATTGAAGGAAATCAAAGTCCTTACCGCATGCACATCTTCAATACCCATATAGATACTCTGTAAAATAAAAAAGGTCCTCACTTGAAAACTGTGGAAGGAAATATAGACAAATAATGTAATCTCTTTGTAATAATTCCACAGAAGTTACTAAGTTCAATAACCTGTAATTTTCTCAAAAATTGAAGGAAATTAAAATTCTTGCCACACGCACATCTTCAATACATATATAGACACTCGATCTGTACACTCTGTAAAATAAGAAGGTTCTCACTTGAAAATTGTGGGAGGAGTTAGCTGGACAAATTATGTACCCTCCATATAACCATAATTTTCAAATAAAGGGCAAAACTCCTGCAAGAGAGGTCGAAATTGATCAAAATTGCAACAAGATCTAGCGTGATCCACAGGCAATTGCATCGCTTGGAGTAGAATTTACTATATAAAGAGTATATAGTAAATTTGACCCCAAGCGATGCAATTCCCTGTGGCGTGATCCACAAAGAAGCTACATAGCAATGAAAAACCCTGAACGGACGGATATACAGACATCGCTGTACCATAATACGTCTCTTCTAAAGACAGGCATATAATGATTGTTCCAGATATCATAAGGAGATGATAAATTCTACTTTTCTCCTAATTTTTTTTTTACAGATAAAGAGTCACCTGAAGAAATAGGACTGTTAGGTAGAGTTTAAGTCTTCTACTCCAATTGTTTTCTAAACAATAATTTCATCAATTGCAAGTAGAAATTTTGACAACATGTATATAAAAGTAATGTACAGTTTTTATGCTTCACAATTTGATTTTTACATCACACTTTATTATCTTGATTTCCAAGCCTTTGCTAAATGCTATGATTTGAAATTTTAAAACATTGATTGATGGTCTTTGCAGAAACACTGAGACTAAATGATGGAGGAGTTACAGTCGATATCAATGAAAACGGAATAAAATTTTGTGTCTCTCTATCCAATGGGTCTTCAACAATATCATCAATAATCTGGAAAAAGAATGACAGTATGATAGAGATCGACATCAACACGAGAAAATACAGTAGAGGAGAGAGTGGTCAGCATCGATACTTGGTTATCCACGATGTGAATCACGATGACAGGGGACAATACTCATGTTTTGTAACATCAGAAACTGGGAAGGAGTCCGAGACCGTTGTTTTTAATTTAGGTATTCTGCACGAGATCGTGAACAATGAAATATCTTAAAGCATTTTTATGTTATACAAAGCACAGTGACATTGTCTGTGTATCTGTCTGTCCATCTATCAGTCATTTGTCTGTCTGTCTGTTACATGCTACTACTTACTGTTATGAGAAATGCATTCATTGACTATTGTATCATTATACCTATTACAACACTGGGAGGCAATTTAATAGAATCATCATGTTTATTGAATATTATTTTTCTTACAGATGCTGTTAATGTTGAATTGGATTTCATCAGTTCAATTCCTCTTGGAGAAATTCGATGTGCAAGACTGACTGCAACTTTCACTTCAAGTGAAATTCTAGAAACGATGTGGCTAAAACGTGATGGGAATACTACAAAAAGTATCAAAGTAGATTATGAGAAATATAGCGAAAGTACGTACTCATCCAGACAAGAAATGCATCTCTTTATCCATGATGTAAATGAAAGTGATGCAGGTTCCTACTGGGTCATTGTGAAAACAACCAGTGGTATCGGCATCAGCCGGCCAGGAACATTAGATGTCTTACACGGTAACATTTATATCAACGTAATATTAATGATTCTTTTACCGAAATTCAATATCATGTTCTTGCCCTTTGATTGGTCTTTTCTTTACCTGTAATTCTAATACCTAATGTCTGTAAGATCATTAATTTTCGAGGCTCAAAATTTCGTAGTTTGAACAAATTAAGCATGTTTGTTGGATAGAGAGTTATTGTTTGATGGTATTATCTTTTAACACTGCTTAATTTCTGTTGTACAACTTGAAAATGGAGAGAAAACATGCTTTGTTTTGCAGACAACAAGGAATCCTTGTATGAGGAATGGGAAAAAGAAAATGACCATTTCGTGAGTTGGTCTGCCTCAAGTCATGTGATAGAATCATTGCAGAACAACAACATAGTAATCATTACCGGAGAACAAGGATCCGGAAAATCGGCCATCATTCACAATGTTGCTGTTCATCTGAAATCAAGAAGTTGTAAAATTGTCTTTGTGTCCCATCTCAAAGATATAATTGCATGTTGGCAATCTGAAGATAACAAGGTTTGCTACATCATTGAAGACCCCTTTGGAAAGACGGTATTGGACATATCAAAACTGTTTCATTACCTCAGTATTGCACCACGGATACAAAATTCAAAGCAGGTCAAGTTGCTGATGGCAGTGTCCCTGCCAGTATACAAGAAAATTTGTCAAATTGAAAGCATTGCATCATGTATAGATACAGTAAATTTGTCCTGTGAACAATATGATGAGGAAGAGAAAGCAAAGATATTTCAGCTAACTGAAGTACCTGCAGATCTCCAAAAACAAATGGCTGCAAAGGAAAATTTTCCATTCTTGTGTTATTTATACGCAAACGAAGGATTCGAGTGTCAGAATGATCAAGGAACAAATTTTACAGCTGAATATGAAAAACACATTGCTGAAAAAATAAGTAGGAATCATAGAGATGTCGTTCCCAACATATTAGCATGGATGGTTTTATGCATATTCAACAATAATGTTCTTAACAGTATCTCTTTCCAAAATGCTGCAATTGTGGAATGGATGGGCAAGAATGCAAATGGACAACTGAGGGAAGCATTTGAATCTCCAGGCTCAACCAGAACATATCTTGAAAGATCGATATATGGAGATAGTGTTTTTACTATCAAACGTGACAAGGTTTTGGAAGTCGTTGTCGGCCTACTTAAACAAATGAACAAAGGACTTAGTCAGTTAAGACATATTCCACCCATGTTCTTCGGATTGTTTCTTAGAAAGCTAGAACTACCAAAATCTGTTGATATATTTTTTAATGTAAATTGTGTAAACTTGTGTGAAATCTTTGAGAGTGATGATATGATACATTTTCTGGAACAAATACCTTTGACAGGTGACATTCCTATGGATGATTTAAAGAGAGTGTTTCTTTCAGAATCCGTATACGATATTGTCAATGCATGGGGATCAGATCCTTGTGGAGAAGTTGATCTGTCAAGGCAAAATGTGGAGCTGTATGGATATACCCTTTTGTTTTCATTTACACTGACTCATAACAACATGAGAAAGATACTGAAGACAAAGGTTTTGTGGTGGGTAGCAAAATTCGGATCAATTCGGCTTTTAAAAAACATTCTAGACATCATCAATTCTGACGAATTTAGTGAGGAATTGAAAAGATTGTTAGAGCTGTCGTGTTTTTCTAATTCCAAAGACAAACTAGAGCTTATATTAGAACGTAGGGAAATGTATGGAACACCAGATGAGGATCGCGTTATTTTTGAAGTACCAGTAAAGATTGCGTTTTTCCGCAAAAGCGAAACTTTATTAGGATTCCTGAATGAGAAAGGTGCAAAATTAGATAACATAGAAATAGATGGAAAGACTTTGCTTTCAGCATCGATCCATGATCGCCAAGAGGATGGCGAAGTCGATGACCTCCAGTTCACAAAATTTTTGGCTAAAAAGATGAAGGATATAAACAAAGAAGACAGAAATGGAAAAACGGCACTTCTGATAGCAAAAGAGAAGGGAGATAACAAATTAGTGAAAATGCTTCCAGGACAGAAAGCTAATGTAAATAAATGTGGTCCTCGAAACAGAACACCATTATTTGTAGCTGCTGAGAAAGATCAATACCAAATTCTCAAGGAACTCCTCCGACATGAAGCGAGAATTGACAGTTATGACGCAAATGGTCGTTCGTCACTTCACGAAGCTGCACGAAGGGGACATATCAAAATAGTCCAGCATTTAGTAAAGAGGGGGGCAAACGTGAATAAGCCTGACATAGATAAAAAGACACCGCTTCATCTGGCAGTGGAAGAGAATCGGTACGAAGTAGCTGAATTCTTAGTATCGAAAAATTCGAATATTGATAGCCTTGATAAACTGTGTCAATCCCCACTGTACATTGCAGCGAAATTAGGGTTAGATCAAATACTTGAATTGTTGATAAACAAGGGTGGAGATGTGAACATTTGCAACAAGGATTGGAAAACCCCTCTGCATGTTGCAGCTCACCTTAAAAATACAAAAATTGTGAAACAGTTACTTGAAGGAAAAGCCAAAGTAAATATGAAGGACAAAGATTCTAATTTAGCTTTACACTTAGCAACCAGGGAAGGAAAGCTAGACATTGTTAAGTTATTGCTCAAGAAAAATGCTGACGTAAATGTTGTAAATAACCAGGATGAATCGCCCTTGTTTTTAGCATGCAGCAATGGGAATTATGACATTGTGAAAGAGTTAGTGAAATCTGAGGCATCTGTGAATATCAGGAATATCGAATACTACACTAGCCTGCATGCAGCATCCGAAAAGAATTTAATAGAAATTGTAGAATATCTTGTAACAAAGGGGGCTACCATCAATGCTAACGATAAGACTAACAAGACACCTCTGTATTGTGCCTGTGAAAGAGGGAATACCAACGTCATCAGGTACCTATTGAAAAACGGCGCCAATGTACATTTGTGTGATGAGCACAACGTAACGCCTCTGATTTTAGTTTCCAAAACTGGTCAACTAGAGAATGTAAAATTAATTGTAGAACATTTGGATGACCCAAAACAAATAAACAGATGCGACAACGAAAGGAAATCAGCGCTTCATCATGCTTGTTCTGAACATTCACAAGATGTCGTGAAATACTTGAAAAAGAACCATGCTGACTTAACACTTAGAGATGCTGAAGGTTGTACTCCAATAGACATTGCCAGGGAGAACGATTTTGATGACTTGGTCGACATTCTATCAACCTGGAAAAGATATTTTTAAGGGACTTTTAAAACGAGTCAGGGGGCAAATATAAAGCAGAAGGTCACAGTTTTACATATAGTATTATGACAGGTGAGAGAGAGAGAGAGAGAGAGAGAGAGACTGTAAAAGTATTTACAATAGTGCAGTTAAAATTAATGTATTATATAACATGACAACATGCTGATACAAATGTGTACTCCAGAAAGCAGTTCTAGTACCGCTACAATATTAACAGTCAGTATTTCAAATCTGGTAATAAAATTATACCATTTAGTATTATATATATTCAAATATGGTAATGAAATTATACCATTTAGTATTACATGTATATATAATTATACGAGACACATTTCAGTACTGTGTATGCAATTTACCATGGAATCTTGATGAAATGGAATGTTCAACATTACAAAGTTTTACCATTACAAAGTTTTAAATGTTTTCCAGTTTTATATGGAGAGAAAACTTTATTTAGAATATCTGCATAAAAGAAAGCAAAATGTTTTTAAGACTAGTTCCTTTGTAAAAGGTAGTTGGAAATCCCCATACAGACCAGTTTGTAGAAAGGCAGCGTGTAGTGGAATTGTCAGTATTCCATGTAGAAATTATGTCATATATTGTATAGTACTGCAGTTGTACTGTTCCTCTTTTACTTAATGTTATTTTTACGATGTGTTTTGATGTATAATACTAATGTTATTTCAGACGTATGCAATGCTGAAAATGAAATGTTATTTGTAATATGTATATGAATTGATCATTTTGACATTTATGAGATTAATCACTGCTCGTCATCTTCCCCTCTCACATAGTCTGTCATCTTCATATAGTCTGTCATCTTCCCCTCTCACATAGTCTGTCATCTTCTCTCTCACATAGTCTGTCATCTTCACCTCTCACATAGTCTGTCATAATCCCCTCTCATATAGTCTGTCATCTTCCCCTCTCACATAGTCTGTCATCTTCACCTCTCACATAGTCTGTCATCTTCACCTCTCACATAGTCTGTCATCTTCCCCTCTCACATAGTTTGCTGTAAACCTATCTTGCTTATTATTTTCCTTACCTATGATAAAGGTAGATTCGGAGGTGAGCAAACATTCATTTCATTTTTCTGTCTTGCATATTTCATCTCAAATTGAGATGAAGTGAAATGTTGGCATGCCAACAAATAATCTCTTGTGTGTAAGATTTTTTTTAGAAGGGAGAAGGTGGCATTTTTTTGTAAATGTTAAATTGATCTCGTACATTTGACTTTAAGGATCGGTTCAAATTAGGTGAAGTGGATTAAATGTATTTAAAATTTTAAAGTGCTCTATTTAATCTATACTGCAGATCGATCTCACTGAATGATTGGATTGGATTTGCATAATTGCACTCATTATTGGCCGCAGGAATTGTCAATATATTAGTGGTTGTGTTATTTAGAAAGACGGAGAAATGAGAAATTATTTTTTTTATCGTTTTGGTAGATTTTTAAAAAAAGATATTCAGATATACGTCTTGATTGTTGTTATTTTTAAAAATATGTTTCATGTTTATTCATTGTTAATATATAAGAGATTATTTTACGATTTTTCGAAGTTTTTGCAACAAGTACTTCTCGTAAAGGCATTGTGTGATATATAATCAAAGCAACTCTTTATATATGAGTTTTGGAGTATTAATTTGATAAATAAATGTATTTATACAAAAAAAATATTGTTTTGGTAAACTATGAATATGATACAACATATATATATATATATATATGTGTGTGTGTGTGTGTGTGTATTTGTTTTCTTTTCAAATATTTTTTTTAATTATATATATATATATATAATTAAAAAAAATATTTGAAAAGAAAACAAATACACACACACACACACACATATATATATTTCAGCATATATATGTATTACAGCATATATATATTATATATACACAACTGTAATATTCCCTTTATGTGCAAAGATGGATGTCATACCCAGAAAGAGCTTAAATTGTCATTTGTGAAATGATGTGTGAATGTGTTCGATATATTGGAACTGCATATTTTCACCCTTTTCTTTTGGCACACTGGTTTTGACTGCGGATGGCTCCGTTTGCCTGGTGAAGGTGTGGTGCTCGCGGCTGGTTGACGGGAGATGCTTGCTCCTCCTGGGCAACTGGCCCCGCCTCTGGTGTGTCTAGGGGTCCGTGTTTGCCCAACTCTCTGTTTTGTATTGCTTGTGCGAGTTATGAGATTGATCGCTGTTCGTTATCTTTACCTTTTATTTAAAGGGACATGGACATGATTGAGCTGAAAATTCTATTTATCCCATTTTTATTGTTTACAATGCTTAACTAACGGATTTCTAATGGTCAACCAAAATTTTAATATCAGTTTTTTAGCTCACCTGTGCTGAAAGCTCAAGTGAGCTATTCTGATCGGCTGTTGTCCGTCCTCTGTAAACTTTTTACATTTTCGACTTCTTCTCCAGAACCACTTGGCCAATTTCAATTAAACTTGGCCAAAAGCATCCTTGGGTGAAGGGCTTGCAAGTTTGTTCAAATGAAGGGCCATGTCCCTTTCAAAGGGAAATAATCGCAGAAATAGGTTGGGGTCATTTAAAAATCTTCTCGAGAACCACTGGGCCAGAAGAGCTGAAATTTACATGAAAGCTTCCTGACATAGTGCAGATTTAAGTTTGTTAAAATCCTGGCCCCCGGGGGTTGGATGGGGCCACAACAGGGGATCAAAGTTTTACATACAAATATATATAGGAAAAATCTTCTCAAGAACCACTGAGCCAGAAAAGCTGATGTTTACACGAAAGCTTCCTGACATAATGCAGATTCAAGTTTGTTAAAATCATGGCCCACAGAGTAGGATGGGGCCACAAGGGGGAATCAATGTTTTACATACAAATTTAGGGAAAATCTTTAAAAATCTTCTTCTCAAGAAGCATTGGGCCAAAGAAGTTGACATTTACATGAAAGCTTTTTGACATAGTGTAGATTCAAGTTTGCAAAAATCATGGCCTCCAGGGGTAGGTTGGTGCCATAATAGGGACTATAAGGTTTTAAATGCAAATATATATGGAAAGTCTTCAGATATGGGCCAAGGTGACTCAGGTAAGCGATGTGGCCCATGGGCCTCTTGACCCCACAAGTGAGATACAGCACTCACAATTCTGTGCAATATATATAGTACCTTTTAACGAGTGTGTCTTCATATATCAGCTCAGACGAGGGGGCTCCCCCCCCCCCCCCCCCCCCCGAGTCTGATATATGAAGATGCACGAGTTAAAAGTTTCTCTATATGTTTTGTATCTTTGTTCTCAGGTACTGAGTTACTCATGATCTATCAAAATTTCACGTTAATAGCACGTCATTAAACTATATTCTCATGTGCGGAGACGCAGAACACTAACATTTCATCATAGCATTTTACATGACCAATGAAAAAAGAGCACGTGATTCAAAAAGTATAGCGCGTTGCATTTCTTGAACTCTGCCCATCGCCCATTCGCGTCTGAACGTTTAATATGGACGACGGTTGCAATTTTATGCTATTGCAATTCTTAGACACAGTGGAAATCGAAATTATGGTGGAAAATTCCTTTTAGGAAACCTCAACATTTCACAATCTGTCGATAGGTATCTCGGGGATGAAGATCCTACACATATGAACTTTGATACTATACATTTTGACTTGGGATTTTCTCGCGGGAGAATTCACTAACACAGATGGATGGTGACATGAAAATAAAAACTCTTGATCACAGCATCGAAGGTTTGCTGAAGCTGTGTCAGATGATGATTTGCAGCAGCTGATTGACTCTCAGACAAATCCTAATACTCGGAGAAATACGAAATGGTCTGTTGAAATGTTCAATAAATGGCGCGCATCGCAAGAGAATGTACCAATCTCTACCCAGAGTTGTCGTTCCTTGCTCTCACTTGCAAATGAGTGTAAGGAACGATAACTCTGGGTAGAGATTGAGAATGTACCTCGCATGACGGAAATTAACGCAGAAATGCTGAATTCCTGGCCTACAACGCTTTGTTTTGGAGGTGCGTGAACAGGACGGCAGTGAATCTCCCCCGTGTACTCTCTACGTCATTATGTGTGTATTACTGCGTCACTTGCGAGAGGAACACGTTCACAATATGAATTTTCTTGATGAACATGACCACCGATTTGCCATGAATTTGTAAATAATAAATACAATTTTCTTTATTCATTTCTTACTATTCTTCATTTTAAAAAGGTATGATATATCACAGATACACCACAGAAAACCGGTGTATCATGCAGGAAAAAATGAATAGCTCGCAAACAATGATACAAGTTATGTAAACAAGGCTCGTGCCATGTTTTTTTGGTTTAAATATAGATTGCTCAATAGAAAATAGCATGTTTAAAACAAAATGAGATGTGCTAAACACTAGAAACTATTAAATTGTGTTCAGAATTAATTTGTAAATTGAAAAATCTGCTTTTAACGAACTTTTACTGGTATATCTAGCCTATAAGTAAACAAAAACAGAGCACAAACAAAGAATTGAGAGCTCTGTATCTCCCATGTACCTCGAAAACTGACATTCAGATCTTTGTTGACCACTAGAAATACCTTAGTTAAGCATTCTAAACATTTCAGCTCCAATTGTGTCCATGCCCCTTTAATTGTGATGTATGTGTGAAATCATATACGGTAGATGTATATACAGAGAGAGAGAAGGAGGGGGATAATACGAGGTGCACATTTCATTTGAAATATTTTTATGCAAAGCACTGAACAATAGCAATAAACTATTGATTAAACATAACTGCCGTAAGTGTATTCTCGTTATAGAGAAGTGGACAGGCATAGCCTACATCCATGGATGGAGACTATGCCTGTCCACTTCTCGAAAGAGATCGAATACCCAAGTGAAGAAATATTGAATATAAAGCACAGAAAATTTCACTTTATTTTGGATGCACACTACCGTCCCTACCCGAGGTTGAACTCGCGACCTGCAGAACCAAATCTCCTGATGAGCGCGCTTGACCGTCCAGGCAAATCTTTCAATATTGATGACGATGTCATTCTCGCCACTCTGTCACAAGCGACACCTACACGGTCATTTGAAGAGTTCGTGACTATTTCGGCGCTTTATATAAAAATATCTTGTATAATCCTCATAAAACGTTTGATAAATGTACCCCACTTTCCTTCTCAATGACCGTGTAGAGCACTGGTTACATGCTGCTAGACTTGGTTCCGCAGGTCGTGTGTTCAACCCCAGGTAGGGATGGAAGTGGGTACCTCCACTTTATACACGATATTCCAAAATACGTTAAGTGCGTATCTTTTATGATCATCTAAAATTTACATCAAACGACTGTATCCCATTTCCATGTGGTTCAACCGTGTGACAGCGTGGCGAGTTCCCATCGTCGTCAACAGTAAGTTTAACTGGTTTGGACTTCCCTATAGATATTCGATTGATTGTGATGTTCAAAAGCTGCGACGAACAAATCGGGATTGCACCGCATGTCAGTCTAGCAACAAAAAACAACAACAACAAACAATCGGCACCATCATGTGACATAGCACGATACAGGTTATGTTTGTTTTCTTGCCAGTCGATTTTATTTATAAACTATATGATACATTAACAACATTTCTGAAGCATATTTGGTTTCTGCAATCCACTGAAACCCGGAATTTAATATTTGCTTCATTTGTATAGCATCACAGAGGCTAAGCCCGTTTTGGGCCCGAACTCTTTGATACCATAAGGACACAGACTACCAATTATTTTGCTATACATTCCTTTATAACATAAAAATTAATATAAAAAATTCCACCGCCTCAACTTACCTGAAACTTGGTACAGACTTAAAGCAATTCAGGTCCAAAAATATTTGTGAATCTCAGGAAAATCCACCGCACACAAGTCCTGTTATGACACCGCAAGTAACCCCTACCCTGCATATTTCCCTTTCCCTTTGAGAAGCAGGTAAACAATGGCCTATTTACACCCTTCCTACTACACACTTAAGAGCAGAATTTCCCATTATTATAAGTTTTTAATTTTTTTTCCAGACCCTCTTCTTTCCATCTATGCCCTATAATAACACAAATCCACCCCACATACATCCCCAAGAATTTTTAAGAAAAAACCTCTATTTATAAACAGGCACTACTTGCGTCAATGAAATAGGGGTCAAATTAGTAGTCTGTAACCATAAATATTTCTAAATTTAGATTCATGGTATCAAAGAGAACGGGCTTAGCCCCTGTGCATAGCATATGAGAAATTGTCATATCACCCTAATACTACTGGTGAAATTATTTGTGGGTGTAAATGTAGTCCGGGACATATGTCCCGGGACATATGTCCCGCGATGTCCGATATTGATATTCGCCGATTTAACGTTTTATGTTAGTTTTTCTTTAAATATCTTACTAAATGTGTTTTAAGACAATCACCAAGTGTATTCATTGTGAATTTGATGTATGAAAATTCCCTAATTATTTGATAAATGACTTTTATTTATTCTTTTGGGTGTAAAAGTAGTCCCGAAAATTTTACGAAGAAAACGCATTTCCGGTTTTTGTTTTCGCCTTGTTTATGCACAAAACATTTATAACCTTTACGTATTGTGTCCTGTTGATAATCATAAGACACCCTTATTTCTAGTCATTTTGTTTGATTAAACAAATTAATCTGATAAACGGTTTTTAAATCCATTTTTCCCTCGGGACATCGCAGCTAATTGGGATATTAATTTAAAAACCGGACCGAGATGAAAACATTAAATCCGCATTCAGGTAAGGGCTGGTAATACGGCGGTATTTATCATTAATATTTATAATATAATATATCACTTCGTTACAAACTCAAAATAATCTAGCAACAACGCTAATGTACATGTATTTCATAGAAGTTAAATGTAATGTAATTTATATATAATATCGTGGAAGGATCAATAATTGAACAACTATTGCATGGGGGTTTTTGGCCGTAAGTTAATAAGACATGTAAAGAATGTCTCATTTAATTACGTTGTCCAGTTCTTGCTACATATAACTGGAAAATCAACAAGCATATTGTTCACACATTTTAATTTTCAATATTGGTGGGGGAAATTCGGCACCCAATGACGTTAAAGAATTTGGCCATTCAATTTCAATGCTCACCATTTTCATATGTGTGTATCTGCATTATAATTGATTTTGGTTGATTTAGAGAAATGGTGGTCGCCAACCTTTGTCTTCCAAAGTAAAACAGGGTTATCAATTTACTTCTCATCGTTAAATCATGTGCGCGCTTCTGCATTTCAATAATTATTTTAGATGATCATTAATCTTGATAGCAGCTCTCATTTAATGTCAATAATTAGTAAAACCATGTATATTGATTAATAGTAATGCTAGAATTTAGTATTTACCTTACACACTTTTAATAATATTGAAGAGAAAATTTCAAATATTTATATTCATATTCGCTTCAAAATGATACATGTAAATATATTCCATAGAGAGGACAGCTGAATATTCAACAAGACATATCTTTTCATTATTTATTGACCTATTATTACTCATAATATTTTGAATATACCAATTATAATCAAACTTTCTTACTAAACGTACACTTGCCTAGCTATTCATAAAACGGGTTCAAACTGTCACCTTGTTCCGGTTTTATTTTTACACTCTTTCGTATCGGATCAACCATCGAAGCGATGTCCCATAGAAAGAAGGACGAGCATTCATATAACAAGTGGAATATTTAATAAATCTTTTTGTTGTGATATAAAACAATATCCAAGCAAAATCAACAGACAAATAAAACACATTAAAACTTTATTTTAATTATGAACAAGGCAGAAACAAAAACCGGAAATGCGTTTTCTTCGTAAAATTTTCGGGACTACTTTTACACCCAAAAGAATAAATAAAAGTCATTTATTAAATAATTAGGGAATTTTCATACACCAAATTCACAATGAAGACTCTTGGTGTTGTCTTAAAACACATTTAGTAAGATATTTAAAGAAAAACTAACATAAAACGTTATATCGGCGAATATCAATATTGGACATCGCGGGACATATGTCCCGGACTACATTTACACCTACCCTGAAATTATTTTTACTATTGGGTATGACTTGTGGGTAGCTTTGGCCAGTTTTACTTTTACTGGTAGTAAAATTATAATGTCACTGGTAATTGTGGGTAGAATGGCCTACCATATATTTGACACACTATCAGCATTGGTAACGGTATGCAGGAAGTTATAAATAGTGCATGACATAATTACATAGTTTTCCTTGCCATGATCATTGATTTACGGTATACATTTTTTTTTTTTTTTTTCTTTTTACAAACAATCAATAGAGTTTATAAGTTTCATTTTTCATTTGCACGATACAGCGTATCAGGAAACTTTTTTCAGTACATGTACTCGAATTTACGTAACTTCCGGTTTAGGCACTGGAGATAAACAAAGACGCCACGAGGTTTTTAGGAATGCTGTGTTTCGTTACTGGCTGTAATCACCAGAGTTTGAGAGAAACTTGTAGTTTCTACAGATTTCCTAGAAAAAGTTTGAAGCAGTGGGAGAAATTGTGCAGGTGGGTAACGTAATCATATTGCAGGTGTGTTGTATCCTACGTGGCCTGGAAGAGGGGGGGGGGGGGGGGGGGGTATTATATTGTACATGTATCAACTTTCACTACCATTTTACGTTTCTTTTACTACTTTTAATTCAAACGAAGTGGGGCACTGGGCCGGTAATCGTATTTTATCATTAATATACCCTTGTTAAAAAGGTGGGGGTTCCCACCTCTTACATGTGCTTACAAACTTGTCTCCAACACCTAGGGTACAAGACTGCCAGTCTGATCGACTTGGCTCAGGCACCGTCCCTTGGTACCCTCTGTGTTTGTGACAACATTGTATAATATTGTTTTACTTTACCTCCCATATAGCACACTTATTGTACAGTACATTTGCAATCAATATTGTGATGAGAATTCAATACATGTCAATGTTGAAACCCTTAACATGTGCATGGTACACATGTGTAAATTGTATCATGTAGTTATAATGTTTAATTGTTAATTTGTACATGCCCCCTGAGGGCCCTAGATTGGTGAATAAATAAATAAAATAAAAAATACAAGTGCAATATGCTTTGAAGATTAAAAGCATACTCTACCAGTCTCTAAGCCTAGTGCTTTATGTGTGAACAGAGGATGAATTGTATTTTCTTCTTGAATGTCCACTATATAATAATCCTAGAGGAGAACTTTTGGATAAGATATTTAAAACCTTTCCAAACCTAGTACTGCTTAACAATACTGATCTGTTTACATGGATTATGTCAAAATGAAGATCCTGAGTTTGCTGTTTTATTATGCCAATATTTAATTGTAAATTTCAATACAAAAAAACATCATACATTTACAATATAGTTATGTGTTTCTTGACTTTTATTATTGGATATATAATTGAATTGAAGTGCACATAAATGAGGAATGCTACACCAGAGAAATTTGATATGTACAACAATATCTTAAAATTAAAATCTTTCAAATTTACGTTATTTAGTAAAAAAAAAAAAAAAAAATGCAGTTTTAGTCAGCATTAGTAGAAAGCAATCTGAGAATTTTTTGTTAAAACACCCTAGACTCGAACATGCAATCTACAGTTCAGCAGTCGGTGTTAACATATTTTCATCCATGTTTTAAAAGGAAGTATGTCATTATGACGATGTAGAGTACCTCCTTCATCAAGTTATTGTGCTCAATATGTGTAATTGAATTGATTCATGCATCAATTAAAGTGATGAGAGTAAAAAATAATTAATTTGATGTGCACATCAATTCAATTACAATTATTGCAAGCAATACTTGAATTGATGATATCTTCAAATAATTAAAGATGTCTTCAGTTATGTGAGTTAAGTGTTAATTTAGTGTTTCATAATAATTTACATTGTATATTAGACTTGTTGATTTTAAATACTCATACGTTTAATATATATGTAATGAATGGAACATATACTTTTTTAAAAGGGTCCTACTTCTCATCATATATCATTTCTTTTTCACCTTGCTGTATCCATATATGCAGATGTGTTCTATTTAAAGTTGACATAAAAGTATAACTGTTATACACCTTATTAATCCACAGGAGAAAAGATAGGACAGTGACCTCATCGGACAGAATATGTAGCTGTCATTTCAAAGATGGAAGGAAGGAGAACGGCCCAACCTTGTTTCCTTGGAACCAGGGTACTTACTTTGACTTCCAGGATCCGAATACAATTTCACGGTAAGTAAAACAGTTGATACCTGATCTATTTTATAAAGTGATTTGTCTTCCACCATTTACATCAGTTTCTTCTCATTTTAGACATCAATCCAGACAAGCTGACCCTTGTACAGAAGAAGAGACTGAGACAGCTGTTACATGTAATGACAGAGAACCTTTGACTACAAATGAGACTGTTGATCTGGAGCACACTTATATGCGGTCCTATACATCTCTTGTACAAGAGATCAAGGTGATTAATTTTTAAAAACTTAAATCTTTTTGGTAGATTTAGATGTATGTATATCATAATTCACCTTAAATGTATGTTTAAAATAATCAGCAATGATGGTTTATATTGAAGGGACTTGAAAAGCAAATTGCAGAGTTGCTGACAGAAATTAGTTACCTCCAGTCCAAAAAACATCCTGTAACAGTTGCCAAAATAATGGAAAATGAAAAGAAGGTATGAGAAATGAATTCCAAAATGATTGATATAGTTCTCCTTACAAATTACTTAGTTCCCAAAGTGTTTTTATTCAATTTTAAGATTTAAGGAGGTATACTACACCAGAGAAATTTGATGTAGATGTAAAGTGGAGGAAATGTACAACAATATTTTGAAGTTGAAATTTTTCAAATTTACTTTATTTTGTAAAAAAATACAGTTTTAGTAGAAGGTAATCTGAAAAAAATTTAAAACCCCTGCTGGACTCGAACCTGTGACCTACAGTTCAGCAGTCGGTATTCTAACCTACTGAGCTACTCGGCTAGGTTTTTAAATGGAAAAGGAAAACTCAAATATTGCTGATATCGAATTTTTCATCCATGTTTTTAAAGGAAGTCAGCCATTATGATGATGTAGATTACTACCTTAAACACTATATGAACATTTTATAGCTATAGTTTACCTATTTATTTTAGATGATGATGTACACCTCTTTAAAACCAGAGATATTTAGCATCATAGACACAACATTACAGCGGTTCCCTCTGGTATATGTGGATGGGTGGACTCCAAGTGCTTTTTCGAGGTCGGACCAACTTTTCATAACATTGATGAAACTGAAGCTGAACTGTCCCCTCCTTGACCTTGCCGAACGATTCTGTACCAGCAAAGCCACAGTACATAATATCTTCATTACCCATGTTTTTGCTTTGCATGAAGTGTTTTTTGTAGGCATGATGGAAAACAATATGCCATCTCTTCTGAAATGCAAGTCATCAATGCCATCAAGCTTTGGAGATTTCAGTTGCTGTCGTCTGGTAATTGATGCCACAGAGGTGACGCAGGATGTCCCTGGTCAGGACATGGCAGCTCAATCCCAGACATATAGCTCATACAAAAATCGACACACTGTAAAGGCAGTAACAGGTGTTGCTCCTAATGGAGCAGTTGTGTACGTTAGCAAACTTTATCCTGGCAGTACCTCAGATGTGGCTATAGTGGAACACAGCAACATGTTAGCTAAGTTATCGCCTGGGGACATGATCTTGGCAGATAAAGGTTTTACGATCTATTCACTTCTTCCTCAAGGTGTTCACTTGAATATTCCCCCATTCCTTAAAGATAAGGGACAATACACACCAGCTGAAGTTCAGGTTTGCAGAAAGATAGCTCGTTCAAGAATCCATGTCGAGAGAGTGAATGAGAGGATAAAAAATTTTGAGATTCTTTCACATATTCCCCAGCAATTTCGCCACATTAGCACAAAGATTTTTCAAGTTTGTTCTATGCTTGTAAACTTTCAAGATCCAATGATCGCTGAAATTGCAGATAATTACACTTCCAATCAGTAAATTGATATGGTTGTTTATCTCTTTCAATCTATAGAGAAGAATACTATGTGGTTAACTGGCAGGTAAAATGTGGTGTACATTGTGTTGATATTCATGAATGAAGTACATGTACTGAAATGTAAAGGAATGCACCTCATTTTATTAAATGTGCATAAATGTTCAACCAATCTAGTTGTTTTCTATTTCAATGTCTAATTTCAACAAGTTAAGATAGTAATCTATTTTGCAGTGTGTGTTGTTACTAAAAGAGAGCCATCATGGTTTAATTGCCATAACTTTCGAGCATAGGTCTATTTTGAAACCTTTCACCAGCATTTGGTTATGTTTCAGCAACATGAGTTTATCAATATAAGAGAAGAAGAAAAAACTAAATAAACTGACATTTTACTTCTGAACAATGGGGATTATTTGAGTGAAGTAAAAGTCAATAAGTTTTGCAATGTTCTGGTCCCATGCACTGTCTTGAAGAACCCTAACTATGGCAATGTCCTTGGTGGTCCACACAACAAAGTCACAGGCGGATTTGTTCTGAATATGTAGCTGTCCCTGTACTTGATCGTAATAGATGTGATCTTCCTTTAGCTTGTACATCTGTCTGCCATCATGAACCTGGAAGTCTAGCAATATAAAATTCATATGAGTCAATGAATTTTTTTTCAATTTGCTATAGGAGATAACTAATTCAAGAATATGAAATACCTAAACAGAAGTCTTTGATTGATAAAATGGCCTCAGGAATAGTCATATTCCTGGCACTGAAAGGACATTTAACTTCCAAAATATCTGACATCAATTTCATTGTCTCCAGTATGTCTGTCAGTTGAGCTACTTGATGGTTATATTTATGCGTTGCTGCACGGCGGATAATCCCATCAGGACTTGCCCCTAAAACACCACTTTCATGTAGCCACACCCCTGAAAAGGTTTGGACACAATGTTGTGTATTGACTTATAAAATTGTATACTGAGTCTGTGTATTTTAAGCAAAAATATGAAATAATCTCTTGGTATAATGTAGCATTTACTGTAACATAACTATCATAAAAAGAAAATTATACCTGTTTCTTCAACAACTGCATCACCGTATGAGCAATACTTTGCTTTGGCAACTGACTCATTGTTGATACCCCATAGAATGGCATCTTTTGTTGACAAATCATAAGAGCCCAGAACCTGTTTGAATAATGATGGAGGAAACCTGAAACAATATTACCAAAATTATTTAAATACACATTGAGGTGTAAAACATACTTTAGGATTTATTTTCAACATGATCAATCTGATTCAATATTAAATTTATTAAAGAAGAATGACGTTTTACCTATTTCGTCGGATAGCAGCAAGCACTTTACCAAAGTTGGATGCAGTTAAGCGGTTTTTCCTGACCAAAGCCCAAAGATGGTTGTTCCTCTGCCCAACAGTCAATTGTGCAACCTGAAATTACACGAGTTATTCTAATGTTATTTAAATTTTTTCTACTAAAATATTTTTATCTATTGCCTTTGAACTGACTTCATCAATTTTTTTTTTACCTAAGGATATGACTAACTGTACATGTATCTACCTGCTCTATTTTCTCCCTTTGGATAGCAAGATTTGTCTTCAACCACTGTATCTTGTCTGTAGCACTAGTGTAAGCTTCTCCCAGCAATAAATCTTCTACATAAGGAATATCCAGTGTAGGGGATGAGGGTTCTTTTGACACTATCCACAGCATAGCTACATGTAAAATTTGTGTTCATGAATGATTTACAATCAATTTATGAATAATTATTCATGAAATTTTAACATCAATAGAGAAATGTGAGTTTTAAACTATATATATATGCTAGAAGATAATGATTTCCAATTTAATACAATGTACAACATGTTTATGTTTTATGCCATTATTGATAAACTTAAGTGATGGAATGTTGCATTACAACAAATAAATCTTCTAGTAGGAAAATAAACCTCAAAACAAACTTTAGAATATGATACATGTTAATAACAATAAAAATGAAAACATGTACCAACTGCACTCAAAGCCCATTGTTGTTAAAGTTTTGATATGATGTAAAATCACACTTTTTTGTTCAGCATAAAACTGAACTACTTAATATCAATAGTCCCTATTATAGGGTAGAAAATCCAGCATTGAGTATTTGTAGGCCCAGTATTCATATATGAAACAATTGAACATTTTAAAACAAAAACGAAATCACCAAAAAAAAAAAACAACATATTTTCGAGCATAATCTTAAACCTGAAAATCGACCAAGAGCATTAAGTTTATCACACAGGAAAGCAACATCTGTATCATCAACTGGTCTTGATGTAGCCCTAACAGAACAAAGTAATTAGATAGCATATTAAGTCTCTTGAACCCAATACTGTTTAGAACAATGCAAGAAAAATAAATAATTTTAGAATATAAAAATCTATTATATCCATGGGACATCTAAAGTTCACTCCATATAACCGTAATACCAGCATAAAAAGATAAGCAGATGATTTTATCAACAAGTTTATAATGATAAATAGTTCAACTACCCATTTAATTGACACACTATTTCATAAAATATGATACTTTAAGATAATTTGTTTACTTTCTTCATATTCTTAAGAATACCTGTAATTGGCCACTTTTTGTGAAGGTGGAAAAAGCTCATCCATAGTGGTTGTTTTCTTTGGTGGTGCTTTCTTAGGATGCTGGATCCAAGAAGCCCTCACATCCGTCTTGCTAACATTCTTATAGCTAAATAGAATATTATAAAGTTTTATAACTATTCATATATTAAAAAAATCTAAGGCATGCATACTTTCAACATTTCATACCCATATAAAAGGAGAGATGCCTTGTGGTGACATTTATCCTGCCCGTTCACACAATCACATATGCTGTCAGAAACTGTGTGATTATCCCCTAATGTGACCTAAATGAAGGAACAGAATGAATACTTTCTGACAAGTTAAAAAAAATAATTAGTAATATTGAGGTGAAAATTGACACAGAACGTGCACTTACACTGACGTGGTAACTTCTGTCTCTCATACTGGCGTGAACTCTTCCCTGGGCGTAATTAAGTTCGGGATCGAACATAAACTTTAGTACATGGTCTGCTTTTACCGCTAACTCGGACTTTTGATGAAGTTTTTTGGTTCCAGACACGTAATTCAACCAATATAGGATGGAAAATGCCATCCTGTTATCTATTTACCGTTACCACGTGGATTTGTTTATCTCCAGTAGCTAAAATCTCGTTCAATCTCGTCAAATTACGCACTTCCGCTTTCTCGCCCTTAAATTTGGTGCAATGAATGACGAAGAAAAATTGTGGCGATTTTTCCATCTTGGTACTTTGGTTGGAATCTACCGACCAGGATCTCGACAAATAGAAGATTCCGACGCCGATGTTATTCGAAGGTAATCTCATTTAGGAAGTAATTATTTTCTAGAATTCCTACTTTCGTTTTGAATTTGATGTATATTACTGATGTTTACATGTACATGTATGTCAGATTAAGGTTGTATGTATATTGAATGCACAAACTACAAAGTAACTCTAGGTAATTGATTGAGTATATACAATCACACACGGTCACTATAATTAAATATATTCAATCCTTTTAGGAAAGTATATGGAAAGCCAATCGGGATTTAAATTGATGTTTTAAAACGAATGTGTAAGTCATATATAAGCCTACATGTACATGTACCTGCATACATTTGTACATAAAAATATGTGTTGCCGATTATATAAATGAATAAAATTTTATATGTTGTCGATTATATAAATGAATAAAATTTTATATGTTGTTGATTATATCAATGAATAAAATTTTTAATGTTGCCGATTATATAAATGAATAAATTTTATATGTTGCCGATTATATAAATGAATAAATTTTATATGTTGCCGATTATATAAATGAATAAAATTTTATATGTTGCCGATTATATAAATGAATAAAATTTTAAGCGTTGACGATTATTTAAATGAATAAGATTTTATGTTTTGCCTATATTATAAATGAATGAAATTTTATATGTTGTCGATTATATCCCGCTCGCACCGGTAAGTGAGAAAGTTTCCCAGTTTACTTTCGGAAGGTCGGTGGTCTTTTCCCAGGTATCTGGGTTCTCTCTTCCACCAATAAAAACTGGGCGCCACCAGGTAACTGAAAAATTGTTGAGTGTGGCGGAAAACATCAATCAATCAATCAATATGTGTTGTCGATTATATAAATGAATAAAATTTTATGTGTTGTCGATTATATAAATGAATAAAATTTTATGCGTTACGGATTATATAAATGAATGAAATTTTATGCAAATGCTTTAATTTATTTCACCGGCTTATCATATAATAAGTCTACATTGTATGGACCGGTCGCGATAGCTCAGTACTGGATTCCTCGAAATAAAAAGATAACTTGAGTCGAAACTTGGACTTTTAAAATTATGTAGATCGTTCGCTTCATAAACGGGAGGTTTTAAGAGTAGGGCAAACACGGACACCTGGACATGAATACTAGTAAATTGAAATGATTTACCTTATTCCGCAGACTTATTCATATCGTAATTTTAAAAACAGAAATACATAATGATATAATTATGATATTTAGTTCAAGTATAGGACTAATTTAAAGTTTTTGTACCTCAGCATAAGTACACATGTGCAACCAATGACGTAAAATAGCTTGGACATACGTAGCTACGGAACTGAAACCCAGCGATACAAGCAATGGAAATAGTTAAACTGGGGAAAGTGCTCATTTTATTGATTTGTTTTCCATCTTTGCCCTGAGGAAGGGACGGATTTTCCTGAGAAAAATTTGACAATTTAATTATTTTCATTGTTCTTGTCACTGGGTATAGGTCATTTAATTTCTCTCTTGACCGTTTTATCTATTGTATAGATCCGACAATTTTTGGATTTAAGAACGTTGGTTTTAGTGCTTCTTTGAAAAAGTTTCTTTCAAATGTATATTCTCTAGGTGTATGTGTATTTTTCGTTGATGTTTTAGTACAAACACATCACTTCTAATATAACAATAATTCTGAACGTTTAACAACAATAAGTGATCTTCACGGAATCATAGAAAATGGAAAATGCAATAAAATCATCGAGTACATTTCAAATGTATATTAGCTAGGTGTATGTGTATTTCTCGTTGAGTATGTGTATTTCTCGTTGAATCCCGTGGGGATCCGGGTCCTCAGTCGTAAGAGGCGACACTAAATGGGGCGGTCCTTCGGATGAGACTGCAAAAACCGAGGTCCCGTGTCACAACAGGTGTGGCACGATAAAGATCCCTCCCTGCTCAATGGCCATAAGCGTCGAGCATAGGCCTAAATTTTGCAGCCCTTCACCGACAGTGGTGACGTCTCCATAGGAGTGAAATATTCTCGAGCGGGACGTTAAAAATTAGTCAATCAATCAATATTTCTCGTTGACATTTCAGTAAAAACACACTAATTTTTAATATAGCAATAGTTTTGAATGTTTAACAATAAGTTATCTTTTCACAGAATTATAAAAAATGAACAATACAATAAAATCTAAGTGTGTGTGTATTGTTGATGTTTGAGTCAAACAAATCGATTTTGATATAATAATATAGTTTTGAACGTTTAACAATAATAAGTTATCTTTACACAGACTCATAGAAAACGGACAATGCATTAAAATCATCGAGTACATGCGCAGAGCATCCCAGAAATGTCTGAAGTTTTATCCTATAGCATACGCACTGGCTCTATGTGCAAGAGACAAACGGAAAAAAGTTTCCAAGTTGGCGTATGAGGCACTTCCAGATATTTGTCGCAAACCAACACAACTGTTTCGGTTTCTGAGCTTCTGCAGGACCAGGTTTAACTGTAGAGGTTGGCCTAGGAGCCACAGAAAGGCAATAGCAGCCTGGTATACCGAAAACCAACAATACCGAAACAACCCCCGAAAGTTGGCACTGCATGTCACAAAGTATAAAAGACGACATAAGTTATATCAAAAGAGAGTAATTAAAGCGTGCCATCCAAAACCACCAGATGAAACGTTCAGGTATATTTTTCGGTTTGTTACAAAAGGGATAGGAAAAGCTGACAAGATAAATGCCGATGAGAAGGATTTCGAAATTGTAAAAGGATACATCTCTGCGGTGAATAGCATTAAAAAGAAACACAAACGTGAAGAGATGGAAGACATAATTGAAGCTATACATAAGTGGAAGGTTCCATGGGAAGTAATCCCAACAAAACAATTAAAAGAGCCTGAAATCTGGAGAGCTCTTTTACATCAGAAAATGCCAATGACAGCCATGATAAGAAATCTAGGAAGAATGAGCCGACTCGAACTTTTTAAGCCCAAAAGCAGGGAAGAACAAATAGTCTGTAGTAGACTCAGAACTGTTGACTCATTAGAATCCACGCATCCAATCCAGATACTGGGGGCTTTCGCTGCCTACATACGAGGGCGCGGATTGCGAAACGACAGCATGCATACATGGGAAGTTAACAGAGAAATAGAGCGAGCGCTACTAGATTCTTATCATCTCTCCTCTGCAAGACACTCAGAACGAATGCAAAGCAAAGTCTTGATCGCAATTGATGTGAAAATGGAAATGGATTTCCACACGCTAGGTATTCCTAGTATGTCCTGCAAAGAAGCGGCAATAGCCCTGTCTTTACTTTTTGGCAGTATATTCGAAGTGGAAACAATTAGTTTTTACAAATCGGCTCGAACCGTTTCACTAGATCAACCTAGTGGGGAACTATTTGACACGGATTTCAGTGACAACCACAGTGATCACGGAGAGACAAATTACAGCGTCCCCTTCCGTTATGCGGAGGAAAAGAAATTCGAAATTTTATTGTTATTGACGGATACATTGGAACCGAAAGAAATCAAAAAAATTCGGAGGTCATTTCGAAAAATGAAGCAGAGTAACACGGCTCGATATAAAAAGTGCGTTGTGGTTTGTTTCAAAAATAGCAGACCCGCCTCAGAGCCAGGGAATAATTCCATGTTGGACGTGGTTGGAGTTGATGAACACGCCGTGGAAGTTATCAAAGATTTCATTCAAGATTACCAAAAGGAGATGCGTGACATCACAGGGGGTCAAAACATAGTCTATGATGGTTGACAATTGATAGTAGGAATGATTTGGGGAGAGGGAATATATGAATTGAAAATAATTCCCCATCTTGGATGGGTATTCTATCTTAAGATCATATAGCTTCATATCCCATTTTTACACTGTGATGACTTTCAAAGGCGCTCCATTTATAAATATATATATTACTCAGTATCAGAAACACAATTGTACTATTTATTATTCACTATACAAAAGAAAAGAATGTGCAAAATTTCACTTTTCTGTGAGTTATGATCTTTGCTAATTTTACCTGGTCTCTAAAACGATAGAGAGTTGTTTTCGTAAAAAACCCAACGGAAGATTTCCGAAAACATTATGATTTCAAATATTTCGGCTTGAGCATCACTGAAGAGACATTATTTGTCGAAATGCGCATCTGGTGCATCAAAATTGGTAACCGTATAATTTTACATGATAAGGATTTCCGGGTGGTCGGAATTATCTGCAGAATTGTAGCTCTCTGAAGTACGGTCAGGTAAACTGTTGATCATCCGGAAAAAAATATCAAGAATAATATCTTTAATCCTGAAATTTCACTTTCAATATGTACCTGTATATTTGCTCTACAGAATTTAACATCGTATATCATGTACAATCATTACCATTGTTTTGATGTTCTTGTAAAGAGTATGTTACATGCACTATAGAATCGTCAAAAGCAATTGTTACATATGAATATGATGTTATAAAATTCAAGACATATACCGGTATACATGTATTCTTGGATTTTCCTTTATTTTCAGAGAGATAATTAAACCATTTGTTTATGACGTTTTGTGCTTGAGTAGTGTTTGGGTGATTGTAAAGGTTGTCACGTGGTTTGGTAGTACAAATGGCAAGTGCATGCAGTTCGTGTCATCCTACCCTCGCCATGGCAGGGAAAAGGCTTTGACAATTTTGGATTTACAAGATAATGAGTAATAGTTCTTTATGAAAAGGGAATTTGCTAAGCGAAGACGCCGTGTTTTTATTTTATTTCTCGCAAAAACAGGGTTCAGCTACCGTGAGTAAGATTGTCAATCAACTTTCAAATGAATGTCTAGTAGGATACGGAACACGAGGAAGAGCATTCTGAGGTTAAAGGCTGGGGATATAAAATACAGCATACTTTCAATCAAGAGCGTACATCAAATTTAATTAACATTCGGAAGTTTTTCAGTGCCAACAATACAGATGATTGTAAAAGGTGGAACAAAATTCTTGAAATCGCGAACAGATTACACAAGTAAGACACAGTTCACGCATACTTCCATGACGCGTTGCAGACGATGCTTGTAAGTTGCACAGTACTATTGGGGGTATTAGAAAATGGAAATACAGATTTACGCCATATTGTGGACCTAAAGAAACGCGGTGCTTTCAACCAGAGCAAATTATTGTGGCTTTAGCAACGCAAATAAACAATCACAAAGGGCCACAAAAGAGCAAGAATAGAAGTGTTTAGATACAGCAGACGACGTGGGCACGTTGTGCGGGACAGTCCACACGCTAGGGCTTAACAATCTCCTGAACCACCTTGCTCAGCTACCTCAGCGTCAGGGAGTACCAGCCAATGTAAAATCTTAGTGAAGTTGAGTATGGGAACAGTGGCATTATGGGTGAAATGTATCGCTATGAACTGAATGAAAATGCAACAAATTGTAGAGATTGTAGGTGAGCGGATCAAAAGATGTAATTTAATGAAAAAGATAAGCGTCAGCAAAATCCAGGTTGACATTTTTCATCGTTTTGCAAAAGGTACTTGTCATCAAATAAGCTGTTTAGCAATACGATAGAAGTCGGCTACGTTATACCTTATCGTATATAGAAGTTATAAACAGAGCGTAGAAATAAAAAAAAAATACACTTCCCAAAAATTGACATTACTCCAAGTCTCAGGTGCGAACCTCTTTAACTAAGTGGTCAGAATACAACAAAATGCAATGAGAACCCTAAGACCTTATATGTTTTTCTAATAATTATTTGATTTGTTTTAGATTAAATTTTATCGATTGTTTAGTTTGACTTTGGTTGATCTCTTTTGCTCAGTATGAGACTTCCGGCAGAAATTACGCCTGCGCAGACATTACATGTAGTACGCTGTACTATAATTGTTGATATTGCGCATATAAATGTAAGTTTGGTGTGATTTGTATTCGGTAAACTGGGCTACGAGATTTTATTTACCATGACCTAATAATTTAACTAGATACATGTATCTCCTTTTCAGCGGAAGAATTTTGAAAAGCAAATACCGTGCAACTCACAGTACAAGTAAAATCTCGAACCCGACCCATTGTTAGATACATGTACATCGATCTTTGTTATATTTTAACATTACGAAATATTTCTAAAGTGGATGTATTCGGTCATTTTGTTGAGACGTCCTCAATAATAGCAGTTTGGGATGTATTTGTGTAGCACAGCTGATGCTGATAAGAATCGTATAACGCCTCTGTATGTTTACAAACACGCGTACATAACATTCATTCTACCCTCTTTTAAAGATTTACAACAATACCATATGTGACATTGCAAATTGTATAAATACATGTACATGTATATCACTTCTGGTTTTTTTGGCGTCATCTGACTCTAGACGAACACTGGTTTATCAATGTATTACTTTCATTATATCTTTGAATTTTTAATACATTACCATTGTGAATATTTAGCTTAACTGAGCCGAAGACTTTTCTGATCAACTTTTATTTGGCCTATGTCTGTTCCAGAGCGGGTTCTTAATAGAATTTGGAAAGTTTTATATAGACACATGCAGACATCAACTGTAAAAATTCGTGCAGTAGAGAATTGCATTTTTTGTCAATTTCATGTCCAATCTATTGCAGAAATAATAATAAAAAACAATTTGTTTTGTAC
This sequence comes from Ostrea edulis, assembly GCF_947568905.1. NCBI lineage: Eukaryota > Metazoa > Mollusca > Bivalvia > Ostreida > Ostreidae > Ostrea > Ostrea edulis. The sequence continues at coordinate 62,220,033 of NC_079170.1, read as the reverse complement.
CGACTCTGGGGAGTTCTGTTTCTGAATGTATGCAAGGTGCGAAATTCTGCTTGGAAGGTATTTGTTTCAATTTAGACAATCAACTATCTATGGTTAAGTGGGATTTTAATTTGAGAATCGATTCCTCTACGATACATTTAGCCTCCATGTCAGAGTTGCATGGTTTCGACATGATTTGGTAAGATCCAACTTCTACGATGATTTTTCGAATCGGTAAATCCGAATTTTGAAAGGTATTCTACGAAAGCGTTTTCATTACATTCGTTAAAGTTGGATATTACATGAATAATGTTCTTACTTTAGTTTTATTAGCCCAACTATTTTTAAAACGATTGAATCATTCTTCGGACCGTGAGCAGCTGAACACGTAAACTTTGCTTATGGTTTCCTATTTTGATGTCAAAGGTCAACACACTTTTAGATCATGCACTTGTAGAATGTAAATTGATAAGCTTGAATTTACCGAAGAATCGGTGTCGCGAAGCACGTGATCAAACAAGAATTTATTCACATGCGGACTCTTGCTTCACGAAGAATACTTTTTTTTACGCCGTTTCATTGATTCCTCAGATCCTATCATATATGATAAGTGCATCGAAGTCCCTGACATGTAAATACTAGTTACTAGACTTGTAGTCTTTAAATATACATTCTTACCTAAACTGTTATTGCAGTATAATTACGAGAACGACTAAAAACTTTGGTAACAATATTCTTTGGAACAATTCCAAAAATAATACCGTACGGTTTCTTCACGGATCACTGGATGTGGGCGGAGCTCATCTATGGTCATTGTTATTTACCTGGCCAAAAGATCAGGGTGTTATGTATACTTTTGATATACACAGGACATGTCTCAGGGGCGTCTGCGGCGTTTCAGTGGTGATAGTGTTTGTATAATGGTTGTATCTCTAACGGTAGCTGACGCACAGTCTACACCCACCACCCCTTTTTTGTTTCTTTCTCTCTTACTCTCATTCATTGACTGAATGAATAATTTCTTTTATAAACATAGAGCTATCATAAAATGATATTATAAATCATTTCAGTTAGTTACAAGTTTTAGAAATTAAGTATTGTTTGATTTCTGATTGTGTAATTTATACAGTATAATACATGTATATAGAGGAGAAAAGAATACAATTATAAATTATTTAAATTACATTGTTAATAATTGAGATAAAATAGCAGTTGTGGACAGGTCCATGCTATCAAAACTCTTGTATACTGGGCTTCCTCAAGATCTAAAGAATGTTTGTACTAATTGACTGTTATTGCTGTCAAAACACCTCTATTGGGTCCCTCCAGACCACAGTCTCTGCAGATGTCACTCTCCTCCTGAGATCTATTGTTAAATGTGTGAATGACAGGCGGCTTACCATTTGGGGTGTTAACTTAAAATTGGGTCTTTAACTATATCTTTGTTTTGTTTCATTTAAGGGCATTCGATACAAAAGAGAAATTGATGCATGAGTTGATATTGTGGGCTCAGACTGGTTCGATCCATTCCATGTTGCTACATGTGTACGAAATCGTCAGTATTCAGTAGACGGACATGTTACAGTAGGCTGGACATTTGGGCTTAGTCTATGGTTTACAGTGAAACACAACAATAGGCTCAAAAATGAAACACTGGTCACGCTGTCTTTATTCTTGCATGTTTTAAAATAACCTCGCAAACTCTCTATTGTGTTAAAACATCAGACTTCAGAATACGCCTCAGGTCATTTAAAACAAGGTAAATACAGCTAATCATTGATATTAAGGAAGCTTGATATTTGGCATGGACATACTCCTCCAATGGCCAGAGAATCGGAACCCAAAACTTTATAATGTAAATCTTCAACTACGAATTTAAGTGCCTAAATATGCTTAAGTTTCTGAAACTACGAACAATTACCCCCAACATGAATGATTAAACAATAATTGAAATCATACTGTAATTTCTCTTCAAAAGGTCTCCTTTAAGTTGCATTAAAATCGCAATGATCTGAAGAGCCGAACAAACAACCAGGCTGAAGCTAACAGCCACTAACCATCAGCCAATAAGCACGTAGAAGCTAGCAGCCACTAAGGAAAATCATCAAAGGACTGAAAGTACTCATAGAAAAATATTTAATTTGAAACCTATTCTAAAGGAATTTTTAAATTTAATTAATGTTTTGAATTGATAAATGTCAATCGCAACACTCATGGGCAACTTAGCTCACATGAGATTGTACATCAATGGTGAAATGAATTTATATCAGTAATTTGTAATGAAAGGATGAAAGAAAAGAAAATTGACCACACATTTCATTTTCTGATCTTTTTGAACAATTAATTTCTCAGCTTACATGCACGAAAGTAAGTGCACATTAATAATTTAGCTCACCAGAATATTACAATCAGTCATTAAGTACCTATGAATAGATTGATATGATAGGGAAAACTATATGATGTGAGGTGCTTTATTATCTCAAGACTGATCCTATTTTCATGTGCCAATCCATTTGAAATCATATTGCATTAAAAAATCTTTTCTGTAAATTAGCTCACCTGAAGAGTGATAACCATTGCTTTGTAACAAAAGAAATTAACAAAGGAAATCTTTTGAGCAAGTGGTGTAAGGAAGCAGGATTAAATGATGGGAAAAAACACATTCTCTCTAATATCTGGTGAATAATACCTCCATCCTGTGACTGTTATCAAAAATTGTGCATTAGCTCTCTGATTTTGACATTGCGCATAACCTACTGAAAAAAGTATAGCACGAGTTTCATGACTGCTTTTAGAGCTTTAATCTATGAAGACAAGGCAGAAGGAACATCAAGGCAAGGTAAAAGACCCCTAGAGCTATCATTCACCACTTTCAGTTTGGGGCTGTAGTGGTACCACTTGGTAGCTCCCGGGGGGTTGGGACAGATTTCGAGTCCCTATTTCTACTAATTGAGGGGAGACAAGGACAATGTATCCATTGGTTGAGGTTGAGAGTACTAAGGAGTACTCAATGCCATATAAAGATGAGCTTTGGGATACTCGGAAGTATTGTTTGGCTCACCTGAACTTTGACATTTTTCGTTTCTCGTAGAGAATAAAGGGGTTTTATGACTGCTCTTCCAGCATTAATCTTTGAAGACAAGGTGGAAAGAATATCAAGGCAAGGTAGAGGACTCCTAGGACTATCATTTACAACATTCAGTTTGGGGTTGTAGTGCTACCACCAGGTGGCTCCCGGGGGTCGGGACAGATTTCGAGTCCCTATTTCTACTAATTGAGGGGAGACAAGGACAATGTATCCATTGATTGAGGTAGAGAGTACTAAGGGGTACTCGATGCCATGTAGAAAAGAGCTCTGGGATACCCTGACATATTGTTTAGCTCACCTGAACTTTGACATTTTTCGTTTCTCTTATTGAAAGTGGGGTTTTTATGACTGCTCTTCCAGCATTAATCTTTGAAGACAAGGCGGAAGGAACATCAAGGTAAGGTATAGGACCCCAAGGACTATCATTTACCACTTTCAGTTTTGGACTGTAGTGGTACCACCAGGTGGATCCCGGGGGTCGGGACAGATTTCGAGTCCTTATTTCTACTAATTGAGGGGAGACAAGGACAATGTATCCATTGGTTGAGGTAGAGAGTACTAAGGAGTACTCGATGCCATGTAAAGAAGAGCATTGGGATACTCGGAAGTATTGTTTAGCTCACCTGAACTTTGACATTTGTTGTTACTCTTATTGAAAGAGGTTTTATTTTATTACTGCTTTCAGAGAATTAATCTTTGAAGACAAGGCGGAAGGAACATCAAGACAAGGTAAAGGGCCCCTAGGACTATCATTAACCATTTTCAGTTTGGCGCTGTAGTGGTACCACTCGGTGGCTCACGGGAGTCGGGACAGATTTCGAGTCTCTATTTGTACTAATTTAGGGGAGACAAGGACAATGTATCCATTGGTTGAGGTTGAGAGTACTAAGGAGTACTCGATGCCATGTAAAGAAGAGCTTTGAGATACTCGGAAGTATTGTTTAGCTCACCTGAACTTTGACATTTTTCGTATCTCGTAGAGAATAAAGGGATTTTATGACTGCTTTTTCAGCATTAATCTTTGAAGACAAGGCGGAAGGAATATCAAGGCAAGGTAGAGGACCCCTAGGACTATCATTCACCACTTTCAGTTTGGGGCTGTAGTGGTACCACTCGGTGGCTCCCGGGGGTCGGGACAGATTTTGAGTTCCCATTTCTACTCTAGGAGGGGTGACAAGGACAATGTATCCATTGATTGAGGTAGAGAGTACTATGGAGTACTCGATGCCATGTAAAGATGAGCTCTGGGATACCCGGAAGTATTGTTTTGCTCACCTGAATTTTAACATTTTTCGTTTTTCGTAATGAAAGAGAGGGTTTTATGACTGCTCTTCCAGGATTAATTTTTGAAGACAAGGCGGAAGGAACACCAAGACAAGGTAAAGGGCCCCTAGGACTATCATTTACCACTTTCAGTTTGGGGCTGTAATGGTACCATTCAGTGGCTCCCGGGGGTCGGGACAGATTTCGAGTCCCTATTTCTAGTAATTGAAGGGAGACAAGGACAATGTATCCATTGATTGAGGTAGAGAGTACTAAGGGGTACTCAATGCCATGTAAAGATGAGCTCTGGGATACCTGGAAGTATTGTTTAGCTCACCTGAACTTTGACATTTTTCGTTTCTCATAATTGAAGAGGTTTTTTTTATGACTGCTCTTCCAGCATTAATCTTTGAAGACAAGGCGGAAGGAACATCAAGGCAAGGTAGAGGACCCCTAGGACTATCATTTACAACTTTCAGTTTGGCGCTGTAGTGGTACCACTCGGTGCCTCCTGGGGTCGGGACAGATTTCGAGTCCCTATTTCTACTAATTTAGGGGATACAAAAACAATGTATCCATTGATTGAGGTAGAGAGTACTAAGGGGTACTCAATGCCATGTAAAGAAGAGCTCTGGGATACCCGGAAGCATTGTTTAGCTCACCAGAACTTTGATATTTTGCGTTTCTCGTAATGAAAGAGAGGTTTAGTGACTGCTTTGAGTGCATTAATCTTTGAAGACAAGGCGGAAGGAACATTAAGTTAAGGTAAAGGACCCTCTGGACTATCGTTTTCCGCTTTCAGTGTGGGGCTCTTGTGGTACCACCCGTTGGCTCCCGGAGGTCGGGGCATATATCGAGTCCCGACTGCTATTCTATCAGGGGTGACAGGGACACTGTATACATTGATGTAAGTAGATCATGATAAGGAGTACTTGATGCCATGTAAAGAAGAGCTCTGTGATGCCTATAAGTATTGTTTAGCTCACCTGAACATTGATATTTTTTGTATCTCGAAGAGAATGAAGGGATTTAGTGCCTGCTTTTAGAGCATTAATCTTTGAAAACAAGACGGAAAGGACATCAACAGAAGGTAGAAAAAACAAAGAGCTATCATTTGCCGCTTTCAGTTTGGAGTTTTAGTGGTACCACCCGGTGGCCCCTGGGGTTCGGGAGAGATCTTGAGTTCCATTTGTCTACTATGCTAAGGGCGAAGGTTTCAATTGGTTGGAATACTGCTGGAAATCCTATTCATTACTCGATCCCAGACAGACAAAATCTCCGTTATACCTGATAGTGTTGCTTTCCTCGCCTGAACTATGCCATTTTTTGTGTCTCATAGAAAAGATAATGGTTTAATAGGGTTGGTATGCAACAAATTCTGTTAGAGAATTTGCCGTAGTTCTAACTACACTATGCATTTTGTACGAAAGGTGGCAAGTGAAAGGATACATAATTGATATTGATTTATATGGTGGTCGCCACTTAATTTAACTTGCAACCGCTATTTGATATCTGGTTGCCTCTACTTAGTTTAAGTGGTAGTTATCACTAATTGAATGTGTAGCTTTTGTCGAGGTTTTGCTGCTTTTTGGGTCAAAAGGTCAATGTCACTTCGAAGCTTGTTGAGAAAAGCTTGTAGACATTCTACGGGCCACATATTTTTGCTTGGCTCATACTTCGGGGGTGGGGGTGGGGGATGGGGGTGGGGGGGGGGGGGGGTGGCGGCAGGTGCAGAAGTTGTCTTCAAAATTATTTAAAATTCTCGTCAGATGTAACATAATACTATCTAAACATTTCTCTTTTACCAAAACTTCTATATCATTGATTAGGCTTGGTTTGTGGTTCGTCCTTCATAGCATGCGTTCAGTTCTTTAGTTCAAGCTCACATTCCTACCATTCCTACCATTCACTACTACTATAAAACAAGAGGTCCATGGGTCACATCGCTCATCTGAGTCACCTTGGCTCTGTTGATTTTCACCTGATGTAATTTTAATTTTGCTCACACATTGTGGCCACAACTGCGGCTCAAAAGATCACGTCATAACCGCACTTGAATTCTCAGAACATGCCTGAGCACCATTATGGCTAACATAACCTTGTTTTTTCTGGAGAGGGTGAAGGTTAACCTTCGAGTTCCTCCTACTTCTAAGAAAGCCTAAACGATTAAATATCTTATTAACTATTTAAGGTAGAGCTTCCATACTTTGTATATAAATTCCTTATGGCAATAACTTTCATGCAGTACCTGATCTATGCCATTTCTACCTTCGTCTTCTCCTGTGGTAAGCCCTTAACATTTCATGCATGATCTATGACCTTGTAAACCTTTTATGCATGAAATGCTAAGGGCTTACCACAAGGAATATATATGCAATTTTGAAAACATTACTTGAAATAGTCCAGGATGTTTTAAATAGGGGTTTTTAAATGTACTCGTGGGTTAAATACCAAGCTCACCTGGTTAAAAAAAAACTTGGTACGAAAATAAGGAATTTGCATAAGAGATATGAGACCCCTATCACTCACCATTCATACGTTATGAGCCAGATTAATATTTCTGACAGAGCGACAGGAAAAACAATATATATACCCCTACTATAGTCGTGGGGATACAAAAAACTTGAATATATACAACGTAGAAACATTTACAAAGGTACGGGGGTTGGGGTCTACTTTGTAAATTAACCAAAAGTTTCACAGACAACAATGCTCTTAATTGTAAAACTCGCGCACAATTACTACATGTAATCATTGCTTTACATACAATTGTTCTTGGTATCAACTATCGACAGATAAATGTGTTTTGTTTCTCACGTCTTCTTTGCGTCAAATTTTTCATAATTTCATATTCTCTAGCACCATTGGTTTAATTTCAACGAACCTTAGCACACGCTATCCCTATGTGTAGGAATTTCAAGTTTGTACAAACGACTCCAAAGGGAGACATTCAAGAAAAGGGAAAATGGGGAAGGTAATGAAAGGTGAAGATAACTAACAGTGATCAATCTCATTACTCCTAAACGGAATGCAAAATAGAGAGTTGGGCAAACACAGACCCCTGGATATACCAGAGGTGGAATCATGTGCCTAGGAGGACGGAGTATCCCCTGTTGACCGGTCACACCAACAGTGAACTATCTCTTGATCATGTAAACGGTGTAATCCGTAGTCAAATCAGTGTGCCAAGAACTGCCTAACAATTGGTATGAAACACGTCAGACAGCATTTGACCCAATGATTGGTTGTATTGGCAAACTAGATCATTATAACAACCAAAGAATTTGCAAAATGCTGACTTTACACGAGATTGTTTAAACCCCTGTAACATCAATCTGTTTGCAAGTAGCGTGTCTCGATTTAAAAACGGATCATACGTATAACAAATTCTTGCGCATCGAATCAGTTGAGAGATATAAACACCATATGCAGGTGATAATGGAATATTGGTACATAAATATGGGAAGTTGACGACGGAAAAGCTCATACCGTTTGTCATAAGGACATATCGAATCGATATATTCAGCAGGAAATTAGTTTGAACAATTCTAATTTGGCCTGAACAACCTTTAAAGACCGTGTATTTCATCCTTCGGTGCCAGTTGAAGTAAAATTTATGTGGTAAAGCCATGTACTGAAGGTTAAAATAAGAACTGGTATACTGTCTGATAAGATAAAATACTACAATAAAGCGTATAAAGAACATCTAGAAACTGGTCACTTTGCGCAACATTTAGCCTAAATATGACGGAAACTGAAAAAGACTTTGACGGTGATGACGATATGATATTATGCCAGGCTCACGAAGGGGGAAATTATGATTCTGATAGTAGTGACGATAATACGCCTAGCAAAATACAAAAAAAATGTAAGAAAGCAAGTTCTCACACAGAACAATAGACATGACGGAACACCCGACAACACAGACGACGTGAATACCAATATAAAATCAGCAAAAGACACCGAGGACACAGAATCAGCAAAGGACATCATGAACAAAACAAAATTAGCGAAAGACACAATGGAGAACACAAAATCAGCGAAAGACATAATAGACAGCCCAGAATCAGCGCAAGACATCATGCACAACACCAAATCAACAAAAGACACTAATAGACAACAAAGAATCAGCGAAATACATCATAGGCAACATAGGATCAGCGAAAGACACCACAGGCAACACAGAATCAGCGAAAAAAATCATAGGCAACCCAGAATCAACGAAAGACACCCTTGGCAACCCAGAATCAGCACAAGACACCATAGACAACCCAGAATCAGCGAAAGATATCATAGGCAACCCAGAATCAGCGAAAGACACCCTGGCCAACCCAGAATCAGCACAAGACACATTGGGCAACCCAGAATCAGCTCAAAACATCATAGACAACCCCGAATCAGTGCAAGACATCATGCACACCACAAAATCAACAAAAGACACTATAGGCAGCACAGAATCAACGAAATACATCATAGGCAACATATAATCAGCGAAAGATACCACAGGCAACATAGAATCAGCGAAATACATCATGCATAACACAGAATCAGCAGTTGAAACAGATCAGAACGTAGATTCTAATCTTCTAACAGAGGTCACACAAGACTGTGAGGTGCATGTACCCAAAGAGAGCATGAATACTTCTCTCACAGTGGAGCAATTAGATGAAATACTTAGTGCTATTGGTGACATCCCTTGCGATGAAGTGATAGTTGAGCTTACCACTACAGATGAAGGAAACATCATATCAAGATTGACATAATCTAATCATACGTTAGGTAACGATTCACAAGATGCAGAAAGTACAACATATGAAAGCAGTTTCGATCTAATTGAAGATTCTTCAGATGAATATGTACTTCCAAGTGGAGGTAAGAGAAAATGGCTTAATAGTTCAAGTTCTCGGGGTGGGGGTGGGGGGGGGGGGTGGGGGGTGGGGGGGGGGGAATGAAACGTACATTTAGAAAGACAAAAAATGTCTGTACTAATGAAAATGAATGTGAAGACATTTGCAACAGCAGCCTTAATGAACCATCTACTTGTACGACTAGTACATTGAGATGTAGACGAAAGAAAAGAAACACAACAGAATGGAAAAGAAATAAAGCGAAACAGCTTTGCAATAAAGGAAAGGCATACACAAACTGCAAGGGCAGTAAAATCTCTGGGAGAACATAGAAAGAAACAACTTGCAAATGCAAGTACAAATGTCAAGACAAAATCAGTAACACCCAGAGGTCGGATATATTTCAAAGTTACTGGAATCTATCATACGATCGTCAAAGAGATTTCATAAGGTGTCATGCAATAATGACAGAAAAACGTGAAAAAACAAAAAATCCAGAAAAAGAATCAAGAAGGAAACACACTGTTCATTATTATTTGCCTATAGATGAGAGCAAAGTAGAGGTATGCAAGAAGACACTTTTTGGAACATTGGATATTGGTGAGAAAACAGTTACGTATGCATTAAAGAAGAAAAAGAACCCTTTCTGTTCAACAGAAAATAGAGGAAAACATTCCAAAGAACAAAATTTCAGAGGATGACAAAATTTTTATCAGAGACCACATCCGTTCATTCCCAAGAACAGAATCTCATTACTGTAGAAAATCAACGGAGAGAGAATATTTGGACAGTTCTCTATCCATAAGAAAAATGTACAATTTGTACACTGAGAATTGTAAAAAGGACTGCAATAAGGCAAAGAAATATTGGCTGTATGATAAAATATTTGGTACCGAGTTCAATGTATGGTTTCATAGGCCAAAGAATGATATATGCGCATTTTCTGATGCATTTGGAAAAATTAAAGCAGGAAGCAAGGATGGAAAAGCAAGAAGATAAACAGAGATCAACTGAAAATGTGATGATCAAAATTATCAACTTTGATTTACAAAAGGTACTTGTCACTCCTAAAGCTCAAGTAAATGATTTATACTACAGCAGAAAACTTGCTACTTACAACTTCATTATATTTGATGTAGTTACTAAAGGAACTGTTTTCAACATGTGGTAGAAACCATAGCAAAGCGATACAACTGTGGCGCTTCATGTCTTCTTGACTACAATAAAAGTGTGGGGTCAGTCGATGAACTGGTGTACTATTCAGACAGTTGCACAGGACAACAAAGAAATTTACCATTTACTGGGAAGTGTCTCTACTCGGTTGTTAATCTTCCAATTCAAAAGAAAACACGCAATTATTTTGAAAGAGGGCACTCACAAATGGAGGGAGATTCTGTTCACGCTACTATTGAACGATCCACAAAACATGCAGATATATTTTCTCCCAGTGATTGGATGCTTGGTGTCCGCAATGCTAAAATAAACCCACCCAAGTGTGTAGCTAGTAAAGGAGTTGGAACACACAGATGTATTAGATTTCAAAAGTCTTACAGATGACTGTATAGGCAACAGGGTTTTTGCAGAAGATGAATCAAGAGTAAAATGGAACAATATCCATTCATTTCAGTATGGAAAGGAAGACCCTACCAAGATATTTTTCAAATACGAAATCAGTCAGTCAGAATATACATCAGTTGATATTCAGGAAAGAAGCAGTGTAGGAAAGCTGAGAAACATGAAAAATTACATCTTAAACCACTTTATGCAGCCTTATCCCAATATCAGATGGCAAGTTCAAAGATCTAATGAATCTATGCAAGAAAAACATTATTCCTCAGAGTTTCTACTCACAGCTTCCTTACAAGGGGAATGTATGCAACGTTCTGGAAGAACCCGATGAAGAAGACAGTTCAGATTGACTCAAGATTACGATAGAGCATCTCATAATCTGTGCACTGTGTGGCTTTTGTCAGTTTTGCCAAGTAGCGTTCCAAGAATTCATTTTTATTCACATGATTCCATTTGAACAAACCCACAAAACAGGTTTGTTTCTTTTTTCTGATGTTGATGCGTAATCCGATGTTGATGCGTGTTCTATTAATCTATCTGGTTTTTGTAGATCACATTTTCGAAGATTTCTGATATAAATATAGCTACCCATTGACGATTATTTGTGAATGTTAGTAGATTAGCAAGCTGAACTGATATTCTTAATGTTGATTTGTGGGATGAAATAATGAAAGTATTTTTCACACTATTCATGGGTGTGTGTTTTGTTGAATGACAAATTCAGATATTTTTGTTTTGAAATAGTACATCCTTTGAAGTACACATGTACAAACTTCTGTGTTCCATTTTATAAATGGAATGAATAAATGATTTTTTGAACATGATTCACTTATGTTGTATGTAAAACTTAGACAGTACCAATTTTGATGCACCAGATGCGCATTTCGACAAATAATGTCTCGTCAGTGATGCTCAACCGAAATGTTTGAAATCCGAAATAACAATGAAGTTTTAGAGCTATTATAGCCAAAAACAGCGTGCCAAAAAAAAGTGCAGTCAAATTTGTCTAAGGATAAGAGCTATGCATAAGGGAGATAATCCTTGATTTTGAAAAGAATTTCTAAATTCTATAACAGCAATTAAATATACATCCGTATTTTCAAGCTAGTAACGAAGTACTTAGCTACTGGGCTGTAGAGACCCTCGGGGACTAGCAGTCCACAAGCAGAGGCCTCGACCCAGGGGTCATAATGTAAAACTTAGACGGTACCAATTTTGATGCACCAGATGCGCATTTCGACAAATAATGTCTCGTCAGTGATGCTCAACCGAAATGTTTGAAATCCGAAATAACAATGAAGTTTTAGAGCTATTATAGCCAAAAACAGCGTGCCAAAAAAACAGTGTAGTCAAATTCGTCTAAGGATAAGAGCTATGCATGAGGGAGATAATCCTTGATTTTGAAAAGAATTTCTAAATTCTATAACAGCAATTAAATATACATCCGTATTTTCAAGCTAGTAACGAAGTACTTAGCTACTGGGCTGTATCTGTTTCATTCCCATTCTGGATAATTTAAAAAGGCGGTAAGTGGAAATTACGACCTTAAGTAAAGTAAACAATGATTGAATACTACCAAACCAAACGGACGTATATGTGAAAATATGTTTTAAAACAGATATAAAACAACATTTAAAGTATTTTTATATGTTTCTAAATCGATTTAGACATTTTGTACCATATCAAAAAGTTTTGGATCAGGTTTCTGATTTTTCTTTGTGTTTTTCTCTCTTATTTGAACTCAAACTTTGCATACACATACGATCGTCTGCCTCTACAGCGACGATATGTCCAGGGGTCCGTGTTTTCTTAACTATCTATTTTGTAATGCTTAACTGTTCGTTATCTTCACTTTTCATGAATGCAAAGGATTATTGTAAATATATAAAACGTCGTCGATTTATCTAAATGTCCAGCAGTTGAAGGCCACAACAAGAGATTTTTTTCTTCTCATGTAGAAACTTTTGAATAAACCATGCTTCATAAGAATATAAAAACAGGTCAGCTAATAAAGGAGCAGTATTCGTGCTCATGGGAATTCCAACAGACTTTTGGAAGACCTGATCTCCAATCTGAAGAACCTGTGAACTAGAAAATACAAAACTTATGTGAAAGGTTCCTTAATGAAATGCAAAAATAACAGTCCCGGAACCACAGTAAGAGATTGGGATATATTGGACATTTAAAAAAAAATCTTTTTCACGAATAACGTACCACAAATTTAGACCATTGCTTAGCGCCGAGGGCCGCAGCAGTGAGAGTTCTTTCATTTACCAATGCCTGCTGCGAGAGGGAACCTCCGTTTAAAGGTCATATAAGAAAGATCCCACTTCTAAATGCCGAGTGTTTGGCGAAGGAGCAATGACTACTAATGTTTAGGTCTTAGGTGTGACGCGGCCATGGCATAAGCGGGGCTATAACTCACGACCTTCCGGTTAAGAAGCGAAGGCCCTACCACTGATCTACCGCAACCGACCAGGATTAGTAATGTTAATTTGCAAACATCCACACGAAGTATAGATTCAAGTTTGCTCAAATTATTGCCTCACTTTGGGTGGGACCACAGTATGGAACAAAATGAATATACAAGGAAAACTTCAAAAAACTTTTTTGTCATACAGTGCCTGTCATGCTTAGTCATACATGTATCAATATGCAAGCATCAAAAAATAATGTAGGCTGAAGAAATAAATCCACCATATTGATACATGCATTACTTCAACTGATGAGAGCAATGCTTGATTTGATGCGCATATCAATTCAGTTTATTGCTCTCATCGATTCCAGTGATGGGCGCATCAAAGTGGTGGATTTATTGCTCGCAACTTTACATTTGGAGATCGATGTAAATGATTTGATGATCTCTCTAACTGAAGATATCTTTAACTAATTATAACGCTTTCATATAAGGAATTAATGCGAGCAACAATTCAATATTACTGTGGATTTGTTGAATTGAAGATGCCTCTAATTATATTCATGTAGTTGCTCTCTCTCTAAAAGAATTATTGCGCGCATCAACTGAATCAATGATATCATTAATTCGATTGAGGAGAGCATCAATTCAATATTATTGCGCGCATTAATATGATTGATTGTATATTGTTTAAGGAAGTTAGCTCCTGAGCTTTTGAGTACAACTGCGCAGAATGCTACAACTAAGTATTCACTGGTTCAATACTGATCCCTTTGGTGCAAATATATTACACATCTATTGCTGAACCCTACCCAGTTGAAAATTTTTGTGTCAATTCAAATTTTGAAAGGGTTTGACAGGGACTATACTTTGTGGCGGAAGGATTCACTAATCAAAAAGTTATAATTCTGCATGATGTTACAGTTTCTGTTTCATCCAATGTATCGTCTATTTTTATACCCCTATACGTGTATTTCAGTTTTATGATTTATGATACAGGTAGTTGAGACTTGGAACTAGTTCAAATGTTGTAATTTATTAACTTGTTTGATATATTTTTCCAAACAGAACACGGATTCTTAAATTGTTTTTAATTAATTTACTTGAAAATTTGCATACAAATTCAGTATTTTTGCCAATAATTCAAAAATTTGATCTCCAACCCCCACTTTTTTATAGTTGCATTTTAAATTGGAAGACCAGACCTTGAAAATTATGTAAAATTTTGGAAAATGACATTACTCCTAATTATGTCCTTTTAAACTCTCAATTTTGATATCATGAAGTTTTTTGTATATCAAGTGCAGAAAGGTCATTATTTATTTGCTTTACTAGTATTAATTTCTTTTTTCTTCTGTAATGTTAGAGGACATGCTTATGTATCTATTTTATGTAATGATTGATTTGTGTTGCTTATGTTGTGTTGACACTAACAGAAAAATCAAGTTTGATTGAATAAATTTTAAGTGCAAAAAGGTCATGTTGAAAACACTATAGCTCAATAACAAGCGTTGCAACCCCAGTTTTTCTTTTTAATTTCCTAATTCTCCTTCAATGTAGAAATCAAAAATACTCTTCCCAAAAATTTTACATTACTCCAAATGTCAGGTGTGAACCTCTTTAACGTCCCTTACGAGAATATTTCACTCATATGAAGGACACCAATAATTGAATTAAATGCGCGCAACTATTCAATTGAAGAGAACAATAATAAATTTAATGCTTGCAATAATTGAATTATTGCTCTCTTCAACTGAATTGTAGCGCGCATCAATTCAATTAATGCGCGCAATAATTGAATTGTTGCACTCTTCAAATGAAATCATTTTAAGAGAGCAACAATTCAATTATAGCGCTCATCAATTCAGTGGAATAATTAATGCTATTAACAATTCAATTAATGTGCGCAATAATTCAGAATTGAAGATATTAATTATTTGCGGAGATATATAATAGATTTGTTGCGCGCATCAAATGAATTGATGATATCTTCAAATAATCAAAGATATCTTCTATTATTTGAGTTTATGTTATTTTGGCCCTCAATACAACAGTACAAAGTTGATTATATATTTCTTTAAATTAGAGAAAGCTAGATACAGTAAACCAACTATTATTCGGGTGCGATAAAATTTCACGAGATTCGCGAGAACCTCATTATCGTGAATATCTCTAGTCGTAAACCATTCCTTGAACGTCTGTCACAGACCCGAAAAAGGGTCGATCGCGAAAATTACTCGCCGCGAACCAGTTTACCGCAGGTAAATCGCGAAATAAAGTAGCTGCGAATAAAAGTTGGTTTACAGTCACTGAAGTGGTGGTCGTCACATAAATTACGTAAAAACCATTATCACTTCGCGGCTAATAACTGAATTAAGTTACCACCGGCAGTTAGACAACAGGTGAATTATGTGGTGGACGTTATTCAGCTTAAGTAGCTACCGCCAGATAATAAGTGGCGGTTGCCATACAAGAAGTGGCTTCCGCCACTTAAATTAAGTTGCGCCGCCAGATAATGAATGGCAGTCACCACTTAAATTAAATGGCTGTCGTCAGCTCATTTAAATGGCGGTCGTTAGCTAAATATATATCAATTCTCCATAGTACCTATCAATGTTCATTCACAATACTAGGGATACTTTGTACTACGCACAATTTTCTAAGGAAAATCATTGCATTTTTATTAATAATTTGCTTGTTCCTCACGTCTCTTTGACCCTTCCTGAGTATATGAAAGACTAGACATAAAGACCATCAATATGTTACGGCTCCCTAGGGCCACCACGTGGTACCACTACGGCTTCAATAAGAATGCGTGGATTCATAGGTCTAGAAATGGAGAATCTTTACGATGGAAAGACGAAATGAATTATACCGAGTAGTTTCTATACATGAGATATATGTATGAAAAATTCAGACAACCTAAACAATTTATACTTTCCGGTATCACAAAGCTCTTCTTTAGGTGAGCTAAAAATACTTCTGGGTATCCCAGAGCTCTTTTTAACTTGGCATCGTGTACTCCTTAGTACTCTCTACCTCAACCAATGGATACCATGTCTTTGTCTCCCCTCAATTAGTAGAAATAGGGACTCGAAATCTGTTCCGACCCAAGGAGCCACCTGGTGGTACCACTACAGCCCCAAAACTGAAAGCGGTAAATGGTAGTCCTAGGGGTCCTTTACCTTGTCTTCATGTTCTTTCCACCTTGTCATCTCTTCTCTAAAAGCAGTAAATTACGAGAAACGAAAAATGTCAAAGTTCAGGTGAGCTAAACAATACTTCCGGGTATCCAAGAGCTCTTCTTTACATGGCATCGAGTACTACTTAGTACTCTTTACCTCAACCAATGGATACATTGTCATTGTCTACCTTAAATTAGTAGAAATAGGGACTCGAAATCTGTCCCGACCCCCGGGAGCCACCGGTTGGTACCACTACAGCCCCGAACTGAAAGCGGTAAATGATAGTCCGATGGGTCCTTTATCTTCCCTTGATGTTCCTTCCTCCTTGTCTTTAAAGATTAATTCTGGAGAAGCAATCATAAAACCCCTTTATTCTCTACGAGATACGAAAAATGTCAAAATTCAGGCGAGCTAAACAATACTTTCGGGTATCCCAGAGCTCTTATTTACATGGCATTGAGTACCCCTTAGTACTCTCTACCTCAACCAATGGATACATTGTCCTTGTCTCCCCTCAATTAGTAGAAATAGGGACTCAAAATCTGTCCCGACCCCCGGGAGCCACCGGGTGGTGCAACTACAGCCCCAAACTGAAAGTTGTAAATGATAGTCCTAGGGGTCCTGTACCTTGCCTTGATGTTCCTTCCGCCTTGTCTTCAAAGATTAATGCTGGAGGAGCAGTCATAAAACCCTGTCCTTCATTAAGAGAAATGAAAAATTTCAAATTTCAGGTGCGCTAAAGAATTCTTCCGGGTATCCCAGAGTTCTTCTTTACATGGCATCGAGTACCCCTTTAGTACTCTCTACCTCAATCGATGGATACATTGTCCTTGTCACCCCTCCTAGAGTAGAAATAGGGACTCGAAATCTGTCCCGATCCCCGGGATCCACTTGGTGGTACCACTACAGCCCCAAACTGAAAGTGGTGATTAATAGTCGTAGGGGTCCTTTACCTTGCCTTGATGTTCCGTCCGCCTTGTGTTAAAAAAATAATGTTGGAAAAGCAGTCATAAACCCCTTTATTCTCTACGAAAAACGAAAAATGTCAAAGTTCAGGTGAGCTAAACAATACTTTCGGGTATCCCAGAGCTCTTCTTTACATGGCATCGAGTACCCCTTAGTATCTGCAACCTCAATCCTTGGATACATTGTCCTTGCCACCCCTCCTAGAGTTGAAATAAGGACTCCAAATCTGTCCCGACCCCCGGGAGCCACCTGGTGGTACCACTACAGCCCCAAACTGAAAGCGGAAAATGATAGTCCTAGGGGTCCTTTACCTTGTCTTCATGTTCCTTCCGCCTTGTCTTCAAAGATTAATTCTCTAAAAGCAGTCATAAAAACCCCTCTTTCATTACGTGAAACGAAAAATGTCAAAGTTCAGGTGCGCTAAACAATACTTCCGGGTATCCCAGAGCTCTTATTTACATGGCATCGAGTACCCCTTAGTATCTCTACCTCAATGAATGGATACATTGTCCTTGTCACCCCTCCTAGAGTACAAATGGGGACTCGAAATCTGTCCCGACCCTCGGGAGCCACCGGGTGGTACCACTACGGCCCAAAACTGAAAGTGGTGAATGATAGTTCTAGGGGTCCTTTATCTTGCCTTGATGTTCCTTCTGCCTTGTCGTCATATATTACAGCTCTAAAAGCAGTCATAAAACTCGTGCTATACTTTTTTCAGTAGGTTATGTGCAATGACAAAATCAGGTGAGCTAATGCACAATTTTTGATAGCAGTCACAGGATGGAGGTATTATTCACCAGATATCACAGCGAAAGTGTTTGTTTCATTATTTAATCCTGCTTCCTTACACCACTTGCTCAAAAGATTTCCTTTGTTGATTTCTTTTGTTACAAAGCAATGGTTATCACTCTTCAGGTGAGCTAATTTACAGAAAAGATTTTTTAATGCAATATGATTTCAAATGGATTAGCACATGAAAATAGGATCAGTCTTGAGATAATAAAGCACCCCACATCATATAGTTTTCCCTATCATATCAATCTATTCATAAGTACTTAATGACTAAGATTGGAATATTCTGGTAGCTAAATTATCAATATGCACATACTTTCGTGCATGTAAGCTGAGAAATTAATTGTTCAAAAAGATCAGAAAATGAAATGTGTGGTCAATTTTATTTCCTTTCATCCTTTCATTACAAATGACTGATATAAATTCATTTCACCATTAATGTACAATCTCTCATGTGAGCTAATATAATGATAATTATAATAAATTCTTTATTTAGACAGGATAACACAATTAGTACAAATGACTAGTTTACATTGTGGTCCTGTATAAAACATATTCACAGACAGATAAATGAGAGAATATAAAAATAGATAACATAATATAAAAAAAACAAAACATAAAATATACACACGATATCACTGGGGAAAAAAATAAACATATACATATCTATATATCACTTATTTAAGTAATAATGCTGCAAATATGCTGATTTAAAAGATGTAATAGAACCACAGCTTCTGACAGACTCGGGCAACTGATTCCATAAAATTGTGGAGGATACATTAAAAGACCGTTTATAATATTCAGTTCGAACGTTTGGTAAATATGAAATGCCACTATCGCTACTTCTTGTTGTTCTGGAACTAACTTGGCTGACAAAACTGAAAACGTTCATATATTCTGGTGCCATGTTATTAAGAACCTTAAAAGCAAGCACTAGTGTTCTATATACAACATAATCATGAACAGGCATCCATTTAAGAACACTAAAAATATCAGCTGTAGAAGTCTAAGTTACTTTCACCTTCAATATAATTCTGGCTGCCCTTTTCTGTAATTTAAAAAGTCTGTCAATAAAAACCCTATTTTTGGCTGAGCACCAAACTGTGCAACAATAATTAAAATGAGGAAATATAGCAGTGTTATAAATTTTCAATAATGCTGCATTCTACGTAAAAGTTTGCAGACGACGTAAAATGCCTATTTACTGTGAAAGTTTCTTGCATAAAGAATCAATGTGTACAGACCAGGTTAGACATTCATCTATTTGTACACCATTAAGTTTGGCCGTTTAAACAGTATCTAAAACAATATCTCCTACTTTGATACACATTTTTCTACACTTTGAGAGTTTTTGTGCAGTGCCAATCAACATACATTGTGTTTTCTTTAAATTCATCGTAAGTTTATTACTTTCCATTCATTTCATAGAGTTTAAAAGATCATCATGTAACCTTTGCTCAATAACATCAATAGATTGATGTGAAACATCCTGAGATGTATCATCTGCATATATAGAGACATTTGAGTGCTTTATGCATTTAGGATAATCGTTAACAAATAAAATGAAGAACAATGGACACCTGAGGCACTCCTATTGTAACATCTTTTTCATCTGACAAAACACCTTTCCATCTAACACATTGTGATCTTCCGCTAAGATAAGACTGAAACCATTTAAAAGAATTTTGACAAATACCAAATGATAAAAGCTTGTGTAACAATACCTGGTGGTTTACAGTGTCAAAGGCTTTACTACGATCAATAAAAAGAACACCTGTTAATTTGCCACTATTTATATTACTTAACCGTTTATCAATAATGTTATGACGTGCTGTTTCGCAAGAATGCTTTGGTCTAAAACCGGATTGATGTTCAGCTAAAAGATTGTTTTTATCCAAATACTCGTAAAATGAGTTAAAAACATGCCTTTGTATAATTTTGCTCACGATTGCTAAAACTGACACGGGTCGATAATTGTTCACCATAAAATTGTCACCAGATTTAAAAAGAGGGGTAACTCTAGCTTTTTTCCATTCGGATGCAACCACACCACTTTTTATAGACATGTTTAACAGATATGTTAAAATTTCACCAAGCTAAGTTGCCCATGAGTGTTGCGATTGACATTTTTTAATTCAAAACATTTATCAAATTAAAAATTTCTTTTAGAATAGGTTTCAAATTAAATATATTTCTTGAGAACTATCAGTCCTTTGATGATTTTCCTTAGTGGCTGCTAGTTCCTACGTGCTTATTGGCTGCTGGTTAGTGGCTGCTAGCTTCAGCCTGGTACAGGTACATGTATGAAGGGATCTTATGACTACTTTTGTCTAAAGATTTTTGTCATCAAATGTTTCATTTTCAAAAACTGGACCCTGATCATTACATGGGGAAAACCTGCACTGTCACACTTAAAAATTCCTTTGTGATATCAAGTTGCAGTCAAATATTTCTGCAATGAATAAAAAGCTCTTTATATTTCAACCATGCTTTTTATCTCAACCCATTATTCACGCTTGCAATCTCAAATTCCGAAAACTGTTTACTGGTCACAGGACGGGGAAATTACAATTGTCACGAGGAGGAAACTTACACTATTTTCTCCTACTTTTAACGTGGTTAATAGACTACATGGATATTTTGTAGAGAAGGAATAGCCCATAGATACTGCATTCGGTGTGTTATGATTTTTTCGTTTCTAACGTTCAATTTGACTACGATCGTGACTTATAAAATTGTCCGAATCTTAAAGTCCCAGTGATATTTCTTTCTATCATGTTTGCAAAAGAATGATACCCGTGTTTACCCCTGTCTTAACAACATGGCTTTTTTTTTTTTTTTTTTTTTTTTACCTGTTACTTGGAACCCCATGCAATTACCCTTTCCCAAATTTAAGTGGAAACACTTTAGAAAACTAAAAAAAAGGACACATTGTCAATAGTTCCTCAATTCGCGGCCAACAACTGAATTAAGTGACAGCCGGTAGTTAGACAACAGGTGAATTATGTGGTGGACGCCATTCAGCTTAAGTGGCTACCGACATATAATAAGTAGCGGT
Source organism: Ostrea edulis (assembly GCF_947568905.1). Classification (NCBI taxonomy): domain Eukaryota; kingdom Metazoa; phylum Mollusca; class Bivalvia; order Ostreida; family Ostreidae; genus Ostrea; species Ostrea edulis. The sequence goes on along the minus strand of NC_079170.1, from coordinate 62,198,867 downwards.
TGCCATACAAGAAGTGGCTTCCGCCACTTAAATTAAGTTGCGCCGCCAGATAATGATTGGCAGTTACCACTTAAATTAAATGGCGGTCGCCAGCTCATTTAAATGGCGGTCGTTAGCTAAATATATATCAATTCTCCATAGTACCTACCAATGTTCGTTCACAATACTAGGGATACTTTGTAGTACGCACAATTTTCTAAGGAAAACCATTGCATTTTTATTAATAATTTGCTTGTTCCTCAACGACCCATCACCTCATTTCTCTTTGACCCTTCCTAAGTATATGAAAGACTAGAAGTAAAGACCATCAATCTGTCACGACCCACTAGGGCCACCACGTGGTACCTCTACGGCTTCAAACAGAATGCGTGGATTGATAAGTCTAGAAATGGAGAATCTTTACGATGGAAAGACGAAATGCATTATACCAAGTAGTCTCTATACATGAGATATAATTATGTATGAAAAATTCAGACGACCTAAACAATACTTTCCGGTATCACAAACCTCTTCTTTAGGTGAGTTCAACAATACTTCTGGGTATCCCAGAGCTCTTCTTTACATGGCATTGAGTACCCCTTAGTACTCTCTACTTCAATCAATGGATATATTGTCCTTGTCTCCTCTCCTAGAGTGGAAATGGGGACTCGAAATCTGTCCCGACCCCCGGGAGCCACCGAGTGGTACCACTACAGCCCCAAACTGAAAGCGGTAAATTATAGTCCGATGGGTCCTTTACCTTGCCTTGATGTTCCTTCCGCCTTGTCTTCAAAGATTAATGCTGGAGAAGCAATCATAAAACCCCTTTATTCTCTACGAGATACGAAAAATGTCAAAATTCAAGTGAGCTAAACAATACTTCCGGGTATCCCAGAGCTCTTTTTTACATGGCATCGAGTACCCCTTAGTACTCTCTACCTCAACCAATGGATACATTGTCCTTGTCTCCCCTAAATTAGTAGAAATAGGGACTCAAAATCTGTCCCGACCCCCGGGAGCCACCGGGTGGTGCCACTACAGCCCCAAACTGAAAGTTGTAAATGATAGTCCTAGGGTCCTTTACCTTGTCTTGATGTTCCTTCCGCCTTGTCTTCAAAGATTAATTTTCTAAAAGCAGTCATAAAACCCCCTCTTTCATTACAAGAAACGAAAAATGTCAAAGTTCAGGTGAGCTAAACAATACTTCCGGGTATCCCAGAGCTCTTATTTACATGGCATCGAGTACCCCTTAGTACTCTCGACCTCAATGAATGGATACATTGTCCTTGTCACCCCTCCTAGAGTACAAATGGGGACTCGAAATCTGTCCCGACCCTCGGGAGCCACCGGGTGGTACCACTACGGCCCAAAACTGAAAGTGGTGAATGATAGTTCTAGGGGTCCTTTATCTTGCCTTGATGTTCCTTCTGCCTTGTCGTTATAGATTACAGCTCTAAAAGCAGTCATAAAACTCGTGCTATACTTTTTTCAGTAGGTTATGCGCAATGTCAAAATCAGGTGAGCTAATGCACAATTTTTGATAGCAGTCACAGGATGGAGGTATTATTCACCAGATATCACAGCGAAAGTGTTTGTTTCATTATTTAATCCTGCTTCCTTACACCACTTGCTCAAAAGATTTCCTTTGTTGATTTCTTTTGTTACAAAGCAATGGTTATCACTCTTCAGGTGAGCTAATTTACAGAAAAGATTTTTTAATGCAATATGATTTCAAATGGATTAGCACATGAAAATAGGATCAGTCTTGAGATAATAAAGCACCCCACATCATATAGTTTTCCCTATCACATCAATCTATTCATAGGTACTGAATGACTAAGATTGGAATATTCTGGTAGCTAAATTATCAATGTGCACATACTTTCGTGCATGTAAGCTGAGAAATTAATTGTTCAAAAAGATCAGAAAATGAAATGTGTGGTCAATTTTATTTCCTTTCATCCTTTCATTACAAATGACTGATATAAATTCATTTCACCATTGATGTACAATCTCTCATGTGATCAAAGTTGCCCATTAGTGTTGCGATTGACATTTATTAATTCAAAACATTAATTAAATTAAAAATTTGCTTTGGAATAGGTTTCAAATTAAATATTTTTCTATGAGTACTTTCAGTCCTTTGATGATTTTCCTTAGTGGCTGCTAGCTTCTACGTGCTTATTGGCTGCTGGTTAGTGGCTGCTAGCTTCAGCCTGGTGAAAAAACACCTACATGTACACCAGCGGCCATATTGCCAAAAAAAACAGCGTTGCATATTAACGGAAATTCAATCAGATAAAACAGAATTTATGTGAAAACATTGTACCTAAAATTTATTTAACATTCAATATTTGATATTACCAACACTTGAATGAAAGGTGAAGATAACGAATAGTGATCAATCTAATAACTTTTATAAGCAATACAAAATAGAGAGTTGTGCAAACACGGACCCCTGGACACACCAGAGGTGGGATCAGATTCCTAGGAGGAGTAAGCATCCCCTCCCCCTGTCGACCTGTCACTGCCACCATGAGCTCTATTTCTTGATCAGGTCAATGGAGTTATCCATAGTCAAAATCAATGTGCCAATAACGGTCTGACAATCGGTGAAACACGTCAGACAGCATTTGACCCAATGATAGATTGTATTGGCAAACTAGATCGTTATAACGACCATAGAATTTGCGAAATGCTGACTTTTAACCAAACTGTTGAAACCCCTCATCATCTCCACGCCCTAGATGCAGAACTTTAGGATACAGAACGAATTTTCTAATGTATGAGGCTATCCTTGGAGTAAATGAAACTGCTACTGTTCATTAATTATTTGATGTACAGTTTATTATGGTAGCTTCGTAGCGTAATGTAAATCGTTTCTAGGCATGTGTACACTCTTTGAATATTTCAAAATTTGTGAATACTCGTAATTACGCAATACTGTGTAAGTAAAGGAGATTGATATCATCGTTATTGTTTTCGATGCTGTTGCTGTCATTCCATCAATTCAGACAAAAGTGTCATTCCAAATGTGTCTGACTTCTCAAAACTAAGTCCTACATCAAATGCTTCAGAACGTGAAAGAAGAAAATCCTAAACCCCACAGATTAAAACTTACAATTATTCCTTTTTCACCATTCTTTTTGCAGATTCACTATAAAAAGTCCTCAATCCTTAATAAAAAGTTCTCCAACTTTAATAAAAACTTCTCCAACCTTAATTAGAAATCCTCCATCCTTAATAAGAAGTCCTCCATCCTTAATAAGAAGTCTTCATCCTTAATAAGAAGTCCTCCATCCTTAATAAGAAGTATTCAATCCTTAATAAGAAGTCCTCCATCCTTAATAAGAAGTGCTACATCCTCAATAAGAAGTCCTCCATCCTTAATAAAAAGTCCTCCATCCTTGATAAGAACTCCTTCATCCTTAATAAGAAGTCTTCAATCCTTAATAAAAAGTCCTACATCCATAATAGAAGTCCTCCATCCTTAATAAGAAGTCCCCCATCCTTAACAAGAAGTCCTACATCCTTAATAAGAAGTTCTACATCCTTAATAAGAAGTCCTACATCCTTGATAAGAAGTCTTCCATCCTTAATAAGAAGTCCTACATCCTTAATAAAAGTCCTCCATCCTTAATACGAAGTCCTAAATCCTTGATAAGAAGTCCTCCAACCTTAATAAGAAGTCAGCCATCCTTAATAAGAAGTCATCCAACCTTGATAAGAAGTCCTACCTCCTTAATAAGAAGTCCTCCAACCTTAATAAGAAGTCCTCCATCCTTAATAAGAAGTCCTGCATCCTTAATAAGAAGTCCTCCAACCTTAAAAAGAAGTCTTCCAACCTTAATAAGAAGTCCTGCATCCTTAAAAAGAAGTCCTCCATCCTTAATAAGAAGTCATCCAACCTTAATAAGATGTCTTCCAACCTTAATAAGAAGTCCTACATCCTTAATTAGAAGTCTTCATCCTTAATAAGAAATCCTCCAACCTTAATAAAAAGTCGTACATCCTTGATAAGAAGTCCTGCATCCTTAATAAGAAGTCCTCCAACCTTAAACAGAAGTCTTCCAACATTAATAAGAAGTCCTGCATCCTTAAAAATAAGTCCTGCATCCTTATTAAGAAGTCATCCAACCTTAATAAGATGTCTTCCAACCTTAATAAGAAGTCCTACATCCTTAATTAGAAGTCTTCATCCTTAATATGAAGTCTTCCAACCTTAATAAGAAGTTCTCCACCTTAATAAAAAGTCCTAAATCCTTAATAAGAGGTCTTCATCCTTAATAAGAAGTCCTACATCCTTAATAAAAGTCCTCCATCCTTAATAAGAAGTCCTACATCCTTGATAAGAAGTCCTCCAACCTTAATAAGAAGTCAGCCGTCCTTAATAAGAAGTCTTCCATCCTTAATAAGAAGTCCTCCATCATTAATAAGAAGTCCTACCTCCTTAATAAGAAGTCCTCCAACCTTAATAAGAAGTCCTCCATCCTTAATAAGAAGTCCTGCATCCTTAATAAGAAGTCCTCCAACCTTAAAAAGAAGTCTTTTAACATCAATAAGAAGTCCTGCATCCTTAAAAAGAAGTCCTCCATCCTTAATAAGAAGTCATCCAACCTTAATAAGATGTCTTCCAACCTTAATAAGAAGTCCTACATCCTTAATTAGAAGTCTTCATCCTTAATAAAAAGTCGTACATCCTTGATAAGAAGTCCTACATCCTTAAAAAGGAATCCTAAATCCTTAATAAGAAGTCCTACATCCTTAAGAAGTCTTCCATCCTTAATAAGAAGTCCTCCAACCTTAATAAGAAGTCCTCCATCCTTAAAAAGAAGTCCTGCATCCTTAATAAGAAGTCCTCCAACCTTAAAAAGAAGTCTTCCAACATTAATAAGAAGTCCTGCATCCTTAAAAAGAAGTCCTCCATCCTTAAAAAGAAGTCATCCAACCTTAATAAGATGTCTTCCAACCTGAATAAGAAGTCCTACATCCTTAATTAGAAGTCTTCATCCTTAATAAAAAGTCGTACATCCTTGATAAGAAGTCCTACATCCTTAAAAAGGAATCCTAAATCCTTAATAAGAAGTCCTACATCCTTAAGAAGTCTTCCATCCTTAATAAGAAGTCCTCCAACCTTAATAAGAAGTCCTCCATCCTTAAAAAGAAGTCCTGCATCCTTAATAAGAAGTCCTCCAACCTTAAAAAGAAGTCTTCCAACATTAATAAGAAGTCCTGCATCCTTAAAAAGAAGTCCTCCATCCTTAATAAGAAGTCATCCAACCTTAATAAGATGTCTTCCAACCTTAATAAGAAGTCCTACATCCTTAATTAGAAGTCTTCATCCTTAATAAGAAGTCGTCGAACCTTAATAAAAAGTCGTACATCCTTGATAAGAAGACCTACATCCTTAATAAGAAGTCCTCCAACCTTAATAAGAAGTCCTCCATCCTTAATAAGAAGTCCTGCATCCTTAATAAGAAGTCCTCCAACCTTAAAAAGAAGTCTTCCAACATTAATAAGAAGTCCTGCATCCTTAAAAAGAAGTCCTTCATCCTTAATAAGAAGTCATCCAACCTTAATAAGATGTCTTCCAACCTTAATAAGAAGTCCTACATCCTTAATTAGAAGTCTTCATCCTTAATAAGAAGTCCTTCAACCTTAATAAAAAGTCGTACATCCTTGATAAGAAGACCTACATCCTTAATAAGAAGTCCTACATCCTTAATAAGAAGTCCTCCAACCTTAATAAGATGTCTTCCAACCTTAATAAGAAGTCCTACATACTTTATTAGAAGTCTTCATCCTTAATATGAAGTCCTCCAACCTTAATAAGAAGTTCTCCACCTTAATAAAAAATCCTAAATCCTTAATAAGAAGTCCTACATCCCTGATAAGAAATCCTCCATCCTTAATAAGAAGTCCTACATCTTTCATAAGAAGTCTTCCAACCTTAATAAGAAGTCAGCCGTCCTTAATAAGAAGTCTTCCATCCTTAATAAAAAGTCCTCCATCCTTAATAAGAAATCCTCCAACCTTAATAAGAAGTCCTCCATCCTTAATAAGAAGTCCTGCATCCTTAATAAGAAGTCCTCCAACCTTAAAAAGAAGTCTTCCAACATTAATAAGAAGTCCTGCATCCTTAATAAGAAGTCCTCCAACCTTAATAAAAAGTCGTACATCCTTGATAAGAAGTCCTACATCCTTAAAAAGGAATCCTAAATCCTTAATAAGAAGTCCTACATCCTTAAGAAGTCTTCCATCCTTAATAAGAAGTCCCCCAACCTTAATAAGAAGTCCTACATCCTTAATAAGAAGTCTTCCATCCTTAATAAGAAGTCTTTCATCCTTAATAAGAAGTCCTCCAACCTTAATAAGAAGTCCTCCATCCTTAATAAGAAGTCCTCCATCCTTAATTAGAAGTCCTCCAACCTTAATAAGATGTCTTCCAACCTTAATAAGAAGTCCCAAATGCTTAATTAGAAGTCTTCATCCTTAATATGAAGTCTTCCAACCTTAATAAGAAGTTCTCCACCTTAATAAAAAGTCCTAAATCCTTAATAAGAAGTCCTGCATCCTTAATAAGAAGTCCTCCAACCTTAAAAAGAAGTCTTCCAACATTAATAAGAAGTCCTGCATCCTTAAAAAGAAGTCCTCCATCCTTAATAATAAGTCATCCAACCTTAATAAGAAGTCTTCGATCCTTAACAAGAAGTCCTACATCCTTGATAAGAAGTCCTACATCATTAAAAAGGAATCCTAAATCCTTAATAAGAAGTCTTACATCCTTAAGAAGTCTTCCATCCTTAATAAGAAGTCCTCCAACCTTAATAAGATGTCTCCCAACCTTAATAAGAAGTCCTACATTCTTAATGAGAAGTCTTCATCCTTAATATGAAGTCCTCCAACCTTAATAAGAAGTTCTCCACCTTAATAAAATGTCCTAAATCCTTAATAAGAGGTCTTCATCCTTATTAAGAAGTCCTACATCCTTAATAAGAAGTCCTCCAACCTTGAAAAGAAGTCTTCCAACCTTATTAAGAAGTCCTGCATCCTTAAAAAGAAGTCCTCCATCCTTAATAAGAAGTCATCCAACCTTAAGAAGATGTCTTCCAAACTTAATAAGAAGTCCTCCAACCTTAATAAAAAGTCGTACATCCTTGATAAGAAGTCCTACATCCTTAATAAGAAGTCCTAAATCCTTAATAAGAAGTCCTACATCCTTAAGAAGTCTTCCATCCTTAATAAGAAGTCCTCCAACTTTAATAAAAAGTCCTACATTCTTAATAAGAAGTCTTCCATCCTTAATAAGAAGTCTTTCATCCTTAATAAGAAGTCCTCCATTCTTAATAAGATGTCCTACATCCTGAATAAGAAGTCCTCCATCCTTAATAAAAAGTCCTACATTCTTAATAAGAAGTCTTCCATCCTTAATAAGAAGTCTTTCATCCTTAATAAGAAGTCCTCCAACCTTAATAAGAAGTCCTCCATTCTTAATAAGATGTCCTACATCCTGAATAAGAAGTCCTCCATCCTTAATAAGAAGTCCTCCAACCTTAATAAGATGTCTTCTAACCTTAATAAGAAGTCCTACATCCTTAATTAGAAGTCTTCATCCTTAATATGAAGTCCTCCAACCTTAATAAGAAGTCCTCTATCCTTAATAAGAAGTCCTCAATCCTTAATAAGAACTTCTACATCCTTAATAAGAAGTCCTCCATCCTTAATAAGAAGTCCTCCATCCTTAATAAAAAGTATTCCATCCTTAATAAGTCATCCATCCTTAATAAGAAGTCTTCCATCCTTAATAAAAAGTTCTACATCCTTAATAAAAAGTCCTCCATCCTTAATAAGAAGTCCTACATCCTTAATAAAAAGTCCTCCTTCCTTAATAAGAAGTCCTACAGCCTTAATAAGAAGTCCTCCAACGTTAATAAGAAGTATTCCACCTTAATAAGAAGTCTAACATCCTTTATAAGAAGTCCTACATCCTTAATAAGAAGCCTTCCCTCCTTAATAAGAACTCTTCATCCTTAATAAGAAGTCCTCCAACCTTAATAAGAAGTCATCCATCCTTAATAAGAAGTCTTCCATCCTTAATAAGAATTCCTCCATCCTTAATAAGAAGTCTTCCATCCTTAATAAAAAGTCCTCCATCCTTAATAAGAAGTCCTACATCCTTAATAATAAGTTATCCATCCTTAATAAGAAGTCATCCATCCTTAATAAGAATTCTTCCATCCTTAATAAGAAGTCCTTCATCCTTAATAAGAAGTCACCGTCCTTAATAAGAAGTCCTACATCCTTAATAAGAAGTCGCACATCCTTAATAAGAAGTCCTCCAACTTTAAGAAGTCCTCCAACCTTAATAAGAAGTCCTACATCCTTAATAAAAAGTCCCCCATCCTTTAAAAGAAGTCTTCATCCTTAATAAGTCTCCCATCCTTAATAAGAACTCCTACATCCTTAATAAGAAGTCCTACATCCTTAATGAGAATTCTTCCATCCTTAATAAAAAGTCCTACATCCTTAATAGAAATCTCCCACCCTTAATAAGAAGTCCCCCATCCTTAATAAGAAGTTCTGCATCCTAATAAGAAGTTCTACATTCTTAATAAGAAGTTCTACATCCTTAATAAGAAGTCCTAAATCCTTAATAAGAAGTCTTCCATCTTTAATAAGAAGTCTTCCATCCTTAATAAGAAGTTCTACATCCTTAATAAGAAGTCCTCCATCCTTAATAAGAAGTCCTCCACCCTTAATAAAAAGTCTTCCATCTTTAATAAGTCATCCATCCTTAATAAGAAGTCCTCCCTCCTTAAACGCGTTTCTCAGTTGAGGGAGTTCTTGATCCCAATTCGTTTTGAAATCAGGTTTATTAATAACAAAGCTTATTTTCCAGAATCACGTAGGGTATCGATACAATGGATAAAGAAGCGTGTGTGTGGACAATATTCTTGTTCCTGACTATTCTTCACCAAGGTATGTCTCTTTATATCACATACTGTCTATTTCGGATATGTTGAAATTCAGGTGACCGACCTGAATCATTCATTATATTCTAAGGTTGAAGTAGCTAAAGTTGAACTATATAGATAATGTTAGTAGGGAACAGATACTTCAATATAAGTGACTCCAATATAAGTCGAGTGGACTGTATTCATGTTAAAAAAATTCTTAATTTTCTGAGGGCGGAAGTGTATTTCTTCAGTACGCAGTTTAGTCATACCCAAGAATTTAGATACCCTATGATGATTAGATATTGAAACGAAATATAGAATAGCAACTCTTCAATTTAACTACGAAATTGACTTTCCACAAACATGCTTATTTTCCTCAAGTCATGAATTTTTGACTCCACAAAAGTAAGAGAGTTTACATGTTCACCTACACCTAAGAGAGGAAGTAAGGTATCATATACTGACATATACACTATACTCTGTATGTTTTTTGCAGGACAATTAAATCCTGCAGTGGGCTTCACCGCTATTCTGACACATGATACCTATCTGGGTAACAAACAAGCGGTAAAATATGACAGGATAATTACTAATTATGGGAAGGGATATAATAAGTGGTCTGGACACTTTACTGCCTCTGTGAAAGGACTGTATGTATTCTCTTGTACAGTAATGGCCAAAGTTGCATATGACATAAGCATCGACATTGTCAAGAATGGCAAAAGCATATCCACAGTATACTCAAATAAACACACTTGGGACCAAGCTTCGGAAACTCTCGTTTTGCGTTTAGGAAAAGGAGATAAAGTATGGACGAGATACGCTGGCAGTGGGCGTCTCCTTAATGGACAATATACCTTGTTTTCAGGATATCTCATTTCCACCAAAATATGAAGACATTCTTCCAATAAAACACGATTGATTTACTATATAGTTTTGTCTTCTTATTCTTGTTGAATTTTATAGTTCATCAATTCGTTAAAATAAATCAGTAATCAGCGTCGATATTTCCTCCATATCGAGACATGGTGCCATCATCCTAAGGGTCCATTTGATTTTCTTATCGCGACATTTCCCTCACCACGGAATCACGGTTTACATGTGCCCCGGGTATATGAATTTATCACTGATATACACGAGGTGTCATATAATGGCAACGAAAATGAAAAGAAAACGAGCAGTGATAAATCTCACAAATCCTACAAAGAATAAAAAATTAAGATTTCGGTTAACATGGACCCTTATACACACCGGAGGTGGATCAGGTCCCTAGAAGGATTAAGCATCCCCTGTTTACCGGTCATACCGGCTATGAGTCATATATCTTGATCAGGTAAACGGAGTAATCCATAATCAAAATCAGTGTGCCAAGAACGGCCTAAAGATCGGTATGAAACGTCAGACAGCATTTGATCCACTAACAGGTATTGGCAAACTAGATCGTAATAACAACCATAAAATTTGCAAAATGCTGACTTTAAACGAGACTGTTGAAATCCATGTGATCTACAGATAGCAGTAACCTGCCTTCATTTAAAAAAAATATCACTCACAAAGCATGCTATATAATCAATGATTAACCAGTCTACAGTGCTCTCGACTTATACCGAACTCTACATAGTCATCACAAGCTTATCATTTGTTTTAGAATGTAATTCAATTCAATTCCAAATACAGTCATATGCCAATGAATTTAATATAAGCAGAGCACACTAAATACAGAGTAGCATAACTTCTAAATTTGTTAACCCAGGTTCGTGTATTCTTGATCTGAAATTCATGCATTCTTGAACTGCATTTCAATTCACTGGACCACTCCATCTTGTCCATGAAGGTAAGGAAATTTTTTTGGGGAGGGGGATTACCATCACACAAAAAACCCAACATTAAGTACCCCTTTTCGTAGACAACGAGAAGATCAATGGATCAGGGCCTTAGTTCCTACGTTTCCATATGGATGCAATGATAATGTACAGGTAACTCTCGAATTATCGCCACTCAATTCATCGCCATTTTCGTTATAACGCCGCATTTTTCTAGGAACATTTTTCCTGTTACTTAAAACTCTCGTTAAAACGCCAAATTCGCTATCGCCATTTGCCACAGTGTTTTCATTACAAAAGTCTATTTCACCGTGTTAATTATTTCGATAAACCGCCATAGGTGCACGTGGTCAGTGAAGCAGTAAATTGGTCATTATCGATCTCCGGCGTACACCTGGACAGAAGAATCCCAGTAATTGCTGTATTGAATAAACAAGAAAATTACTGGAGATAAACTGTAGTCAAGGTGTTTATACATCATAGACACACATTTCAATTTAGCTATGGTTTCGCCACGAAAGAGGGTCCTGTTAAATTCCGATGAAAAAAAGCAAATCATTACGTACCAAGAACATCATCCAAAATGTACCCATCAGGATATTGCAAATCATTGTTTATGTGGTTTATGCAAGTAATGACAAAAGATAACTCTTCCATATAAAAGAACGGTAACTCTATTTCTTCAAGATGGCGGTAATTCAATTCATCGCCAAATTCGTTATAATGCCATAATTTCATAAGAACAAAAGGTGGCGGTTTATCGAGAGTTAACTGTATATGATGTGGAAAATTTGACTAGTCCACAAGGATATAACGTGAATGTGATGGGACTCTTTCCATATACTCAAAGAGGGAAACGCAGTCATGGAAATCGTTCATATAAAATACCAAGTATAAATGATGTCACGTTTGATTCACTTTTACCTTACGTCAACAGACAATTTGGTCCACATCATATTCGTACAAAACTTTACTCAGTTCCATTGAGAGTTTTACATACGTTATTTGATAGATGTGGCAGCTAGTCTATACTTGAATTTTTCATCACCTGAATATAAACTGAACTCTGTGATTATGGATGTTACCAATCACAGGCTCTTTAAACCACCATGGGTCATAGATAGTATTCCTTCTAAATTATGCCGCCAGTTCCTTAAGCTCAAATGTTCAAACAAAGGGATAAATGTTGTCAACATAAGCAACATTTTCGTCATAAAAGAGTTCAGTCGTGTATTCCAACTTATTTCAAATTCAAGTCTACACCCTGTATTTCCTACAGCTATACTTCTACTATTGCATCGAAACTTTTTAATTATAAACAAAATTTGCAGTGCCTAGATATATACCATCGTATACGTAATCCACCTGCGTGTTCTTGTTCATGTTCTTTCAACTAAGTCCAGCTGGACATGTCATTACTGGTGATGTTTGGTATAGTTGAAAATGAGGACCTCAGATCACTTTTTTAAAAGGTCCCAAATACAGAAAACCCCGTCGTTTAATTGGCGACAAAACTAAACTAAACTATTATGAATTATATCGAGGATTATGCCAGACGATAGGCTAAATATGAATAAGAACTTGATACATTGTTAAAATGGACTAAAAGTATAAGAGAAATATTTAAATCCCGCATTAGACATATTAAAACAAAAGTACATACCATCTATCCTTCTGTGTTTAGTAAACCAGATGTGATAAAAGAATTAGATAGGTTACATGAGGAATATGTTTTGGTTCCAGCTGACAAAGCTTGTAACAACATAGTCTTTGTAAGGCTCATTATTACAGCTGCATTTTAAACGAACTTGGCATTAATTCTAATTTTGCTAATCGTACTAATACTCCAACTGCCCTTCCAATAGATGAAATTCTTCGAAATCATGCTTCAGTTTTAGACACATTTAATATCCCAGTCAATGGGTCGAATTAATATGAGTTACCGTACCTATACTGGATTCCTAAACTACATAAAACCCCTTAGAAACAAAGATACATTACTGGATCCTGTAAGTGCTCTACCAAGCCCCTATCGTTACTCCTCACGAAAATATTAACAGCTATGAAGTAGAAACTTACTGCGCGACTACGTAATATTTCAGAAGTGTTGTAAATCAAATGTGGATTCTAAAAAAGTCTAAAGAACTTTTTGTAAACTTGAAATCGAAAACTTTTCTCATATCACCAATATCAAAACGTATGCCTTTTCAACACTTTACACGACCATTCCTTCAATTCGACATTTAGATATATCGACGACGTTTTGTCTATTAACAATGATAATTTTTATTGATATGTGGATTCGATATATCCCTGTGAACTCGAAATAAAAGACACCACAGGGTCGTCCACTTCTGCTTCATACCTAGACATTTTATTGAAAATAGATATTACCGGCAAACAAACAACTCAAATTTATGACAAACGGGAGGATTTCAGCTTCTCCATCCTCAACTTCTAGATTTATGTAGCAATGTTCCATTATCACCTGTATATGGTGTTTATATCTCTCAACTGATTCGATACGCAAAAGCGTGGTCTGTAAATCGAGGCAAGCTACTGACAAACAAGTTGATGGTACAGGGGTTTCAACAGTCTCGTTTAAAGTCAGAATTTCGCAAATTCTATGGTCGTTATAACGATCTAGTTTGCCAATACAACCTAATATTAGTCTGACGTATTTCATACCGATTGTTAGGCCGTTCTTGGCACATTGATTTTGACTACGGATAACTCCGTTTACCTGATCAAGATATAAGGCTCACGGCGGGTGTGACCGGTCGACAGGGGATGATTACTCCTCCTAGGCACCTGATCCTACCTCTGATGTGTCCATGGGTTCATGTTTGCCCAACTCTCTATTTAGTATTGCTTATAGGAGTTATGAGATTGATCACTGTTCGTTATCTTCACTTTTCATAAGAATAACAACTGTGAAATTAGAAAAAAAAATTGATAAGTGAAAATATTGAAACAAATTTTACCTGAGTATTATCAGAAGTAGTAGATTTAAGAAAAACAATATACTAATGAACCTCCATACTTTTCAAAGTGTGAACCTTCAAAATAACTTCAAATCTTTCTAGTGACATTATAATACTACTTATAAAAGTTAAATCCTATGTAGAAAAATCTTGTTTAACAAACTAAATTAAGTTTGTTTAGGTAAGAAACATAATTGACCTTGAGCCAGAATCTAAGGTTGGCTTTTAACAAATTAATTCATTGCCAAAACGGGATACTAAGAGAATCTACAATTATGGGCGGGAATATCGTGCAGCAAAACCTCGCACAATGCCAAACTATATTAGATGGGGAAGAAAAGTGATCCAACATTGAGATTCTTTGCCACAATCCAAAGTACCTTAAACGAGCTGACTCGACTTTACAATCCCCCACACAGCAAGTGAAATATGAAATCTGAAACGTTTAAAGCTAAGACTTTTGATTAATCAGAAACAATCTTTAAGAAATAGCTTCGACAGAACTGCAAAATGGAGGAGCGTTTCCTGTTAAAATACATGTGCTTTCTCAAGAGAAAATAAATATGGAAATAGTCAAGCACACGGGTTAATGACAGAAAAAGTAACATTATCTACATTAGAGCAATTATATATAGTCCTTGGAGTATATGGCATAAGTAATTTTATCCGACTTAATCGACATTTTTAATCAAAGTGACCAATTCATGACCAAAAAAAAAAAAAAAAAAATAAAATAAAATTCAAGAGCCATTTTATCTTATTTTCTCAATATCAGCAAGAAGTAAATGGTACATGTTATATATGAATGAAACTAGAAAATCATCACCTGTCTACCTGCAAAATATGGTAGGCTTTTGAAACACGGCCTATTTTGGCCAATAACGTCCCTTGTTCTTTAGATACGTTTTGGAATTATAAAAATAAAAAACTATTACACTAGTATAAATTGCGTATCTACGATTAACTTCCTGAAATAATGTTTCAAACTATTGATATCAATGTTATGTTATGTATCTGCACAATGTTTATACATGTATATATGCTAAGATGTACTCATAAGATTCGAAGTATTCATCATACATAAAGAAATGCTTATCATATTGTTTAGCGAATCGAATGAGTTAATGTATGAACTCTCTAGTTTCGGTGTATGTGCACCTGGGATGTTTACGCCATGGGACCGGAAACATAGGTAATATCTAAGCCCTTCGCATTCTCTGATGGTGATGAGAAAAAGTTCAAAAAGGTTCTTGAAAGTTTTGACAAATATTTTGTTCCAAAGAAAAACGTGATACACGAGTGCGCCAAATTCCACATCCGGAGTCAGCGGCAGGGCGAGTCGGTAGAAGAATTCGTCCGGAGTTTGCACGAGTTGGTAGCTCATTGTGATATCAGGGACAAGGACGACCAAATTCGTGACAGGTTAGTTGTGGGCATAATTGACAAAGAACTAAGCGAGAAATTACAGTTAGAATCTGAACTTACACTCACAAAAGCTTTCGAGATTGCACGCAATTCTGAGTTAGTAAAACATCAGATAAAATACTTACAATCTAAAAACTTAGATGCAGTACGAGTTAGACAGCACGATGGCCAACAAACCAGACACAGTCATAGCAGACAGTCTAAAGCTATGGAAAAAATCATAGTAACTGTGACAAGTGTAATTAGAAGCACAGTCCCGGGAACTGTCCGGCATCAGGGGAAACATGTTTGAAGTGTTGGAAAAAGAGGTACTTTAAGGTTGTTTGTCGTAGCAAGCCGAAGCACCTGGAGGAAGTCCAAGACGTGTGCTCATCATCTGATTCATTCTACATGGGCTCAATAGACCTGGGTGACTGACAATACTGATGCATGGACAGTGAAATTGAAAGTGTGTCGTAAGTACATTACTTTCAAGATCGACACTGGTGCTGACACTTCAGTGATTACCGAGGCCACATACAATTCATTACCAAGAAGCCGAAACTGCAGACACCAGCAAACCAGTTGTACAGTCCAGGAGGGTCAGTATAGTGTAAAGGGATGTTCGATACTAAGACCTTTCACAAGAACACAGAGTTTCATTTTAGAGTGTATGTGCTTAAGAACTCCAATAATGGTTCTAATTTGCTCAGTCGAAGTGTGGCACACCGCATGAGACTTGTGATGAAAGTAGAGAAAATTCGGGATGTGTTCGGTACATATGGATGCCTTAAGGGCCCACCTGTCTAAATAACGCTTAAACCTGGAGCTGTTCCATATTGCGTCACAACAGCACGCAGGATCCCTATTCCATTTATGCCTAAAGTAAAAGGAGAACTGAAGCGAATGGAAAAGGCAGGAATCATTGTGAAAGTCACAGACCGACAGATTGGTGTTCACCAATGTGACTGCATTCGAGAAAAATGGGGATGTTCGCTTGTGTGTTGATCTCAAGAAACTGAATCAGGCAGTTAAGCGTGAACATTTCATGTTACCAAACTTGGATGACATTGCACCGAAATTGAGCAAGGCTACAGTCTTCTCAAAACTTGCTGCTAGTAGTGGTTTTCACAAGATACCCCTAGCACCAGAGAGTTGTCACCTCACAACCTTTATACCTCCCTTTAGACGATATTGTTTTCAGTGGGTAACTTTCGGGATAACATCAGGCCCCGAAATATTTCATCGTCGTATGTCAGAGATATTAGCAGATATTGATGGAACAGATGGCATCATGGACGATAGCATTGTATACGGAAGTACAGAGGAAGAGCATGACGAACGTTTGGACCTTGTACTGGACTGTATCAAAGATGTTGGTTTCAAACTCAACAAGAGTAAATCTGAGTTCGGAAATCAGAACATTGAATATTTTGGACACTTGATTAGTTCAGATGTGATCAGTCCATGTCCACAGCGTGTGCGTGCAATTCTATAATTCTTCAAAACCAGTCGTGATCAGTGCAGATGCCAGCAGCTATGGCCTAGGAGCTGCCATATTTCAGCAGTTCGATGGTCAATTTAAGCCTATTGCTTTTGCTTCGAGAATAATTACGCCGGCTGAAACCAAATATGCACAAATGGAGAAGGAGTGTTTAAAATCAGTGTGGACCTGTGAGAAGTTCATATCATCATTGGACTCGAATCATTCAAACTAATCACAGATCACAAACCTCTCGTCCCGCTCATTAACACTCAAGCTCTAGACAGGACACCACTGAGATGTCGGAGACTTTTGATGCGACTGCGCAGATTTAATCCGACTGCTGAACATGTGGTTTCAGACACCCTCTCGAGGAGTCCGTTAACTGGGAACTCCAAGGAAACAGAAGAGGAAGTCAATCTTTATGTATACTCTGTCGTAAGAAATCTTCCAATATCTGACCAACGACTACAACGCATTCGATTAGCAACCACAGATGATCCAGAATTGTCTGAAGTTTGCAGAAAACTCAGAACTGGTGGCCAGATCATGGGAGATAACTGAAAGCAGAAATCCGACCATATTTTACTGCAAGATCTGAACTGTCTGTCTGGAATGGCATTCTGATGTACAGAGACCGAATTGTTATCCCAGAGGCCCTTAGACCATAAACCTTCAAAGACATACATTCAGAACATTTAGGTATTAATAAGTGCCGTGAACGCAACCAAAAGCCGTTGAAGACAACAACCCTTCCAGATCGTCCATGGCAAAAGATCGTTGCAGATCTATGTGAACTGAAAGGTGGACATTTCCTAATAGTTACCAACTATTTTTCTCGTTATCTGGAAATTGCTTACCTGGATTTGTTGATTAGTGCTGATGTGATTGGAAAACTCAAGAATATATTAGCTCGATGGGGTATTCCTAAGGAATTAGTAACCGTCAATGGCACCCAGTTCACGTCAGACTCTTTCGAGAAGTTTGCAGCTAAGTATTTGTATTTGTGCATACCACCACCAGTCCTCACTGCAAGCAAGCAGTGAGGCTGAAAGTGCAGTCAAGACCGCGAAACGCATATTGCAGCAGAAAGACATCTTCATTGCGCTTATGGCATACCGTTCAACACCCATTTCAACAACAGGAGTAAGTCCAGCGGAACTGATCATGGGACGCAAAATTCGAACCGTTGTACCAGTCAAACCTCCTTCACTAGTAGCAAAGTGGCCGGACTTGGAACAGGTGAGGAGAAAAGATGCGCGTACGAAGAAAACTACCAAGTTTCATTATGATAACCGATTTGAGGTAAAGAAAATTCACCCACTTGGACCAGGCGACCAAGTTCGTATCAAGACTGACAACGAGAAAATGTGGACAGATAGCGGCACGATTAACAGTGCAAATTACCAAACTTGGTCGTATGTAGTGGAAACCGATCAAGAATTATTGAGGAGAAATCGAAGGCACCTGCAGCATACCGGATATGTGAATGCTGAATCGTCACATCCTATAAGTGCGCCGTATCCGACAACAGAAAGTGTGCGTGACAGTGAACCAAATGCCGTTTTATGTTGAACCACCCTCCGTGTCTCCTAGCCGGGAAGTGAAGCCAAATGTAGTTATGCGATCTTGTCGTGTTGTGCACCATCCTATAATTATTTTGAAAAGTTCGTAAACAATAACACACCTCAATCTTTGTTTGCCAAACAAATACATGAGCTTTTGTCATTATGAAAGGTGAAGCTAGCGAACAGTGATCAATCTCATAACTCCTATAAGCAATACAAAGTAGATAGTTGGGCAAACACGGACCCCTGGACATACCAGAGGTGGAATCAGGTGCCTAGGAGGAGTAATCATCCCCTGTCGACCGGTCACACCCGCCGTGAGCCCTATATCCTGATCATGTAAACGGAGTTATCCGTAGTTAAAATCAGTGTACAAAAAACGGCCTAACAATCGGCATGAAACACGTCAGACAGCATTTGGCCTAATGATAGATTGTATTGAGGAACTAGATCGTTATAACGACCATAGAATTTGTAAAATGCTGACTCTAATCGAGACTGTTGAAAACACTGTACAATCAACTTGTTTGTCAGTAGCTTGCCTCGATTTAAAAACTGACTATACGCAGCTCTTGCGTATCGAATCAATTGAGAGATATAAACACCATTTGCAGGTGATAATGGAATATTGCTACATAAATGGAAATATGGGAAGTTGACGATGGATAAACTAAAGTCATCGCATTTGTCATGCAGTTGAGTTGTCAGTTTGCCGTTAATGTCTACTTTCAATAAAATATTTAAGTATGAAGCAGAAGTGGACGACTTTTATTTCGAGCTCACAGGGATATATCGAATCGACATATGAATGAAAGTCATCATTGTTAATAGACAAAACGTCGTCGATATACTATAGTATCAAGATCACCAAAGACAACGAAGATATTCTCAATGAGGAACTCTAGCATATTTTTTATTTCAACTTCAGAGTACTTGTGCGTGGAATCAGAGTTGTGTTGAACAAAGTAAGTTTGTGGATGACTGATCACTAGATATGAACATTTCTTTTTTTTCCATTTTTGTTGAAGAAGCAACTGTCTATGATGTCAAAAAGTCTAGTCTTTAATTTATCGTGAGGAATGGTCGTGTTGAGAAATCGTAGGTTTTGATGTTATTGATTTGGGAAAAGTTTTGCGAGTTCAAGTATACTAAAAGTTCTTTAGAATATTTTTAGAATCCACATTTGATCAACACCACTTCTGACATAGGTAGACGCACTTTAAGTTTGCAGTTTATCCTTCACAGCTGTTAATATTTTCGTGAGGAGCAAAAATAGGGGCTTACTGGATCCAGCAATGTATCTTTGTTTGTAAGGGTTTTTATGTGGTTTAGGAATCCAGTATATGTACAGTAACTCACATTCATTCGACCCATTGACTGAGATATTAAATGTGTCTAAAACTGAAGCATGCTTTAGAAGAATTTCATCTTTTGGAAGGGCAGTTGAAGTATAAGTACGTTACCAAAAATAGAATTAATGCCAAGTTCATTTAAAATACAGTTGTATTGATTGATTGATTAATTAATGGATGTTTTCCGCCACACTAAACAATTTTTCAGGTTTCTGGTGGCACCCAGTTTTTGTTTTTGTTGGTAAAAGAGAGAACCCAGATACAGTGTACCTGGGAACACCGTGTATCACCAACACCAGTCGAAGCGAAGATGTTTGAAGTAATAACACACCAAGATGGGAATTACTTCTTTTTAAACCACTTTTTATACATTTGATGATGCTACCACTTGTTGGAATGTTTCAACGATGTACAGACTTACTGTCAAAGATTCAAAACTTACACGAAATGACGTGGATTTGGTTTTATATCTTAAAATCAAGTGCCTAGTACCTGTAAAACAGAGGGGTCGTCCTCTGTGACTTGTATGCCACTTTAATGAATTTATTTCATTGTTTCCCTGAATGAATCGTCAGAATATGGTATAATGTGTACATTGAATTCAGATTTAGCCAATAATAGTTGAATCTATGAAAGAAATTAGCAATATTAATTTTTGTCCAGTGTACGGAGAATTGTTATACAATAATCTTTTGCTGTACGGCAACTTGCTGTGTCCATGTACAGCGAATTGACATACAATTCAAATTCGAAAATCTGTATGATATCGGTCTAATCTAGTTTTGTCTTTTTGCAATGTATATGATAAATATCATAAATAAATGGGCTTTGGTGCATAAATGTTCTTTAGATGGATATAATATGAAACAATACGATGATCATGAAACGCAGAATTAGATGTAAAGGAATAAGTAACGATAACGAACACTGATCAATCTCACACATACTACAAAGAATACAAACGTATGAAATGGGCAACCACGATGGAATTAGGTTTCTAGGAGGTGTAAGTGTCTCCTTTCGACCGGCCACTCCCACGATCAGTCCTATATTAGTATATCTTTATCAGGTAAACGGAATATTCCGTGGTCAAAATTAGTATATGCGTAGGAAGGTCTAATTTCGGTTGAGATTCGGCTCGGCTGAATATTTGGACTGACGCCTTCACCGAATCTCGGAACAGTCCTTCATAATTCATGTCTGGAAATTTACTTTCAGCTTCGGCCAGTTCTAGCAATTAATGAGCACTTATTTGACACTGCTGTTCGCTTCAAATAAGTGATTTGACTATCAAACTAATTCTCTGTCACTATTAATTTTGTATTGCTTACCGTCTAGGTATAAAAATCCCAAAATGAAAATAGGCACTAAATTTTCTGTTCAAATGAAGACTTCCATGACACAATATTTTATCTCCTGGAATTGAAGAGTTCCTATAGTCTGCTTTATCTAGTTACTGATTGCACTTCGCTAATTCAATTGTGGGAGATACAATATTGCGCCATAAAAGTCTTCATTTGAACGGGAAAATAAGTGATGGTTTATTTTATGGAATTTACATATTTAGACGGTAAGTAACACAGCATTAATAGTGATATAGATTTAGATTGATAGTCAACTAACTGATTTGAAGCGAACAGCAATGTCACTTAAGTTCACATTAATTGCTAGAACCAGTCGAGACTGATAGTAACTTTCCAGACATGAATTATAAAGGTGAAGGCGTCAGTCCAAATATTCAGCCGAGACGAATCTCAACCGAGATTAAGGAAGGCCTAACAATTGACATATAAAACACGTCAGACAGTATGCGATCCAATGACAATGTTATTTCCAATTTGATAACGGAGAAACTAAAGTCATCTCGTTTAACAGAAAGTTGTAGTGTTAGTTTGCCCTTGGAAAAATATGCAAATATGAAGCAGATACTGACTACTGTGGTTGCTTTTAGTTTGATTTTACTGTGATATATCGAAATGACATATGAGTAGTTTCCAAAATGCGTCGACTACATGTTTAAAAGTATACAAGCACGATACATAAGGGATTCGGATTTCAATGCAATTTGGTTTATCTAAGCAATATCTGTCCAGTGTTTTATCGTGTTATCGTCGGTCAGTTTCCTCAAAATCTACCAATTTGTATTAAGGGTAAGTGATTCCAATACCGTTGACCTCTGACCTTAAATCATAAAATTGGTATCAATTGGAAATGATGAGAGGATTTCAGGACGTACAAATTAGTATCAAGGTTAAGTGACGCCAATGACTTTTATCTCATATCTTATGATTATAAGAACTTCCATAACTCTAGAATCGGGACTACCTGAGATGAGAGGATGTTGAGACCTACAAACTGGGTTTGTAAGGGAGTTAATCATGTGGGGGATAGTACATACTTAGAAAAAGCCAACTTTTATACAGACATTACATCGTTTGGAAGACTTTATAATCAGGGTGCAGTTGCACAAAGGTTAGTGAAGTTTAACATCAGTTTAACACTATATGAATGTCCAAGTTATTCGGTTAAAGTTAAGTAACCTTCGTGCAACGGGGTCCAGCTGATTAATATAATCATATCATGTTTCTTTATCTTATATCTAGTCAAAGTAAAATCTATCAAATAAACTTGGGAGAGGGGGTCCTGTCGCAGAAGTACATGGTGGTAATATCAATCCGGCAAGTATCTTGATGAGAAAATCAAGACAATACCTTTTTCGTAATGTTATTCCAGACAAAGGCATTGGAAAATAAAGTATATATTTAGATTTCCAATTATTTTCTTTGCGATAACCCATTGAAGCTCCAGTGTGTCCCCACAACTTACAACTGGATGAAATTTCTTAGGTCATTCAAAATGAAAGGTCATTGAGCTGGGACTATTTTATCATAAGCCGGTTATATATTTTTTTCTGCAATGATTGCTACCTTCATCACCCGATGAATCAACAACAAAAAATATTTCATTGTTTATATTTTTTATGTATTATCTAAAATTATAAACTTGAATTAAGATCTCAAGTATCATATGGTTGACTCGTTTGTTACGTTGAATGGAACAGCCAATGCATCCTTTGACCTTGATGACACTCCATATTTGATAATGATTTTGCAGACAGGTGGTAGAAAACCGGATCGAACTAGTTTGCAACAAACATGTATATATTGCATGATGAAAGCAATGTCAATTTCAAAAGAAATATAAGAGAAAAGATTCAGTGAATGTAAATATATGGAAATTAAGATGGAATGCCACGAGTATTTCAATTTCTATTAGGCAGTATTTTCATACCTTACCCCTTACTTGTCGTAAGAGGCGATTAAATGGGGGCGGTCCTTCGGATGAGACCGCAAAAACCGAGGCCCCGTGTCACAGCAGATGTGGCACGATAAAGATCCCTCCCTGCTCAATGGCCCCAAGCGTCGAGCATAGGCCAGAATTCTGCAGCCTTTCACCGGCAGAGTGAAATATTCTCGAGAGGGACGTTAAACAATATTCAATCAATCGTCTCCATATGAGTTAAAGATGTTCGAACCGGGTATTAAACAATACACAATCAATCATATCTTCATTTTCATTTCAAATATAGATATAAGGAATCATTGTCTAGTTTGATGGTATGAAAGGTGAAGATAACGAACAGTGATCCGACTCGAAATCCTATAAGCAATACAAAAAAGAGAGTTGGGCAAACCCGGACCCCTGGACACACCATAGGTGGGATCAGGTGCCTAGGAGGAGTAAGCATTCCCTGTCGACTGGTCACATCCACCGTGAGCCCTATATCTTGATCAGGTAAACGGAAGTATCCGTAGTCAAAATCATTGTGCCAAGAACGACCTAACGATCGGTATGAAACACGTCAGACAGCATAGGTTGTATTGACAAACTAGAGCGTTATAAAGAAGAACATGATGATATTGGAAAACAAGTGCATATTAATTCCTCTCTTACAAAGCTTAGCGCATTAAATCGAGGTGCGTACGAGGGACAACATTTGCTGCTTCAACATTAACTTTGTATGTTTCTGCAATTGTTGGATTAGCAAGTTGCTGTACAGTGAAGAATTTGTTTTTCACAATACTCCGTACAGCGAGTAACAATTCGCGGTACACTGGACCTGAATTAATATTGCTAATTTCTTTCATAAATTCGACGTTTATTTACTAAAACTGATTTCAATGTACACGTTATACCATATTCTGACGATTCATTCAGGGAAACAATGAAATAAATTCATTAAAGTGGTATATGAGTCACAAACAGAGGACGACCCTTTTTAAGATATAAAACCAAATCCACATCATTTCGTGTAAGTTTTAAGTCATTCTGTACATCGTTGAAACATTCCAACAAGTGGTAGCATCAGCAAATGTATAAAAAGTGGTTTAAAAATAAGTAATTCTCATCTTGGTGTGTTATTTCTTCAAACATCCTCGCTTCGACTGGTAGCAATATCCGGTGTCGGTGATACACGGTGGGGAAGAGAACACCGACCTTCCGAAAGTTAACTGGGAAACGTTCTCACTTACCAGCGCGAGCGGGATTCGAACTCGACGCCAACAGAGGTGAGAGGCCGTGTGAATTTGAGCGCGATGCTTTAACCACTCGGCCACGAAGGCCCACTAAATACAGCTGTAATAATGAGCCTTACAAAGACTATGTTTTTACTGGCTTTGTCAGCTGGAACCAAAACATATTCCTCATGTAACCTATCTGATTCTTTTATCACTTCTGGTTTACTAAACACAGAAAGATAGATGGTATGTACTTTTGTTTTAATATGTCTAATGCGGGATTTTAATATTCCTCTTATGCTTTTAACCCATTCTGACAATGCATCAAGTTCTTCTTTTTCATATTTAGCCCATCGTCTTGCATGATCTTCGTCAGAATTCATAATAGGGATGAAGTTCTGTCGCCAATTAAAAGACCGAGGTTCTCTGTATTTAGGACCCTTTAGAATAAGCGATTTGAGGTCCTCATTTTCAACTATATCAATATCATCAGTAATGACATGTCAAGCTGGACTATGGTTGAAAGAAGATGAAGAACAAGAACACGTTGGTGGATTGCATTTGTATGTATAAGATGGTCTATATCTAGAAACTGCAAAGTTTGCTTATAATTAAAAAGTTTGGATGCAATAGTAGATTTATAGCTGTAGGAAATACAGGGTGTAGACTTGAACTTGAAATAAGTTGGAATACACGACTGAACCCTTTTATAACCTCAATTTTTGTTGTAAACCCATTTCAAACTCATTAGACAGTAGATTTGGATACATAATTGGGGGAAATCATGAATTAGTCCCTTTAAAGCTGATGTTAGTCAAGCAATGAGGGATTAAGAATCCAGATATATACCATGTTGATGTAAGTAAAGCAAAAACAAGGATATACATCTTAGGTCTCATGAGTCACTCGGGTCTAGGTACTACTATATCTATTTTCGTCGTTATGCGTCGGTCGTAAACGTTTGAATATTCTCAGTTTCTTTTCTTTAACCGCTGAATCAATTCTAACGAAATTTGGTATATAACATCCATGGGTAAAGCGAAATAAAATTCGTAAATTTGATGGACCCTGCCTCCCTGGGTTACAGTGTGGCATAGCTGATCACATATGGAAAATGCATTATATCTAAAAAGAATAAAAATAAACCATTTTCTTTAGTTATAGGAATCAAAGAGGCAAAATGATTGCCTAATCATAATGAGTAATGAGTCTACTTAAATTGTAGGGTTAAAGTTATATTATCATTACATGCACATGAGCAATGAAGCATGTATGTTTCTACTGAAAATTCCTAGAGTAGGAGTTTTGGGCCCAATGGCAAATTACGTAACGATATGTCAGAAATGTTTCATACATATCCAAGACCAAACACTATGTCGATATAGACAATAGGCATGACGATATCGTGCCGATATTGTCACCATACAAAGTTATCATGACTGTCTTCAAGAACCAAATACGATGTTGATATCGACAATAACATGAAGCTACCGTGTCGATCGTCATCTGAGAAAAAGCTACTGTTTGCCATGTTTTTGCAACACATTTTTGCAATGACCAAGTACGATGTAGATATCGACGATATCAACAATAGTATGACGATATAGTTTGGATATCGTCAACTGACAAAGTTATTGTTCACCATATACAACATTATTTTCCAATGAACAAGTACGATGTCGATATCGACGATATTGTTTCTATGTAAAACTTAAACGGTACCAATTTTGATGCACCGGATACGGATTTCGACAAATGATGTATCGTCAGTGATGCTCAAGTCGAAATATCAAATATAAATAATAATTAATTATGCAAAATGAAATAAACACGGCTATTTGAGGACACCCCCCCCCAACCCCAACTCCCCAAAACAGCGCACATCTGCTTCTGCAATTCCAGGCTGAGAGTTAAATGTATTCAACCGGGAATGACAATAGTCCAGTTTTCACCTTGCGACAACTTCCTTCATGTCACAAACCCAAATACCAGATACACCGCACACTGCCTCAGAGATACTGCAATATCGTAGCCCTTAACGACTATGGTTTCGAACTCCGGTATAATAAGTTTATGAGTGGGCACCGAAACGAGGCTTCCGTACGACGTTACAACAGCTGTGACGCCTTACGAACTCGAAAAGCCCTCTGTAACACTCACTTGTCCACCTGGAAGCCGTGACAACCCTCAGGAGAACCATAGCTACCTGGCATCCCACGTCATGATTATGCACGTGTCCCACGCTTTCTGTTAGTACCGACATCGAACTTTGCACTTAATTCCAGTTCCACTCAACAAAATTCCTGTAATTTTCTCTCAAAAGGACTGATCTCTAACTCATCCTTTTAAAACTGCATTCTTCAGTCCACAAGAAACCCATTTGCTCAACAGTAAACAACAGTTCGTGGAAGTCGCCATTAGGCCTAACGGATTTAGTTTTTTTTAAAGTTGTGTATTCACGGCCATTTCGAAATGACATCGAATGTAGTTCAAGAATTATTCGTTCATTCAACTCAAATCAAATATTGTTTTTTCATATAAACTCAATGTTTTCAAATATTAAATGATAAAGAATGAATTTATTGTTTTTTGTTGGATGGAGGTACATGTATACCACGAAAAATAAGACGGAAAACTGCATTCATTCCTTAAATAATCAACAAGATCATGATACAATATCGTCGATATCGACAAAATGGAGGATCTCAACGATGATGATTCATTATCGATACGATATCGACGATTTCGACAGGAAGTAATATTTCAAACCAAAAAAAAAATTACACACATGATCGTTATAGTCAACAAAATAATGTTTCGATATCGATACGATGTCTTCGATATCGACAAGATGGATGATCTCAACGGTCATAATTTGATTTTGATTCGTTATTGACAGGAAGGATTTACTAAGACTAAAAGTGACATGCATAATCCACACGATAAAGATTCGATATCGATATGATATGACACGCAACAAAGAAGTGTTTGAGGAGCTATATGTCAGTGCAATGAGTGGATCTTTCAACCTAACCATACTAACTGCTTTATTACAAAGTCGTGGCTCAAAGTTTGAGAAGGATAGAGTGTGAACAAAACAAAAAAGTTTTTTGTTTAGTGTCCAAAAAATATTCTTGGAGAAATAATGCATTTTTACTTTATGAGCCATAGAGCTTATGCCCAGAATCAAAACCCCATGTCAAACTCAGGAACCACGAATTTCACACATTTGGTAGAGTGGAGGCTTTCCTACTCAATATATTTATGCATTCACTCTTGTTGCTTCATGTCCAAGAATGAAAGCGACATATTCTAAAGAAATTTTCACAATATGAGACACACTCTCATACCCGCAACCTCTGACGCTGGGGACATGGATTTCACAGGCTGATTTTTCCTGTTATATATCCAGGAGTTTTTGAAAATTGCATCATGGAGATATGAACTATCAAATAATAAAAGTTTGTATACCTTGCCCCATAGATAAACCTTTGCGTCCCCAAAATAGTGGGGAAAAATGTGCACTTAGCCTCCTACTGACAGAAAACTGTCTCGTTTGAAACCCATAGGTGAGATATGATATAGGAATAACCAGCAAAATTTATTAAATATATTTTTATCATGCATTGCAATGCAAACCATCCATGCAATAACATTATTTGCAGAGAATATAGTTCCCAAAAATCTATAAATTCTAAATAATGTTAATTACTATTATAGAATTTTTATGATTAATTTAATCATTTCTTATAACCACTACTTGCATTGTAAATAATAGATATGGCGCTAGCATTCTAAATTTTTATTTGTTAAAGATAAGCTTGTTTTAATATAATACGTCTTCGAGCTTTGGCATGGGTAGAGCGTATGAAACAATTATAAAACGTACGTGTATTTAAAAGGTATTTAGAATAGTAAATCAGTAGAGCAAACTAAACTATATTTTCTCTCATTCAACTTCATCTTCATGAATTACTAATTCTCCGAATTCATATCGGATATCGTTAAGTGTTTATTTAAATAGAATAACATTTGAAGGTCAGTTTCTTTAGATAAATAGGTCGAGATAACCGAGGCGTAGCAATCCGGCTCATATCAGTTTTACGGAATAATAAGTCGGTGCACAACCAAGTCGTAAGTTTATTTAAATTGCGAATTATACTGCAGGATTTCAGCCATGAAATGCAAGAGTAGGACAATCTTATTTCTTCTGTTAGCAGCCGCGATGACCATTTTTTATGCTTTGATATACCATTCTTTTCCCGAAAATAAGGACAACGATATTTTATCTGCAAGTGAAAGAAAATTGCGCATATCAAATCAGCCTCAAAGAAAAGTTTTGAAACGGCACAAAAGGATCATTCAGCGAGAAACATTGATCACCCCAAAAAACAAACACAGAAGTGATCCCATTCAACATCCGAGTCATGTTTCCACGAATCAAGAAAACTCATCCGAACTATGTTCGTTTATTCTCGACAAAAATTCCGTTGAAAAAGCGCGTGGTAAAATATATTCGCTCATGAGTGAAGACGGACACGGTTTTCTCTTTTACATTCATTTGGATTTACCTTCAATAAATCAACTGACGGATAACTCAAGCTTCCGAGGAGACGATTCAGAATTTCAGGCTGAAAACGATTTACTAGAATGGCAAGTAGTGAAGAAGAGTGAAAAATATCTTGTGCAATTACCCGTGGATTTTGATCTCGTAACGTTTGAACTTTTGAAATTAGACAAAGAAGAAGGTGATGTCGACATCCTTATACATGTAAACAATTCTAACTGTGTAATTAATGCAGATAATAAACAAGTTACCATAGAATCCATCCAAAATTTACTGTGGACTGAACTCCTAGCCAACTTCACCAAATATAGTTTGTGCAATAGGTATTTCGAACATAATACTTATAGAATAACTCTCTACTACTTGACAACGATATGGCTTGGATATGATTTAAAGTGTACAACATACACCAAACAAAACAAGGTTTTTGAAGCTAAAAAGGACGAACTATCCAATGTTGAACCATTGCTTTGTTTCTTCTTGGCTAATCAGTTTGTATGGTTGTTTATCATCGTAGAGATTGCCACAAAACAAAATTCACGTTTTTTCTGTTTGGCTAAAAGTGGTAGGGATGAGGAACATATAAAACTTAGTAACTCTGTAGATGAAGATAACAGCAAGCAAAACAGAAATGGGGATATAGAAATGATTAACTTTAAGGAGAAAGATGACAACAAGCCAAACAGAAAGACGTGCATAGATACATGTACGAGTAACCTTGATGATGAAAAGACAGATGAAGATTACAGCACGAAAAACGGAAGTGTGGACATTGATTACGATTATAAGAAGGGGGACAGACCATATGGTCTGCTCAGAATCTTGTTCAAATTTTTTAACCCAAAATGGTCTGAATTTCATTGCAAGTGTGGAGAGGTATTCAACTGCGTTTTTGATTTAATCAGCAAATGTGGTTACAATACACCTGCTTTTCGTTTATTGCTTATTTTAGAAATATTTATAATCCTTCCTTTTGGACTCTATCGCACTTTGTATCGTAAAACTATGACAGATAAGATATATAAAGAATATCGCCATGTCGTGCGCACAAGCGAGCCTATCTTTACCATAATATCCAACGACGAAACAGCTTTAATTTTAGATGTAGTGTATGCTACCTTAATTCCATTGATAGGCATTTTTATCTGTACTGGTTTATATAACTGTTACACACGTACATCTTCAAGCTCAACTTTTAAAAAATCAATTGGAATAAGTAATAGATTGATAGAGCATTTCAAAGCGATTCAATGCATTTGTGCCAAATTAGGATTGTTTTTTGTGGGTATTGTTTTTACAATATTGCGATTGCTTACTTGTTGTTTATGTAACAGAAAAAAATATTCGAGTCAAAGACACCCAAACGTTAAGAAGTGCTGTAAACGTGAAAGCTATGGATGCTTTAAATGCCATAAATGTTGTAAATGTAAAAAATTAGAAGGATGTGATTGCAAGGAAGTATTTCTTCGAATACTGTATGTTTGTGAGATAGTAGTTCTTGGGATGATGTTTGATTACATTTACATTCTTAAGATGATATGTTACGTACTCTGTGTAGTTACATGTACTGTGTTCGATTTTGTGAAACAAACCTTTTCTCTGGTTTGGCATTTGATAAATTGCATTTTCCCAATCGTATCTCTCATAAGTCATTCTGTTAATTGTCTGAAACCTTCAAATTGCGAATTAGTTACTTCTCATAGATTTCTACGTTATATCACCAGAGCTTGTCATTGGTTCCTTTTTGGTTTATTTTTTGTTTTCTATTGTGCATTATGTCTCGCTTTCTTGCGTCCCATGATCACAACTTTCACATTTCTCCTGCGGTCTATTACATATGTTCTCTTTGTTGCGATGCCCGTACGCATTAACTTGTTTCGTTATCTAGTCATCTTTGGGACAACACTTGCATACATTCATGGATATTACGTTGAAATTGTCAATATGTTTTCCGAAATTTTATCAAGCGTATTCGAACTTCAGGAAAAATATAGAAACACGGACAGTGGAAACGATAGGCCAAGTACGGGTAGCGGAGAAAATTCGGAAGAAAATCATACTGTACGTGAAGAACTGATGACATTTATTTTGAACGAGTTGGTGTTCGTACAGAAGAGAATCTATTATTTCATACTTAAGTGTGTTGTGGTTGTTAGGTATTTAACTATTACCGTTGAATCCCTTCTCATTAGTGGCAGAACTATGTCCGATGATAGTTTGAAACACATTGTCGAATTAACATTGATTATAATTAGTCCTTATGCAATTTCACTGTTTTTGAAATCCAATGGTTCCTACATCACTACCGAAAACGACGAGGAGATAGAAAGCGCGTACTTGAAGTACATGTATACCGCGAGTCGAAAACGTGCTTCAGGCGATAATGAATCATTTCTTGTGAATACCGAAGAAACCGAGGATTTACCTACGTGTAGTTATAAAGCATGTTCAAGTTCAAGTACAACTGTAAAAGAGCGCGAAACAAAATTGGACATGGAGGACAGTAATACGGGTGACTCAAGTGAAGAAATTCGATTACTAAAAAAGGAGAAGAAAAGTTACAGAAGCATGGGGAGTGTATCCAAAAAGGACACTTCGTTTTGAGAAAAACTGCTTCTTGGGTACATGTATATATTAGAACAAGAAAGGATCAAGACGTTGTGGTAAAAAGGACTCTATAAGCATTGTACATGATTTGAGGCTTTATATAGGGACTAGATAACGCCTGACAGTTTTGTGACAACTTATTCGCGTGTGGCGGTAAACCAACAATGTATCGGACACTGTTTTAGTGAACTTTGATAGGCCTACTGTAAGTTAGTATATTTTTTCATTGTCATTTTTTTCTGTGAATAATTGTTAATAAATTGATTTTTTTAGGCATCTATTTGTGATTTATTTCTGCTGTTCTGTCCTGTTATGGATCTAGATATTTTTTGTTTCCCCCTCAAACACGGTCACGCCGTAAGACATATTATGATTTGCCAACGTTCAGCAATTCAGGGGATGAAATACTAATCAAAATGATTTGCAGGATTTGATCAGGAGTTGACATGCTTTTTTGATTTGCACGAGATTAAAAAAAATTTAAGTGTTGACCTAATCTATAATATGTCGGTAAGCAGAGGCGGATCCAGAAATTGCGGTTACGGGGGCGCCACTTTATGAGACATGGGGTCTGGGGGCCGCCTTGAGGTCCCCAGTGGGTCGAGGGGGCGAAGCGCCGGAAGCTGCAGAATTTTGGAGATTTTATAGGGCTTGAAATATGTCTCCCATTTAGTCATTTGTCCTATTTTCTATCATTTCTAATAATGTGAAATTAATAATATGACGCAAGTTTTAAGGGTTTTGGAAAAAATTAAGTTTTCCCAATGGAGTTATTATAATGTAGCCCTATCCGATTTTCTTTTTATTCTGACGTTTTTGGAAAGGGCTATACATGTATAATTCCATAGGATCTCTGTAATGCAGCAAACTAATTTTATGAATAACCGATAGTATTTAAAGCTCCGTGTATTAGTCCCAAACGTTGTTTAAACCAAAAGGAGTACCAACTTTGTGCTTGGGCATGTCTAATAAAGGTGTTTTTCATTAAACATCATGTACAGCATGGAAAATTCTTCGTCTGCTCTGCCATGCTTGTTATCGCGAGATCTCGAATGTGGATCTACTGAAAAACATAAAAATTGACAATCTGCGCGAAAATGTAGTTACTCGAGCCACTCCGACAAAGAAAGGAAAACCATATTGTTGCAGAAAGAATTTACACTCTGCTGTTCGTTTTTTTTAACTTTCAAGATATTTTAAAAATCTAAATCTTTTTAATACCGACGAAATAGCTTTCTGCTCCATACTTGTCCATTGATGTAAATACTATAGGGTTATTGAACTTATATTGGTGAATATTGGCACGAGTTGGCTGTGAAAATGCACGAGCATTTGCACCATCACGGAGATCCTAAGGACCCCAAAACCTTACACCCCCACCCCCGCAATCGGAGAGGGCTACATTATTACAGCTAGTTACAGAGTAATTAAAGATTTTAAAAAGAGTATACTTATAAGGAATACACAAAAGAGAGATGGACAGAAAGAAAAAAGGTGCCCAGGAGGAACAAGCATCCCCCGTCGACCGGTCACACCCGACG
>NC_079170.1:62136085-62161085 GCF_947568905.1 Ostrea edulis | reverse complement strand
TCAGGTGAGCTAAAAATCCCAGCAATGTGCCTGATAAGTAAAATTAAATTCAACCTGTTTTCATAAGTTTTGTTCGGTGTGGTGATAACTCGATCCTTTTATGTATTATACATAATAAAATATTGTTTAAATCAACTCGATCCCTCGTTTTCGTTTTGCTATGACAGTTCAGGTGGTATTTTAAGATTTCGTTTTGCTATGACAGTTCAGGTGGTATTTTACGATTTCGTTTTGCTATGACAGTTCAGGTGGTATTTTAAGATTTAAAATAATGTTCTTAGAACTAAGAATGAATGATGTGAAACTCTATAGAGAATGACATTCACCACGAATTTAATATTTTTCTAATCAAATATTGAAACAGCCACCCAAGTAATAATCAATGTGAAAAATAGAAGGGGCCAGCTCCAACCCCTCAATTTTACATACCCGTATCTTAACCACTTGAAATCTTCATTGTTAAACATCAAGAATTCATATTCAAAAATGCTTTGCAGAAATACTCATCAACTTTTCTCTTGTGGTACTTGAGAAAAGTTTACCAACATATACTTGGGGGGAAATTAGGACACATTCTCTAAGGCATGAAAAACCTCTGATTCAAGCGTGCACATGACTGTTTCGAGAATTCATGCATGAAACACTTGGTATGTTTTTCCCAATGACAAATGTCCAAATGACCTGAACAAGGGTCATGATATAACACAATGTCATCAACAACCTCAGAATCAAGTTCAAACATTTTATATTTCTATGTTGCAAACACAAGATACATGTAGTACAGACAAAATGTACCGAGTGAGAGGAAGTTAAGCGGAGTAGATAGCCTAAAGCATATCTTGCATTATCTATATTATTTCATGCAATTTTTAAAAGTAGATTTAGCTCCATACTTTGAAGTTTGAACATTGTGTCTAGTGTCGCCATAAAAAATAGTATTCATTGTAGATATTTGATTTTCTTGATATTTCCCCGACTAATCTCAGCAACAAACAAGTTGTCACTTTTGTCCACACATAAACCAAATGGGTCTTTCAGATCACAGTTATCTACATAGCGAAGGAACTGTCCATGCTGGTCTAGGATGTGGATACAGTGGTTATCACGGTCTGCTGTCAGGATCTGACTCTGACTGTCTGTTGTGATTCCACGGGGTTTGAATGCTTCATTTTTGGCAGCAGAAGAATGACCAATGTATCTAAATCGAAGTTTTCCAGCCTGATTGACCACTACTACTGCACCAGCTCTTAAGTCAGCCACACAGATATCCAGGTTTCTGTTCTCACTGATGTATTTAATTGTAGCTTTTCCTGAATATAGAGGCTTACCCTCATCATCATACTGGATTGTTTGTTTCTCTGTGGAACCCGAGTAACGGACAACTTTGGATTGTGTTTTATCATCACTGTACATGGTAACTAGGAGATCACCAGAGGAGGTGACACAGAGTTGGCTGGGTTTCCAGCCCTGTTGTTTGATCATCTCCTCTGTCTGTCCACTCTTCACTTTGTTCACAGTCTTTGTTGTCACATCAGAGTACACTAGATCCCCATCATTTGTCACTGCTATATCACGTGGCCATTCTCCTGATTTTGTTTTGATTGTATTGATAACTGTACCTTGAACATTAAAGCACTTCATATCACTGACTTTTGCACTTGTCCAGAATTCTTCTTCACTCAGAAAGGTAACACTGCGGAGTTTTTCATACCCAGTATTTATTGTAGTGACAAGCTCTGGTTCATCCATGAGTTCTTTGGGTGAGGTTTCCGTTTTCTTCAGTGTGTAGCCATTTTCATTTTTCGTAATTGATAATGGTATCAAAGATCCCAGTGACTTGTAAAGCTGTTCACTGTCTATCGTGTTTGGACTAAATGTAGGCAGTGAGACTCGGACTTTGGGAGGAAGTTTTCTGAATTCTTTGTTTTGGGATCTGTATTCCATGGTCACAGACACTTCATTGGATTCCTCCATTTCCTTCAGAGTAATCAGTGATTGCTCAATAAGGGACTGTATCTGCTTAATTTCATCCAAATGCTTCTTCAGAACTTCCAGGTGTTTGGTTTTCATCTCTTCTATATCATTTTTCATTTTGTTGATGACATTGTCAATTTCTTTGTGCCATTCCTCTCCATGTTTTGTAACTAGTGTTGTGAATTTCATATATTCCCCATCCACGTTGGTTATCTGAGTTTCTAAATCGGTGGCCATTTCTTCATATGTTGGAAAAATAATGTTTTCTATCTCCACTGAATCTTTTGTAAAATCTGCTTTTCTTTTGTTGTAGATTTCAGAAAGAACTGAAAATGTATGACCCTTGTGTTTATCTGTAGATATAGTAGTACACAAGGAACAGACAGACATGTTACATTCCTTGCAATGATATTTACAATATTTGTTTTGATGTGTACTACACTTTGGATAGATTAAGGTAGATTTTCGATTTTGGATTGGGACCACTTTGTGTTTGTCATAGTCATCAGCAATGTGTTTTCCTATACAGGCAAAGCATAAGTTGACATTGCAGAAATCACAGTACATCTGTACCATAGCTGTCTCACAAAGGTCACATCGGACGACATCTTGGGCACTGTGGCGGGGGTCCATGGCTACTCTATATATTCTACAATTTGAAGAATATGAAGTTTCGTAATTATGTAACACAAATTTTGATCAACAAAGTTGGAGTTAGCTATTTGGTTTAGCATTGAACAAGTCTTGTTATTTGGACAATATTTTCTTTTATTTCCTTTCAAGCTTTAAATAAGCGAGACATGCATTTTTAGTTTGAATTGTGTTTTATGCAAGTTCCTAGCTGGGATACAGTACCCCTTCCTCTGTTTTATGTTCCTGTATTCAGATTTTGTAATAGCACAAAAGGTTTAGTCTTGCTGCGGTTAAATAAATTACTGACTAGAAACACAAAGATTGCCACAGAAAACTCACGAGTAAAGGCAAGAGACACAATAGAAGGCAAATATAAAAGCTGTAGGCAGTGCCACCACCATCACATCGTCAGATACCCACAGCTGATCCCGTCTTCTACTCATCACGTGATCAGCTGTAAGGACCCGAAAATGACACCCCACCCCACCCCCCCACCCCCCCTTAACAAGGTAGTAATGATGAAAATGATAAATCAAACTACACTATTTGATTAGTTATATAGTCACTGCTTCATTGATTGTTTAAAATGTTTTGACCGTGTGATATAGACGACAAGGTCCATGGAGAAGGTCTATACGCCCCTGAAGATAAAGCTGGTCAGTGAATTCCTACTTTCGTTTTAACGTGAATTTGCTTATCACTTCTAAATAATCAGATTCATGGATAAAAGGACATTTTGATGACGATGTATTCTCCCAATAATCATTATCATAATGTTACCTGTATCATTACACCTCTCTATGACGTAGCATGGTATGCAATCATTTTGATTTTCCCTGAGCTGTGTGTTGAATGGCGTGGTCATTTGGAAAGTTAGAGTTATCGCTCTTGTCATAGGATACCTACAGGTGTACAGCTCAAAATTTATTCACATTGCTGCATATATCCATGTTTTCTTATAAGAAAATTACCTTGCTCAAAATATGAGTTAAATAATTGAATTTCAAGGATTAAAATAATTCATCAATGTCATTAGATGGGATATTATATCCTTACAATTAAATTTCTTTTATAGTATAATATAAATACATGTATAATAGAATAGTATAAAATTTGTACTCTGCAATTTCAAATTCACGAAATTTCTTTACTACAGTGATTTTGATAGGGCATATTAAAGTATTCGAGTTAGAATTCTATATGATGACATAGTGCATAGGTGGATCCATGGATTTGTGAAAAAAGGGGGTGTCCTCGCAGTTAATTGATCTTTTAGGTACTTTTCAGAACCTCCACCCTACTCCGTTCACACCCTTTGTTTGTGTACATAACATTGAGAGATTTTATATACGAAAATGCTTAGTTATTTAATACTTGTTTCCAAAGTTCCCAGGTCTGGAGGTTGTAAAACTTGTTTAGTACGTTTTCATACTCAAACTCGAACTCCGTGCTCAAAATCATACTCATTCTCAAAAGTAAAGGTTATAAAAGTTTTATAAAATAATTATCGTACTCAAATGGAGTACATGCTCAAGATTTTTCGAGTATGCTTTGGAGCTTACTCAGACTTATACTCAAAACTAACATGACTGAGTTTGAGTATGAGTATGGTAAAAGTGTTATAACCTCCAGGCCAGGACATTCTAATCGCCATACTCAGATCTGATTTCGCAATGAAATATATATCTTTAAAAAAAAAAACCCTGATTTAAAGGTTACTCCCAGTTGGCAGGAGGTCTGCAAAATCCTACATTCTGAGCATTTCCTGACACTTCTTTTTCACTTTTGAATTGTCTGCTACTCGTAAATATATAATCTATAAGATATATATAATATAATAATATACAAATATACACAAATAATATTTATATGATAAATAAATTTCGTAAATATATATCAGTGTTTCGTCTTATTTATCCTAGAATGAAATGATATACTGGTGTTGATAAATTTGAAAATTTGAATGATGCAATTACATGTAAGTTTCCGCTTTTCATATCATTTTGACTCAAAATCTTGTTAAAATTTAATAACTCTTAAAGTTTTTGGTCTGTAAAATTTAAGGGGAGGGGGGAGGGGGTCTGGATCCGCCCTTGTAGTGGTATGTTATGCCATGACTACATAGTTGAGAATATTCTTTTTAAAATCTATAGATTTTTTAACTTCAATATGTCGCAGGGTCCAACCAAGATAAAACAAATTGTTGGTCTGGGTTCGTACTCAATTTTGATTGTTTAAGGAAAAAACCTACAAGTGAAGCACAAACTCCCACAACACATAAAACACTCGCACGACATTTAGAAGCCTGGTAATGTCTTTTACTGTGTATCTGGCATCCTCTGTTATCATAGTACCCACAGCAGCAATGTTTCTCTGGATCTTTACACATTTTGGTCGTCCTGTGCGTGTTCGATTTTCCAGACTTGTTTCTCCGTGTTTCATCACCCACCTACAGACTGTACTGTGTGAAATTACAGCCTTCCCATATATAGCAAGCATCTCCTTGTAGGTGTCTTTTAAGGATTTCCCTAGCAATACACAGTTTCTCATATAGGCTCTCGTTTCCATTTCCGCCTGAGGGTCCATCTTTGAGCTAAAATCCCTCAGTGTAGTGACCATGCCGTCTTTGAAATACAAGAACTTTATGAACACTAAAGCAAAATGCGTGAGGTTATCAACAGGTCAGAAGGAATGAATGGATCTAACAGACCGTGAAAAGAAAAACTTAAACTTCGAAATATATTTAATGGAAAGACATAGATTGCAATATCTAATGAATGACCCTCGTATAAATAACAACTATGACAAATATAATCATGTTTCAAAATTTTTATCTTGGGCTCGAGGGGTTGTTGCAGCCTCCACCCCTCCCCCCTCTAGATCCGCCACTACTGTTTACATGTAAGTACAAAAATATATATAAAAAAGATATTATTATAAGATAGAAAAGAGCAGCCAGAGAAATATCACAATCTTCAATCAAACTTTACTGCCAAACGTCACGATATAAAACCGTTTCAGGGCAAGTAGGGAATACGTGCTCAAACACATTCGTGAAGAATCTCTCACAAAGTGAACAGACTTCGGGCGGTATATCCAGGAGGGTCCATAATTTGAGGATAAACTTGTTCAGAACTATCTTGTCATTATTATATGGAATATTCCATGTCTGGGTTTCTCGAAATAAACTTCTAGTCAAAGTTTGAGATTTTACTCAAAATATTGACTGCTCAAATTACAAAAGAAAACCGTACTTAATTATCAGTTTGAGATTTTTTTTCGAGAAATCCAAGAAAGACCCACTTCAAAATGCTGGGCATTTGTCGACGGATCAGGCACTACCTATTTTTACGTCTTAGGTTTGAAGAGGCCATGGAAAGAGCGGGCTGGAACTCCCATCCTCCCGACCATGAAGTGAAGATAGTTATTTCGATGTTTAGATAAACCCAACAAGCGGACGCACACTCTGGATTACATTGAACATGTGTATTGACAATTCTCTGTGCTGTTATTTGTAGATATTGTGTTTGACGATTCGTTGTTAATCCTAGTACGTTTTGTTTGACAGTTCGTTGTTATTCTTAGTTCTTTTATTTGGCAATTCGTTGTTATTCTTAGTACATTTTGTTTGACGATTCGTTTTTATTCTTAGTACATTTTGTTTGACGATTCGTTTTTATTCTTAGTACGTTTTGTTTAACAATTCGTTGTTATTCTTAGTACGTTTTGTTTGACAATTCGTTGTTATTCTTAATATGTTTTGTTTAACAATTCGTTGTTATTCTTAGTATGTTTTGTTTGACAATTCGTTGTTATTCTCAGTACGTTTATTTGACGATTCGTCGTTGGTATTAATACATTTTGTTTGACAATTCGTTGTTATTCTCAGTACGTTTGTTTGACAATTCGTTGTTATTCTTAGTACATTTTGTTTGACAATTCGTTGTTAGTCTTAGTATGTTTTGTTTGACAATTCGTTTTTATTCTTAATACATTTTGTTTGACAATTCGTTGTTAGTCTTAGTATGTTTTGTTTGACAATTCGTTTTTATTCTTAATACATTTTGTTTGACAATTCGTTGTTATTCTTAGTACATTTTGTTTGACAATTCGTTGTTTTTCTTAGTACGTTTTGTTTGACAAGTCGTTGTTATTCTTAGTATGTTTTGTTTGACAATTCGTTGTTTGTTATTCTTAGTATGTTTTGTTTGACAATTCGTTGTTATTCTTAAAATGTTTTGTTTAACAATTCGTTGTTTTTCTTAGTACGTTTTGTTTGACAATTCGTTGTTTTTCTTAGTATGTTTTGTTTGACAATTCGTTGTTATTCTTAGTATGTTTTGTTTGACATTTCGTTGTTATTCTTAATATGTTTTGTTTAACAATTCGTTGTTTTTCTTAGTACGTTTTGTTTGACAATTCGTTGTTATTCTTAGTATGTTTTGTTTGACAATTCGTTGTTATTCTTAGTATGTTTTGTTTGACAATTCGTTGTTATTCTTAGTACATTTTGTTTGACAATTCGTTGTTATTCTCAGTACGTTTATTTGACGATTCGTTGTTATTCTTAGTATGTTTTGTTTAACAATTCGTTGTTATTCTTAGTATGTTTTGTTTAACAATTCGTTGTTATTCTCAGTACGTTTGTTTGACAATTCGTTGTTATTCTCAGTATGTTTTGTTTGACAATTGGTTGTTATTCTCAGTACGTTTGTTTGACAATTCGTTGTTATTCTTAGTATGTTTTGTTTGACAATTCGTTGTTATTCTTAGTATGTTTTGCTTGACGATTCGTTGTAATTCTTAGTACATTTTGTTTGGCAATTCGTTGTTATTTTCAGTACGTTTTGTTTGACAATTCGTTGTTATTCTTAGTATGTTTTGTTTGACAATTCGTTGTTATTCTTAGTATGTTTTGTTTAACAATTCGTTGTTTTTCTTAGTACGTTTTGTTTGACAATTCGTTGTTATTCTTAGTATGTTTTGTTTAACAATTCGTTATTATTTTCAGTACGTTTTATTTGACAATTCGTTGTTATTCCTAGTTCGTTTTGTTTGACAATTCGTTATTATTCTTAGTATGTTTTGTTTAACAATTCGTTGTTTCTCTTAGTACGTTTTGTTTGACAATTTGTTGTTATTCTTAGTACATTTTGTTTGACGATTCGTCGTTGGTCTTAGTACGTATATTTGACGATTCGTCGTTGGTCTTAGTACATTTTGTTTGACAATTCGTTGTAATTCTCAGTACGTTTTGCTTGACAATTCGTTGTTATTCTCAGTACGTTTATTTGACGATTCGTCGTTATTCTCAGTACTTTTTATTTGACAATTCGTTGTTATTCTCAGTACTTTTTATTTGACAATTCGTTGTTATTCTCAGTACGTTTTATTTGACAATTCGTTGTTATTCGCAGTACTTTTTATTTGACGATTCGTTGTTATTCTCAGTACGTTTTGTTTGACAATTCGTTGTTATTCTTAGTACATTTTGTTTAACGATTCGTTGTTATTATCAGTACGTTTTGTTTGACAATGCAATTAAAATTAAACAAAGGTAAGTTTTCTGATCAATATGAATGTTAGAATTAGTGTATTCGTCAATGACGTATGAAATAATCTTACAAAAACATACTATATTTTATTCTGATATTGCTTTATTGCAATTGACGATATCAGGACCAATCATGTTAATGAAAGGATTTATAATTCATCTGTCAATAGGTTTGATAATTGAAATGCTTTTTAGATATTTCGGATTTCTAGTAATTATACGTAAATATAACAATCATAACTTTATACTAAATTTAATATTCATATCTGCAGCTACATGTAATCACCAGTATTAATAACCGGACTCGAGAACAAGGATTCAGGACATTTACAATTAATCCTCGATTTCATTAGATTCAGTAAACCAGGAAATGTTTTTCCGAAGTGGCCAAACGCCGGCAACTAGGTCCTTCCGGTGCTGCGGAACCGTCGTCTTCTCGTTAATTCGCTGTATCGTACCCGCCCAGCCAACGTTGTCGTTGGTGCCATTATCCTGCAGACATGGTGAAAGCTTTTAAAGAGGAATTTGAGCTAAAAAATTGGAAAATCAATGATGCTGAGCCAAGGACGTTTGTCATTGGACAGGTAAATTTTATCATTTTTATTGGTTTTGTTTTGTTTTGTCGAATTGGTCTCTCTCTCTCTCTCTCTCTCTCTCTCTCTCTCTCTCTCTCTCATGAAAAAAGAGAAACGAAGTATTCATAAAGAAAAAAAATTAAATCTATAGCCAAAAACAAAATATCATTTTCAATTCGAAGAATGCGCCATAGATCATCAAAACTGTTTCTTTTAATTTGTGTTCTATAAAATGACATTTTTTATATTTTTCTTAGATAACTGTAAGAATAAATATGGATATGGATTTCCATTTCAATGATATTGTTAAAAGTTTTGTACTGCTGTATTTTCATTCCATACAAATGACTGTGTGTTTACCTGTGTCCTCAGCATATTCATACTCATCTCTGGCTTTATTGTAATGGTGCTAGTTCGTCATAAGCACTACTTTTGGTTGCGCCAAATACTTTTTACTGCCTGCAACCGCACTTTGCTGCGCCAAACCCGCTTTTCCGCCTACAACCGCGCTACTAAATTCGACTATAAATTCTAAATATTTTGTTTGGTTTTTTTAGTTGGTTCCGATGTTTTTCTACCCTTTGTGGACGTTGATATGGGCCATATATCATGCTCTGAATTTCATCCTGATGCCGTACTACAGAACAGAATTGGCGCCCTATCCTGAGCCCTGGCCATTCTATCTCTCAAACTGGACGTACACCGTTCTAACGATAGGGGCCGTTTGGGACTGCGTGGCCACCATCTACGTCTATTTGAAAAAACAGAGTCTGCTCGTGCCTGTGCCAGGTAAGACGAAGGCTTTGAACAATACCTTTCAGCCATGTCAAATAAAATATAATGTAACGCAAACATATTCTCGTGAAGTATCTATCTACAGTGTATTCCACATTGTGATATTGAAGTTAACAGTGACGATACGGTTCACACTTACTTTGTTAGAATTACCCGATTCTTAGTGTTTTAAGTACGACAGAATTTTTTTTACTCTTGAGAGTTCACGTGGACCTGCGTTTTAGACGTTTTAAACAATTAACCCATACCATAAAATATTTTGACACATTTTGCAATTAGTCATGCATTTATTTCCAGATAGAATCTAAATTTCCATTTATAGTTTGAAATCAGAATTAAGAACGACAGCAGAAAAACTCTAGAAAAAAATGCGCACCTGCCTATTTACAAGCATTGAATGGGCTCCACAGTTCCATGGATATTGAAAAATGTGATCATAGAGGAATATTGTTTGAACTAATAAAAGTACATAGCTAACAATATTGCAATATACATGTACACTGTACTGTATTACATATAGTACTACAAGGTTGTTGAACTTAAAATGGGGAATATTGGTGCAAGTTGGGTGTAGAAATTCGCGAGTGATTTTTTTTTATTTTACACCAAACGGATGCCAATACGCAATGATATAAGTCTAATAACTCTTTCATCATATAGCTATAACATAATGCTGTTGTTTTCTGTTGATAATATATTCATTTTCTTGTTTACATATTGATTTCTTTTGGTCCTAACAATAAATCAGGATAATCCGGCTACTAGGGTTTACCACACGATATTTGTTCCGCGATATCCGTTTACATGTAGAGTGCAGTAATACTAAATTGTACATGTACCAGAACGTTTCGTTGCGGATGGTATATAGTTTTACGAAAAGTTGGTTTTCAATAATAGCAAAGATGCTGCACGCTAATGTTTAGGAACTTTTTATCACTAACAAAGTATAAGGTACATAATAATTTTTTGTTAATTGTGGTGCGTGTTCTTGATGGCCTATACTTGATAATATTTTAGGTGCCCTGGCCAGCACACCTTGGTTTCAGCAGGTGGTG
The DNA here is from genome assembly GCF_947568905.1 of Ostrea edulis. NCBI lineage: Eukaryota > Metazoa > Mollusca > Bivalvia > Ostreida > Ostreidae > Ostrea > Ostrea edulis. The sequence continues at coordinate 62,150,499 of NC_079170.1, read as the reverse complement.
TGGGTCACCTATAACATCACAAACGTCACCAATCTGACCATGACTATTCTGCTGGGCAGTCTAGTCACTTACCGTAAGTAATTACATGTAAACCAAACACTTCATGGTCACTTACCGTAAGTAATTGCATGTAATCAAACACTTCAGTCACTTACCGTAAGTAATTACATGTATACTACACACTTCATAGTCACTTACCGTAAGTAATTGCATGTATACCAAACACTTCATGTTCAATTACCGTAAGTAATTATATGTATACTACACACTTCATAGTCACTTACCGTAAGTAATTACATGTAAACTAAACACTTCAGTCACTTACCGTAAGTAATTACATGTATACTAAACATTTCAGAGTCACTTACCGTAAGTAATTGCATGTATACCAAACACTTCATGTTCAATTACCGTAAGTAATTATATGTATACTACACACTTCATAGTCACTTACCGTAAGTAATTACATGTAAACCAAACACTTCATGGTCACTTACCGTAAGTAAATCGTCCCGTGTTTTAGAATGGTTTCGTCTTAGTGTGTAGAGATTAATATATATGTACTACATTTATATATCCTGAGTAGTAAAGCTATGGTTGACCTTGAGTTTGTTTAAAGTCTGCAGTCTCCGTATACCCTAATGAAATACTAAACCAACGTATGGTTTCTACAGTAAATTAACATTTTACTATACCTGTAGAAAATTAATATAGTTAGCTACAATAAAGAAGAGGGTTTTTTAAATGCTGCAGTATATACTATCATAATTTTGCTTGGGAACGTAATTCAAAGTTGGTGGGTTTTTTTCGAGATTAAAAAAACCTGCTAAGTTGTCGGATTTATATCTCATTTTAAATCTTGTTGTGTTTGTTTTTTCTCTCTGAAGGTTCTGACGCCGCCAGTATACTCATTCAAATCTTCAGTTCGATCTACGTCATCGCCAACATATTCATCGGCGCCAAGGAAACCAGAATTCTCCACGTCTATCAACCGATAGCCTTCATGTTCGTGTATATTGTTTTCAATATGATTTACAGCATGGCTTCCGGTAAAGCCGTGTATTCCACCATGAATTGGAGAGGACAGCCGGGATTCAGCATTCTCTGGCTGTTTGGTCTGCTGCTGTTGATCGCCCCTCTCGTTCACTTGTTCGTCTATGGGCTGTACAGACTCCGAGAGTTCATCAATGACAAGTGCTGCAAGAAAGATGTCACCGATGTAGTCTAGGAAAGGCGTTGTGTTGGTGTAGTGTAGGACGATGTAGGGTGTAGACGTCACAGCGTAGACTTTGTGTAGTGGACTGAAGTGAAAAATATTTAAACTCTGATAAAACGAACTACATGCGTATCAGGGTTTCACGAGGTGGTACATGCTATAGTCGTTTCTAACACTTTGTACTATTCGTCTACTATTACATTATAATTCATGATATCTAAAAACTAATTGTTTTAGGGATTTGGTATTAAGAAGAGGGTAAAGTCGCAATGTCTTATATCTAGATGATATATACAGATGTAGCTGTAACAGCACACAGTTATCAATATTACATGAAATGTATTATGTGGAATAAATTAGTTTTAGGATCAGCGTTTTGTTTTGGTTTTTTTAAATCTGAAATATAACGTCATTGTGTAGACTTTATAAAATATTGATGCCTTGCCTATATATACATGTAGTTTCAAAGAAAATGGAGAAAGTAATTATGAATATATTTTGTTGGATGATGAATTCCCGGGCTGTGTGTCGGATTCCCCATTAATTTTGGCTTGTATATAATGAACACAGAATATAGACCCGATATCAAATAGCATACGAAATTATACTGTACATAATCGTGGTAAATTTGTCCATTCTTGGGTTTGACGATTTCGTTCTTAGAAAATCAGCGATTTCTTTGTTTCATCTTCACTTCTTTACTCCCAAAAGTACTGTAACGTGTAGCGGTCACCCAGCCAAGTGTTGATCACGTTCGCGTGATCGCGAGAGAGACCCTACCACATCATTTGAAAAGCTAGCTCTCTAACGAGGCAGTATAAGTTCCCTCTTATACTGGCCGCTACACTTCCTCCCCGCTCAAGGGAAGCTTCGTCCTGAAGTTTAGCGTGAGTTCTCTCTGAATGTTTGGCACTTCTTCGCCAACGGCATCCGCCGTTACCGACGACAACCACCCGTCCTCTCCGGACGAATCCACGTCAGTGCCCAGAGCTCTAAGGAGACTCTACATGAAGAAGGCCTACCAAACATCAGAGTCACTACTCTGCCACCAATTTGTAACGTGTAGCGGTCACCCAGCCAAGTACTGATCACGTTCGCCGTTGCTAACTTGCGTGATCGAGAGAGACTCTACCACATCAATAGAAAAGCTTGCTCTCTAGCGAGGCAGTAAAAGTGCCCTCGTATACTGTCTGCTACACTACTCAATAATAGCTATATGACCGCTTTACAGCAGAATCAATCCATTTCCTGAAATATATATATTTTTAGAAATATGGTCTGGAATTTTATAAAATAAAATAAGCAAATTATGTGCATATCTTCAACATAGCTGACACTGACTTTTGTTTCGTTTTGATGAGTAGAAATTTGTTTCACAGCCCATAGTGAATGTACATGTTTCTTTCAGATCACAAAACGATGAACATTTTAAAAATAGCATCAACAGAAAATAACAAAATTGCATATATAAGAATCGTTTAGTGGGAAATCATAGGTTTTGGTGAAATGATAATAATAATAAAACATAAACGAAAAGTATCTTATACTGTGTGTATGGAAACGTGATCAAATACTATTTAGTGCCTCATAAAATTTCAGAACAGGATTAATTAATATTCCATTATATTGATATCTTGTCTGAGTCGTCACTTTTGTAATTAATTTAATGTTGAATATATAGACAATATGTGGACTTATATGATAACAGACATAAATTCAAAGAAAATCGAGTAGAATATAAATGCATTTTGTAGAACGATGAGTGAGTAATTAGTATGCTGATCCTCAGTAATAACCTCAAATATCAAATGACACATTTATTAGCTTAACTAAGGGTTTCGTTCTCCAAGGAATTTGGCAAGAGAAATTTCCCCAATGTCAAACTTTTCATACTTATATCTATTCAATGCAGCATCACTACATGTGCCGATAGTTGGTGGTCATTTGATAAATTTACTCTGTAATTACAATCACTACATGTACTGATAGTTGGTGGTCATTTGATAAATTTACTCTGTAATTACAATCACTACACTACGTGCTCCAATCGATTGATCATCCCACCCCACCCCTATCTAAAGACATCCCACCCCACCCCTATCTAAAGACATCCCACCCCTAACTATCTATCATCCCACCCCACCCCTATCTAAAGACATGCCACCCCACCCCTATCTAAAGACATCCCACCCCACCCCTATCTAAAGACATGCCACCCCACCCCTATCTAAAGACATGCCACCCCACCCCTATCTAAAGACATCCCACCCCACCCCTATCTAAAGACATCCCACCCCACCCCTATCTAAAGACATCCCACCCCTAACTATCTATCATCCCACCCCACCCCTATCTAAAGACATCCCACCCCTAACTATCTATCATCCCACCCCACCCCTATTTAAAGACATCCCACCCCACCCCTATCTAAAGACATCCCACCCCTAACTATCTATCATCCCACCCCACCCCTATCTAAAGACATCCCACCCCTAACTATCTATCATCCCACCCCACCCCTATCTAAAGACATGCCACCCCACCCCTATCTAAAGACATCCCATCCCACCCCTAACTATCTATCATCCCATCCCACCCCTAACTACAACCTACACTAAACACACCCCACACACTCCTAACTAAACACATCCTACCACACATCTTACTAAAGACAGCCCAACCCGAACTAAACACATCCCACCCCTAACTAAACACATATCATCCCTTACTAAAGACATCTCACCCCTAACTAAACACATCCCATCCCACCCCTAACTAAACACATCTCATCCCTAACTAAACACATCTCATCCCTAACTAAACACATCTCACCCTACTCCTAACTAAACACATCCCACCCCTAACTAAACACATCCCATCCCACCCCAAACTAAAGACATCTCACCCCACTCCTAACTAAACACATCTCACCCTACTCCTAACTAAACACATCTCACCCCTAACTAAACACATCCCACCCCTAACTAAACACATCCCATTTCACCCCAAACTAAAGACATCTCACCCCACTCCTAACTAAACACATCTCATCCTACTCCTAACTAAACACATCTCCCCCTTAACTAAAGACTTTCTCTAGTGGGATCCCAGGTCCTTTCTCAGGGTTGAAAATAGTCTTCAGCAATGGAATTTTGAACCGATGTGATTATTCAACAGGGTGTCAGAAGAGAATATATACAACTTAGGACCAACCCGCACACTGACTATTGCTTGGAGCCGCTGAATTTTGAAAACAAAAATATGGGTCAAAATTTGTCCTCTGATATACAACTAGAAAGTTGACACCCCATATGGAGTATTGTAGAAACGCGAAAATTATTCAGGCGACAGTACTTATGCGACTGGTCAACAAACAGTTCGAAGGCCCGCGCAGTTTAAGAATTCAATTAAGATTTGCACGTTAATGAAGTCAGAGAACCTGGTACCAAGTTTGGGGAGAGATCACGCATACTAAAGCACAAGGACAAAACAGCCGAGTTAGTTTGCTTTAACCTCGAGTAGCCTTGGCATGATGCTGTCCATGCTGTGGTGATACTGAGCACATGAGATACTTTAAAGAAAAGTATACCGTTTTTAAAAGGAAATTAATTGGAAAACTCCATACACTTTTCAATGTTGTGGAAAGTTAACAGATGTAAAAAAAAAAAAAAAAAAAAAAAAAAAAAAAAAATAAATAAAAAAAAAAAAAAAAATGAATAAATAAATCCAACCAAGAAAAACATGTGTACAAGAAATGGGGTTGATAAAAAGATCTCGTGAAGCACCTAAGGAATGGAAAAATAAACAGCTAATAATCATATTTCAGGTATCCTTAAGAAACATAAGTTAAAAAATGAGTAACTGTTGCCGGAAAATAGATAAAGTTACCTGAACTAGGTAAAGTAAATATACATGACGCGTCACAAATCTAGCTGTTATCAAGTCGCCAAAATCCATTTATTTACGCATATATGTTCATTAGTAATATATTTAATGAGTCTTGAGTTGATTAAGGGGGGTTGAGCCCAAACAATTGTAAATGATTATATATACCTTTTAAAATCGTTAACCTTTCTGTAAAATTGTTTGTACTAACTAATTTTATTACTATAACAATTAAGATATCTCAAGTTAATTAAAGTATATGACTTCAATAGTATTAACTCTTCATAGTAGCTACCTAGGAGTCTTAGCATCCCTAATAATAATACCCCCCCCCCCCAACCCCAAAAAACAAAACAAAAAAAACGTCGCGTCGGCCACCATCATGTCTAAATAAAGGTAGACTGACTGACGTTCAGCTGTTCTCTAGAATAGACATTTAAAAAAAACCCACACACCCTGTAAATATATGCACGATTTTTCTTTTGAAGCCAAATTTTTTTTGTATCATTGAAGAACAAGGAAAAAGAACTTCATTTTATTTTAACTTCAATCGTTCTATCTCTGACGGAGTCTGTGTTGAGAGTATTCCGGATATCATATTCGTTTCTGAACGAAAAATAGATCAAACGGAAATAGACATGAGTAATGTACCTTGCGATTTGACAGGTTGTACACGAAAACTAAAACGATATATTTGAAATTTTGGAGAAGAAGAGAAGATAAAAAAGCTTAAATACAAGCAGGAGAAAGCTTAATTTCACGTCTCTATAGACACAGAAGGATGTCTGTATTTCCTTTTCCCCGATAGCTCAATCTGACGATACGTGACTCGCATTTCCTCTGCTATACATTTAAATCCGTTTATTTTTTGTGCGATTATGTCGATGTAACGTAATATCTGTCACAAAATCTGACTGTCAGGACTTTGGTAAAGATGGCTTCACCTTTGAAGGATTCAAATACTGCACGGAAGCTGGTGGAAGGTCTTCAGGGGGACCTGAGAACGTTGTCTGCCGAGGGAAAGAGAAAATACCCTCACGTTAAAGAGGTTTGTTTACATTCCTATTTGTAGAATATTGTCGTAAGATTTTGTCACTAAGAGAGATATTTATTTTTATTTATCATTTCAGTGTATGCCAGAATTTTTATGATGCTTCAGTTCACACAGTCATGATTATAAATAATATGTGGATATTGCTATATATATATATATTAGTTACACAGTCAGTTTGGGACATAATACAGTCGTCCAGGGTGTGAATTGGAAATCCGTGTTGGGCAAAGCGAAGCCGAATGACAATATGGATTTCCATTTCACACCTTGGATGACTCCGTGTCATGTCCCAAACTGATTGTGTAACAAATTTATTACGATAAAGACCTTTAGAAAATTTGTAAAGATTTCAGTAACATCTTTGATAAATATTATTCAATTACTAAAGTGAATTCCATGTACGTGTATTACATTGAATGTCACATAATCACAATATCAAGACATCACATTTAAAGATATATATGAACAATAACATTAAATAAACAAATCATACATTTTGAAACTGAATGCAGATATCTATTGAAAACTATGGTAGCTGTCAGACCAATATAGTTATACCCTTGTATGGAGATGGTGTATTGAAATTTTGGGGCGTCATATGATTCATAGTTGCCAAACTATCTGGACGGAGATGATGTATTGAGAATTTCGGGATGTGAGTGATTTATTTGTGACGTCACAGTTGTCAAACTAATACACCGTCCGTACGGAGATGAGATATTAAAAATGTCCGGGTGTCAGGTGATTACCTTTTGTCCAATCAATTATCTACAAATTTGTCTGAAGCGGGATAAATATAATTATATATACCAATTGCAGCAGATAGCATAAGATAGATCTGCAGTCTCCTAAGTAAAGTTAAGTTATAGTTAGACATGTTTAGGTTCATTAAGTATTCAAAGGCGAGCAGCCTAATTCATATACACATATCACTTCTGAAATAGAAAAATGCATATAGATAATATCTATAGCATAATCATGGTTTACATCAAAGCATTTCTGGTTTTAAAGGTGAGAAAGTCTGTGTCAGCAAAAATTTAGCAATACCATTAATGATACTGTCAGTTCTGTAGATATATTTAAATTCATAACTGAGATGTTTTTGTATTTACTTAATGCTGTTGTGCAATATTTCAATTATAAATTCAGATATCTTTCTTGTTGTGTCATTGTTTTAAATGTGAATGTACTGTGTGCTGTTTGTATGTTATTTTATGTCCCATTCAAGAAATTTTTTTTTTACTGATATGGAAATGTCACCAGCTGTACCTGCAGAAGTAACACAAATCTTAACGGCCATAGCAGTGAGGGTTCTTTATCATACGAACACCTAGTACCATGATGTGAGACCTCATTTTTGTGGTCATATACGATCAATTAGATTTACTAAAATAAATTTCGAACTTTTGGTCATTGGTATTGGGAGTACAGAATATTCTGGTGTAGCCATACTACTTTGCTTTTGTAAGATATCCTACAAACTATAATTGCACATGTTCAGAATCTTTAGAAGATTCAAAGCTCCTAGATTTCAGAACTATAAGTTAGGTAAAATGTAAGGAAAATGTTAAGTTTGCCCCACTGATATATGCTGTCATACATTCTTATAAATTGAAACAACATACATGTAGATAGCCTTCTTTTCTGTAGAAACTGTATGTACATTATGGAACTTTTGCTTTCGTACTAAAGCTTTTAAAACACTTGTACGTGTACTCCAAGATTTTTGTTAAGAAAAGTAATCTTGATTTCTCTCCCATTTTAGAAATTGTATTTTTCAGTGGTTTTTACATTATCACCTTCTCAGAAGATCATATTTTTTCATTATGTTCTTAAAGCATTGTTATATAATATCCATGTGAATCTTTTACTGAGCAATCATAGAGACATTGACATCACAGACCATGATAGAAGTGCAGCAATTTTAAATTTAGATCATACAGAATCGCTGAATTTTCCTTGAACAATATGTAGCTGAATTCTAGAATCGTCTCTCTTGACACACATTGTATGACATATGGCTATCACTAGATTTTTGGGACAGGGTCATGATCCCTCTATATTGGGAAATTTATTGGTCAGGACTATTTTGTTTAGATCGGGAATGTATTGGTGAACATACACTCACGTAAGTTTTTGGTTCAGTTAAAGAGGTTTTTTTTTTGCTTTCTATAGGTAAAGACCAAGAAACATTTTCACTCAGTTACATCCATTCAGTACCTCCCCCCGCCCATTTTCCATCCAAATACATAAAGTGTAATCTAGGAATCTCTGTATTTTTCTGCATTTTGACAATAGATGATTATTATAGAAATGCACCTTACTTTCACCGTCTCAGTTTGGGAATTTCATGACTGTTAATTTGGAAATATTTCCTTATTTTGCAATTGGGAATTAGGGTCCTTTTACCGGACCCATTTTAGGGAGATTGGCAGCCCTGTCTGATGTCATTAAATCCTCTCTGTTGACACACATTGTCTGATGTTGTTATTAGGACTCACTGTGTTGGCTATTAACAGATTAAATTCTACTGTATTACGGGCCCCTGTGTAATCATTAATGTAGAGAGAACATCATATCGGAGAGAATGGGTTTTTGCCCATCGAGTCGGACTGTCCATTGATGATGGCGAGCGGATAAAAGAGCTGACAGATCTAAGTGTTGTCCACTGTCTGCCTTTGTGTCACATTATAGCTTCTCACATCTCTTACATCCTATCTAGAATGGCCACAAGTTAATTCACCAAAAGATTATGTTTTTATGGACCTAGTTAATTGGCCCCATGAATGGCTAGTTTAGTATGGAAGCAAAGTGTACTATATTAGTGATCTTCAGAGATGTAAGACTTCCTGGATTTTTTGATTTTAAAAAAAAGTGCACATTTGCACCATTTCATTCAGTGATCATTGAGTGTGTTGGAGATGGTGATTTGTATTGCTTCTACGTTTGTACATGTATCTCTCAAAGACAGAACGATCTGATAGAAAAAGTAAATTATGTTCTCCAACACACAGCTGTTCAATGTTTTACAAACACTTTTACAAAGTTAGGTTTTCAATGGAACAAAAATAGCGTCAGATCAGGAAATTTTGCTTTAATTATATGTCCAATGTCAGTATTTTCTTCTAGGAATGGCCAAAAAAAAAGAAGAAAAAAGAGAAATGGTTGTGTATATCGTCCTGGTTTTATCACACAAGAAAGAATTGAAGTTTGAAAAAATATTTTAATTCATAAAATCTCACAAGATTTTATTTGGATGTTGACAATATTTAGGAGCCAGGTTAGGCCCACACATACCTTCATGGTGTGAATCTTTTTCTTTGATGGTTGAAAATGTCGGACCTACTCTCACTGTATACCCGGTAACTACTTTTACAAGTCCTTTGAATTTCAAGACTAGTTGGAGCCTTGTAATCAAATTAGCTGTGAAACAATTTGTGTTCATCTCACAAGAACTTAATGTCAAGTGACCAAAATCTAGCATTGTTTTGTGCTTTTACCATGACATAGGATCACAGTTATCTTCACTTTTTCACTGTGGAGGAAAATCATGGTGTTTAAAGTTACTGTGCAGGAAGATTGCAGTGTTTAAGAAATAATTAAAAGTTAAATAATTTATTATTGGTGTTTTAGGCATCTGAGCAAATCCAGCTGAAGTTACGCACAATATGTGCAAAGAGTGAAGATTTAATGTCAGGTGAGATTTCATTATTTCAAGCAATAAAGGAAATTAAGAGATAATTCTCTCTTTTACTCAAACTAAGAATAGTACAGTAGAGATTTTTATGCATAATGCAAAATAGTTTATATATGACCTACATTGCATTTATTTTGAATGTAAAATGGGTAAATGATGAATTTACATAGTATATATCAGTAAGTAATGAAATGTGATATGGTAACTATATGTGAGATATGGTAACTGTGATGTGATTAGTAACTGGGTGAGATATGGTAACTAAGAGATGTTAACAATGTGAGATATATGTGAAATATGGGAACTATGCGAGATATGGTAACTTTGAGATATGGTTACTATGTGTTTTTAAAACAATGCTATATAATTGTAAATTATGGCAGGACTAGTGCCAGCAAGTGCAGAAATCATTCAACCATTTGTAATGGGCTGTGACACAAAGAATCCAAAGATTGTCCACCTCTGCCTCACAGCAGTGCAGAAGCTGATCGCGCATGAAGCCATTTCTGTGGTAAGATAGTGCTCAACTTATTGCAATTATCATGGTATTTTGGAAATCTAATAGGTGATAAATCAAGATATTTATTTCATGGTGAATGGTTTATTATTATTTCAAAGTTTTGAATATGTTTGAAATTGATAAAGTTTATTCTTCTATATTTACATTTCCAATGATTTTGCTTTGGATGTCTCTACAAATTTTAGTGATAGCCATTTCCTGATGAATGTGTTGCAGTTGTAAATAATGGATGAATACATATGAATGTAGCACATCTATTTTAATGGCTAGGAATTCCAAAAGAAATAAAAGTAGAATGTGAATATATAAGAAACAAAATTCATGTTTGAAAATACACGAGGCAAGGAACGGCAATACTTCACGTCTGTTTACTTTCCATGAACTGCTGACGCGCTTCAGGAAATATGCCAGCATGAAGTGTTGCAGTTCTTACCCTCATGTATTTTGGAAACTGAAATTCATCTCTTGATTATCTGGTATGATTATTAAGGGGATACAGAAAATGTTTCGTGGCTGAAATGGACACTACATCACTGTTGTCTACTCTTACAGTGTCTCTGTGTGGATTCATAAATATACATCTAATACCGGAGAAATTCAGAAATTTTATGCCTTTTAGCAATAGCTATGCAATACCTTAAATTTTGTTATACATGTTTATTTTATGCTTGAGAGGGGGTATATATATATTTTACAAACCTTGTGAGAAATGCAGTGTTTATTGCTATTTAAATTTATTTTCACTGCTTATAGATTTCTCTTACTCTTGAATCATTGAAAATTAGATTTTTTTGGACAAGTGAATGTCAAATCTTGCTGATTAATGTCATTCTTAACACAAAACCGAGAAATCCAAACAGGCTTATTGTAAAAGAAAACAAGATGCTCGTGTGTTTGTATCAGTTTAACAGTACAAAAATACATATCACATAAATTTTGGACTACATAGTATCTGGTTTTTAAATAAAACACATGACTGTTGTTGTTTTACACAGACTGCTGCAGACAACATTCTGGTCTCTATATAAATCACATGACTGTTGTTGTTTTACACAGACTGCTGCAGACAACATTCTGGTTTTTATATAAATCACATGACTGTTGTTGCTTTATTCAGACTGCTGCGGACAACATTCTGGTTTCTATATAAATCACATGACTGTTGTTGCTTTATTCAGACTGCTGCGGACAACATTCTGGTTTCTAAATAAATCACATGACTGTTGTTGTTTTACGCAGACTGCTGCGGACAACATTCTGGTTTCTATATAAAACACATGACTGTTGTTGTTTTACGCAGACTACTGCGGACAACATTCTGGTTTCTAAATAAAACACATGACTGTTGTTGTTTTACACAGACTGCTGCGGACAACATTCTGGTGTCTATATAAAACACATGACTGTTGTTGTTTTACACAGACTGCTGCGGACAACATTCTGGGCATGCTGTGGAATCTCATGGAGGCGGGGCTGGAGGAATTAAAACTTCTACAGACAGCCATCATCTTAATCACAACAAACTCAGTCGTGCAGCATGACTCGCTCTCCAAGGTAAACATTCTGCCATTGTAGATCGCAAGTCTCAAATTGTTGTATGGTATATACAGTACTTGTTTATGTCACTTTTAAAACTAGTTATTCGAATTGGTACCTGGTGAAAGAAATGCCCAGAAAAGTATCTATTAAAAGAACTAGGATCATAGTTTTTTTGTTTGATTTTGTGAATGCATAGAATCGTGGGAAATCTAGAAATTTCTTCGAATAATTTATAGACCCAGGGTTTGTGGTACAATAAAACTTCTAAATAAGACCAAAATCTGTAATAGTTTATTCTTTTGATATGTTTTAAATTTAAGATTTGTTGTTATTTATTTTTGAAATATAAAATGCCAACTGCAAATTGTAAACAAAAAAATTTTAGGATCAACTTTAATCATAATCACTTATGTTCTTTTATAAAAGCTTCTCCCCCTCAATTTCTTCTGTTCTCTTGCCTTGCATATAATTAATTTCTCAAACAAAAGAGGTTTCAGCCACCTCCCCCAAAATCTGTTTAAAGAGGTGCATATTGGTATACTTTTCTCGCTATGTAATCAACAGAGTTCTGCCCAAAATCTGGTCCATATTTTTTTGATACCTATATACAACATTCCCTCGCCTCATTATAGAGCTTCTGGATCCACGCCTTTATTCAGTCAGAATAAGGAATCATTCTGACCCTTACGTGTCTATTTCGTATGGAGAACGAGTTACTATGAGCATTACACTGTGATACATACTTGTACTGAGTTTCTATGCTCTGAATTGTGTCTAGGCTTTGGTGTTGTGTTTTCGCCTCCACTTCACAAAGGACAGTACAACCATCAACACCGCGGCCGCCACCATTAAACATCTGGTCAGCTGTGTGTTTGAACGAGTGGTCACAGAAGACAAGGTCCCAATTTCAGGTCAGACAGGTGCTTCAGTTATTTATTTTACTTCGCAATTATTTGATATTTTTGTAATAGTTTGCATTTACACAGTAAACTATTAATCCAAAGTTTTCCTGCATGTTACAGTAGTGAAAAATGAATAAAAGTGAAATTTCGACTTTGTGAAAAAACCTCATTCTTTTGAATGAATGCAAATATCAATTAATGGTATGCATGATAAGGAATCTACTGTACTAGGGAGTATGTGATTAAAAACTATTCCATACTTTATATTGTGAAGTTTATATTCAATTCAGAATGATATACAATGTAATTTGTATTCACTGGTGTGACATTAATATATTGTACATTGATACATGTAGTGTTTACATATTTCACACAGGTCAGACTATTGCTGTTAACAAAACTACATTGATACATATTTCACACAGGTCAGACTATTGCTGTTAACAAAACTACATTGATACATATTTCACACAGGTCAGACTATTGCTGTTAACAAAACTACATTGATACATATTTCACACAGGAAAGACTATTGCTGTTAACAAAACTACATTGATACATATTTCATACAGGTCAGACTAGTGCTGTTAATTTGGAGGAGCTGAAGACCCACAGTAAGACCCCGCCCCATTCCCTCAGGCCGTGTGCTGGGGATGCCTACCTTCTGTTTCAGGTGAGACGATCATTAATCGATCATCAACATTTTTATATATTTGATTCTGCTGTAGGATCAGGCCTAATGATGATGAAGGGAAGGACTGCTGACTTCTTCATGTTGTCTTAACTTATACAATGAAATAGAACATAGATATGAATATTTACATTCCAATATGTTTTCCTATAAGATACGGTATAGTGGTTTTTTGTCCGCGGGTCTAAAATTTGGCGATTTGCTGGCTCAAAGGTATGCTAATAATTATAGTGGAATACATTTTAGCGCACAAGGAAGAGTTATCTCCTTTGCAAATACTGAAGTCGCAATTGGGTGTATATTTGGCGAGTGAAATTTTGGTGGAAAGGTATCTCGCCATTAAAATATACCAAATTTGTCACCTCGCGGAAAACCCCCGCTATACGGTATGTTGAAACTGTCGGTGATGTTTTAGGACTTTAACAGTGACACCATGCTGAAACTGTAATCACGTTATCATCACAATGCAAATAAAATCAGTTGAGTTTAAGAAAACCTTACCAGGTATTTCGAGGCTGTGTGATTTTGTTGATACATGAAGACTGTTGTAGGGAGTGTAAATTTGATAGGATACCCTTTAAACAACATTTAAATGAAATTCAAGACTACCATTAAGGACACCCAAAAAAATTTTGTGATAAATTTTTTAAGATTAATTTTACATGTTTTGATATTGCTTAAAAACCCATATTTATCACAACATTTTCCTATGAAGTCACCTTTATTTTTGTATTATTTACGAATCTTGAAAATTCAATGAGAAAACATTACTCAAAAATTGAAATCATCCAGAAATACATCTTTTTATCGATACATTTCATGTATTAATGACCATTTTACATTGTTGTTTGATCGAATAAGAGAAAATCCCACGTACACACATCAAATTCCTACTTCATTTGATGAGTCC
>NC_079170.1:62016085-62131085 GCF_947568905.1 Ostrea edulis | reverse complement strand
AGAATAATGTAAATGTTTTGCGCACATTAATTTTGTGTTTTTGTAACAGTTTAGAGATGTTGGATAAAGTTGAACCCCCAGCTATCTCCGATGGTTACGGTTTGTCTTTGGCGTTTTACTGTTTGCTGGAGGTTGTTAAGAGTGTCCGTATACTGGTGAAGGGGGAACTAGAAAATGAGAACCAGTCACCAACCATCACCATCAGGAAAGACATCTCTGGTAGGAGGCATTACTTGTTAGTGAAAGAGTGAAGATTCATACTGAATATAAGAACTTAGGGTAACCACATTTAGTAGTGATACAATGTAGATTAAGAATAAAAAGTAGTGTTTGTGTGTTTTAAAGTTTAGTTTTAAATCAATATAAAGGTTTAAAACCCTTTTATGATTTTTGTCTAAGATTAAGATGCTTCTTCTTGTGGTGTTATTGATATACAAAGTAACTATATCTATAGCAATTATGGAAATGTTAGGGGAGAGAGAGAGAGAGAGAGTGTGTGTGTGTGTGTGTGTGTGTGTGTTCAATAGGAAGTGATTTATTTTCAAATATTCAAGCTCTTTATGATGTGCATTTCCGTGTATTTAGCTGAAGAGCGAGGATTGGATGAGGAGCTGATCAACTCTTCGTGGTGCGGTCTACTAGCTGCACTATCTCTCTTGCTGGATGCCAGGTAATCTGAAAGTTTAGTAGAAAATTCCAAAAACTAAATGTCTTGATTACCAACCTTTTAATGGATGCCAATATCAGGGCACTGTAACGTGTGGTTGATCAGTTTCATTGTACAAGTTCATGTCAGTTGTTTTAGCTTATTTTCAGGACCAGTATCTGTGCACAATGTATTTTGATATGCATGATATTGTACATTATAATTTTCTTCTCTAGTACTGATGAGAGCGCCACAGAGGCTGTCCTCAAGTCCATGAAGATGTTTGCTGAGTTGTGTGGGGAGCTTGAGATGACCACCCCCAGAGATGCCTTCATCACTGCTCTGTGCAAAGCCTCCCTCCCGCCCCACTACACGCTCACCATACTTAACTCAACAGCAGCATCTCAGAGTCCCGGTCCACACACAAAGGGTGAGTTGTAAAGGAGAACTTTGTTTTTTCTTTAACTTTTTAGCTCACCAGAACCGAAGGTTCAAGTGAGCTTTTCTGATCACATTTCGTCTGGCATCCATCTGTCTGTCTGTCCGTCTTGTCCGTAAACTTTTCACATTTTCATCTTCTTCTCATGAACCACTGGGCCAATTTCAACCAAACATGGCCAAAAGCATCCTTGGGTGAAGGGCTTTCAAGTTTGTTCAAATGAAGGGCCATGTCCCTTTCAAAGGGGAGATAATCACAAAAATGCAAAAATAGGGTGGGGTCATTTAAAAATCTTCTTCTCAAGAACCACTGGGCCAGAAGAACTGAAATTTACCTGAAAGCTTCCTGACATATTGCAGATTTAAGTTTGTTCAAATCATGGCCCCCGGTGGTAGGATGGGGCCACAAGGGGGGATCAAAGTTTTACATACAAATATATAGGAAAAATCTTTAAAAATCTTCTTCTCAAGAACCACTGAGCCAGAAAAGCTGATTTTTACATGAAAACTTTCTGACATAGTGCAGATTTAAATTTGTTCAAATCATGGCCCCTGGGGATAAGATGGGGCCCCAAGGGGGGGATCAAAGTTTTACACACAAATATATAGGGAAAAACTTTAAAAATCTTCTTCTCAAGAACCACTAAGCCAGAAAAGCTGAGATTTACATGAAAGCTTCCTGACATAATGCAGATTCAAGTTTGTTCAAATCATGGGCCCCGGGGGTTGGATGGGGCCACAATAGGGGATCAAAGTTTTACATACAAATATATAGGAAAAATCTTTAAAAATCTTTTTCTCAAGAACCATTGAGCCAGAAAAGCTGATTTTTACATGAAAACTTTCTGACATAGTGCAGATTTAAGTTTGTTCAAATCATGGCCCCTGGGGATAAGATGGGGCCCCAAGGGGGGATCAAAGTTTTACACACAAATATATAGGGAAAAACTTTAAAAATCTTCTTCT
Source organism: Ostrea edulis (assembly GCF_947568905.1). Classification (NCBI taxonomy): domain Eukaryota; kingdom Metazoa; phylum Mollusca; class Bivalvia; order Ostreida; family Ostreidae; genus Ostrea; species Ostrea edulis. The sequence goes on along the minus strand of NC_079170.1, from coordinate 62,129,035 downwards.
CAAGAACCACTAAGCCAGAAAAGCTGAGATTTACATGAAAGCTTCCTGACATAATGCAGATTCAAGTTTGTTCAAATCATGGGCCCCGGGGGTTGGATGGGGCCACAATAGGGGATCAAAGTTTTACATACAAATATATAGGAAAAATCTTTAAAAATCTTTTTCTCAAGAACCACTGAGCCAGAAAAGCTGATTTTTACATGAAAACTTTCTGACATAGTGCAGATTCAAGTTTGTTCAAATCATGGCCCCCGGGGGTAGGATGGGGCCACAGGGGGGGGGGGGGGGGGGGGGTCAAAGTTTTACATACAAATATAGGAAAAAGCTTTAAAAATCTTCTCAAGAACCATTGGGCCAAAGAAGTTGACATTTACATGAAAGCTTTCTGACATAGTGTAGATTCAAGTTTGCAAAGGGAAGTTTGGGCCATAATAGGGACTAAGGTTTTACATGCAAATATATATGGAAAGTCTTCAGATATGGGCCAAGGTGACTCAGGTGAGCGATGTGGCCCATGGGCCTCTTGTTGTGTTTGGTTCCCACTTCCAGATTAAGATGGAGAATTTGATCTCATCTATTAAGAAATCTGTCATGAAAAATTTAATCTGGCTCATCTGTTTGCTATTGCTTGCTCATACAGTTTCTTTCTATTCAAACCAAAGTGAACAAGTGAACTATCACCCTTCTAAAAAAATGAAACAAAAACAAACCAAAGATGGAGACTGCAATTTAGGTTTCGATGTTTTTGATAGTTCTGCTTCCCAAATGAATACAATTGTATAAGTCTTCAAGGAGGATAGATTTTTGATTTTCCCAGGAACATTGCAGATTAATTGTGAAAATGATGATAATTTGTTATTTTTCTGTTTTTGTAGCTGGTCACACCCAAACTTCTAGTCAAGATTTTGCTTCCTTAGCAACAGAGTCTGTGGAGCGGAGTCAAGTAGTTGCCGTGGGAACACCACTACCCACCGCATCACTTCCTGTTGGGGCACATCAGGGACCAGTCATGGTTAGCATTCATCATGATGAATTTTTTTTATTACATTTCAGAGAAATGTGAATTTTATGTCAAATATTATTTGTCTGCAATTTCTCAAAGGATGAAGAAAATTTACATGTGGGAAGATACATGTTTGTAGGGAAATATTAAATATTCGTTGCATAGTATCAGGGGTGAATCCAGCACTTTATCTAATTAAAACAATTACCCTAAAGCGCTTTACATGTAAAACAATAAAAAACAAACTAAAACAAAAAACAATAAATACATAGAAAAAGGCCTAAAATGATACTAAAACTGAAGTTTGATAAGGCTAGGATAGTCAAACTTGATACACATACCTATCTCTCATAGACAGGTTGTGTTAAGTATGATGCAATGTTTCTGTCTCTCTGCTCATCCGTCAGCACCTTGTTGAAAGGATAAAAAGAATATTAATACTAAAACCTAGAATAATCAAACCTAATGCACATCTTTTTAGGGAGAACAAAATGCTTGTGATTTCTCGAGGTTAAGATCACAGTTTCATGGGTATAACAAAACCCAGTACTGATAAGGCTAGTACATGTTTCCCACAGTGTTGATGCCAAGTATACATTGTGCTCCTGCCTTATAATGACTTGGGACTTATTGTGTTACCCTTTCCTTCCATTATAATTCAGTTTCTGTTCAGTAACTCTGATAAGACTGAAATTTAGTATATAGATGCATTACGAGATTATCCAGGTTCTTATTTGGTTCTATTTGAGTAATGTTTGACATTTGTACTGCTATGTCTAGACTTAAAAAACTTCAAAACAGTTCATAGTTTCCACGCATTATCTCAGTCGTACATGAATATTTTGAATTGAACTTTAGGATATAGATGCAATGTATATTGCGATAATACACAGGCTGAGTTTGTATTGGTCATATCAACAACAAAAGTTGGCAGAGTGATGCCCCTTTGACTGATACAATTTCAAACAATTCAGTTTCTATTCACTATCTCAGTGATACGTGGACATTATAAATTGAAATTTGGGATAGGAATATATCATGAGAATATGCTGGTTTATAGGTTCTGGTCAGATAATTTTTGGCAGAGTTATCTCCATGGACTTAGAAAATTATAAACAATTCAGTTTCTGCTCTTTATCTCAAGTCATACATGGAGATTTTAAATTGAAATTTTGGATATGGTTATGTCCTGAAAATGTGCAGGTCAAGTTTGTATTTGGTTGTGGTCGAATAAGTTTGGAAAGAGTTGAGCCGCTTGGACTCTGAAAAATTTCAAACCTTGGTTCCTGCTGATTATCTCGGTTATACATGGACATTTTGAATTGAAATTTGGAATATAGATATATCAGGATACACACAGGTATAAGTCCAGTCGGATAACTCTTGGTATAGTTATGGCTGTTGGGAGGGGGCATTTCTGTAGCTGCAACACATCTAGTTTGCTTCTTAAATTGTACTTCATCATTTACTCTCAGCATAGTATAGCTTATAAAGATATTATATTATTCTATGCCATATAATTTAATTTAAAAAAAAATTCTTATCACATGGCATAGCAACATCATAGCAGATAAATCTCATGGCATAGCTTATAAATCTCATAGAATAACATATTCAAATCTCATAGCAATGCAAGACAAGTATGTTATGACTGTGATTTGCAAATAATGCATTTAATTTAATTCAGAGATTTTTTTTGTTTCTGCATATTAATTTTGTAAGATATGAACATACTAAACATTAAACATTGGTTTGCACAACATTTTATTTTGCTTATTTTACTATGAATTTTATCACCTAAGATACTGTTTGATACCGGTAGGTCATGAGTTTGAGTCCTGCTTTTGCCATGACCATGTCAACCTAAGACATTAGCATAAATAGGTTGTGATTGCTCCTTTGCCAGACGCTCGGCATTTCAAAGTGAGAATCACGGGTCTTTCGGATATGACCTTAAAAATGGCAGGTGTTGGCACGTTAAAGAACCTTTACTAGGTCTAAATTTGTGGCACTTCACCTACAGCTTGTGGCGTCTCAATATGAGTGAAAAATTCTCAACAAGATGTAAAACAAACAATACTGTATGATATCATGAAAATGTCTGAGTAAGCAGTATTTGTTTTATGGATGGTGGGGTGATTTCGGTGTGACATTCTTCGTTACAGTTGACAGCCAAGAATATCCAGTGTATGAGGTCCCTATTATCTGTGGCTCACTGTAATGGAGGAATTCTGGGAACTGCTTGGCATCTGGTGCTAACCACATTACAAGTAAGTGGAATCAGGCCATTCCAACATTTTTTGAAGCTGCAGGTAAAGTTTTGTTAATTGTTTTCATATTACTTGATAAAATAAATCTGATCGAAAATAAGGAATTTTAGCAAAAAGATAATTTTACTTTTATTTTTAGCACTTGGTGTGGATTTTGGGTTTAAAGCCTTCCTCAGGAGGAAGTTTGAAAACTAGTCAACAGATATCAGATAGTTCAAACGCAGTGATAACTACAGCTGTGATGGCAGACCTTCCAGTCCTAGCATCAATGTTGTCCAGACTCTTTGAAAGCTCACAGTATGGCTGACTTCATCCCTCTGATATACTTTTTCTCCATTTCTCTATAAAGTTGTATGATTTAGGTTTAATTTTTCATCCGACTGTTTCATTGGCAAAAGCATTAAATGAGTGTTAGATGGTACTAAATATTTCTGAGTTTTAGTCCACTTTTTATTTGGATTGGATAAAAAAACGTCATTTGATTTGTGTTAAAGGTTATCTATGTCTCGGGAATGTGTATGAATAGACATAACTTGTTGCTCGATCCTTTTCATTTAATAGATTAAAAAAGCAATTAAAATTTATTTAATCCAAAAATTTAATGACATCTCAGGCGATCACAATGAAATTTTTAAATTTGATCTAGTCTCCTCTGCATTTATTTGTAGATATTTGGACGAAGTTGCCCTTCACCATTTGATAGATGCGCTGTGTAAACTGAGTAGTGAGTCCATGGAGCTAGCCTACACCAACAGAGTAAGTCAGTCTGTCTGTCTGTGTAGATCTCTGAGTGGTCAAGTCTGTCTGTGTAGATCTCAGTGGTTAGCAACTAATATCACATTAATGTTAACAGGGCAGATTTTAGTATATTAGGCTGTGTTTGACTAATAGCATGTTGACATAATTTAACTATATATATATATATAATGTGTGTATTTGTAACATATATGTAGGTTTGTAGTATGCTAAAAAAAATCCATTTTTAAAAAATTTAAATGAGCCAGTTGTTAGTCTAAATTCATTGGATTGTTAACTTACCTGAGCTGAAAGTTCAAGGGAGCTTTCCTAATGGGGGGTTGCATTTTACCCATCATCTTTCTATGAACTTTTCACACTTTTGATTTCGGTCCAGATTTAATCAAATGAAGGGCCTGCCCCTTCCAAGGGGAGATGATTAAGAAATAATAGTAAAAATGGGATGGACTGTATTATCAGAATAGCCAAAACCTTACAGAAAGTTTCCTTTTATATTTGAGATTTTAACTTGTTCAAACCTTGCTCTCTGGAGCCAGGGCAGTGACACAATAGAATTTTAATGTTTTAACAGAGGGGGAAATTTTCAGAATCATAAGACTGTATTTTATTGAATTGATAATCATCGTCACATAGTTCAGATTCAGATTTGTTCACACCTATCAGGGCAGGGCATCAACAGGGGGTTCAAGTTTTACATTGGAAAATTCCTCTAAAATCGTTTTCTCAACAACTACAGACTTTTAAGGTACAAGTTGTGGAATGAAAGTGCAAGCATTTCGACACAGCTCAGGATGTTTCACTCCGTAACCCTTGCTATAGAGATTTACTTGGGTATATCCAATGTAGAATCTATAGGAAAATTACATTGATTTCTTCTCAGAAATACCACAATATCATAATTCATTGGATTAATATGCAAGCATCCTCACATACTGATGATGACAATAATGAACAAATCATACTTTCACGAAAATGTTATCTATCTGGTCAATGCAAGAAGGCAATATCACAAAAAGAAAGTACATAATATGTTTTACGGTGTGACCGTGTTTGAGGGCGAAGCAAACAAATTTTGGCATTAGTATCTATATCCAAAACAGAACAAAAACAACCCGAAGTTAGCACGAGGACAGAGCTGTATCAAAGTATCCTAATTTTGGATATTTGATCCGCCTATATATTGAACGCGGGAAATATAACGCAATTGATGTAAACAGTACATTGTGACGTCATATTCAGTGTCGTTATTTAGCAAATTTACAAACATAGCGTTTGAACCACAACAACAAACATGGCGTTAATGGTGGAGTGATTATATATATGATTAAGAAAATAAGATTTACATGCTTTTACGAATTTTATGTAACATCTGAGAACGACGTGAACTAGGGTAGTCAAGATTCAAAATGGAGAAATACATGTCCACGAGATAGTATTCGAATTGATGCCATTAGTACCAAAATTTTCAAGTTCCATAAACATGTATATACGTGTTACCAATAGGGAGAGCTCCGCTCTCACGACCCTTCGGGCCGTGAGAGGGCTTCGCCCTCTATTATGTAGTAGGTCAATTGTCAAATTTTCACATAGGGTATTTGTCATTTCATACAGTAATTCAATTTATTGTACAATGTTAGCAACTGCTTATTTGGTTTAGAATGTATATAAAATATTGAATATGTTTATGATAGTACAAAGTGCTTAAGAGTATGAGCAGGTAACACAACATGTTTATTACGTACCGAGACATCATTATGTACCGCGGTAGAGTTTTGATCCTGACTGGTTTGGTTTTTCCTGAGACATCATTATGTACCGTGGTAGAGTTTTGATCCTGACTGGTTCGGTTTTTCCTGAGACATCATTATGTACTGTGGTAGAGTTTTCTGACTAGTTCAGTTTTTCCAGAGACATCATAATGTACCGTGGTAGGGTTTTGATCCTGACTGGTTTGATTTTTCCTGAGACATCATTATGTACCATGGTAGGGTTTTCTGACTAGTTCAGTTTTTCCAGAGACATCATTATGTACTGTGGTAGGGTTTTGATCCTGACTGGTTTGATTTTTCCAGAGACATCATAATGTACCGTGGTAGGGTTTTCTGACTGGTTCGGTTTTCCTGCTGTGACACAGGGATACAAGGATCTTGCTTTTTAAGGTCTGATCTGAAAACTTGCAACTCTCACTTTTAAATGCTGATCGTTCCATGAAGGAGCAGTCACTTTGTTTATCATTTAGGTTGTCATGACACTGACCCAAGGTCATGTTGCATAAGGTCAAGGTTACTGGGAGAAAAGTTTAAAATATGTGTATTTGTCACATTGTTGCAGTATAGACATTCATACTGGAAACAAAGGCTGCTTAGGAATGGATGGTTTGAATTATTTTTGGATTAAGGCCCCATTAATCAGGTCAAAGTCATGGGTCAAAGTACAAAATCACAGCACAATTGTATCTTTGGGACCTTTAGAGAAGTCTAGAACAATCATACTTTGCACAAAAGATGCTCTTGGACTCTGTGTGATGATCTTAGACTAAGGTCATTTAGATAATATTGAGGCCACAGAAAGACAGAATTATGAAAAAATTTCAATCGCTGTCATATTTTTGTAACATACACAACAGGGGTTGATTTTGACCTACAGAATTTTGATTATCTATCAAGATGAAGTCTCTTTTCACTTTCTTTGTACCTGTTTTTTATCTCCCCATTTGAGAACTTTTCACTGATATTGAGACATCACCAGCTTGAGGTTAAGTGCCATGAATTTTGCAGAAAGACTTTTGGTATTCATATTTGCTTCTGATGTTGAATGGTTGGCAAAGGAATTCACTACCTACGTTAAACATCTTAAGTTTGATGCAGCTGCTGGGATTGAGAAATCAGAATTGTGCTTTGGTCCATAAGTATGTAGAACAGGGATTATAAAAGGTGTTTAAATACGGCATTCGCATCATTTGAGAAATTTATCGGGGGGGGGGGGGGGGGGGGGGGGGGGGAGGGGGGGGGGGAACAAGGTAATGAAAAACTTTTTAATGGATTTTGTAAAATTTTGACTTTTAAAAATGTGACCCGAGTGGTCATTCATAAAAGCATATACACTGTTGTGATAAAGTGAGCAATTCTATGAAGCAGCAGTGTGATGTTTTTGTGGCTTTAGTTTTATGAATAACACCAGAATATAGATATTTTGTAGCTGATATCGCTAATTAGGCCAGTCTGATGTACAGCTGCACCGAACCAACAGGAATGAAATCAGGAAATTTCATAGGGATAAATCACCTTAGAGATGTCATTCCTTCCCCAAAATAGTACAAAGAAACTGGGGGGAGGGTTGCAACATCACTGACCACCCTCTATTTAGTTATTGCTTTTAATAGGAGTTGTCTCACCTTTGATAAATGACCAAGATTGTGTGAGAAATGACTGTTATCGTGTCTGTAATTAGTTTGAGTGATGGTAGCTAATTGTTGTGATGTATGCGTTTTCTTGGATTCGAGGGAAATATTTTACATTCCAAAGAGAGCACTGGATAGGCCAGATCTTAAGAAAACTCAAATCTGTGGGTTACTGAGATAAAGAATGGCTTGTTTTTGTTTTCAGTTACTCCTAGAATTATTCTGATTGATTGTGTCACTTGAGAGGTTATTTGTTTCGTGTGAAACCTTTGATCTGCTATAATTAAGACCAGCTTAGACTGTTTTTAGAGAGCACAATATATTACTTACATGAAGCTTGAAAAGAAAAGTTCAAGGAGTTCTTCTTCTCTGCACTTTGCTTGGTCATGATGTTTCCGGATTTTTATTTTTTCAAAATTGAAGTAACACAGGAAATTTTGTATTACAGTCTTCATCTCGTGTAATGCACTCTTTTTCTGTCATTTTAATCTCTCTGTATTTTAACATAATTACACTATTTCTTATTCAGCTAGTTGGTTTGAATTCCAGCAGATAATGAGCAGGTTTTTCAGATGCGAGACTAATCAGATAGATGATGACGTCTTGCTCTGACGATCTTTTGGACTGCGGTCTGTCATTCTACACACAGTCTGTATGTACCAAAAGAGTGAATAACATTGCTGCTCATTTAAGTAGGATGGAGGCATACAACACTTTGATTTTTTTTAAAGTTTTAAAATTGATTCAGATTTTCTAAAATTCGAATCACACATTGAGGGAAACACCACTTTGATTTTTTGAAAGATTCAAAATTTATTCAGATTTTCTAAAATTGAATCATACGTCTTTTGCATTGTGTGTCGATCTATAAAGCTTTAAGTTGGATGCAGACATTAGAACTCCATATGCAGACAACAGTTTAATTTTCCTGCCAGATCACAGTACAAAATGAGGAGAGGCAAACACAAAGCCATAATTTGAAAAATGATTTATACATGTATATTAAGTTTTTCTCTTTAAGTAATCACTGAGCACACAACAATGGGAGAGATCAGAACCACATATGCCATATTAATTGCATGGTATACATTATACTGGTATTTAAAGACCGAGATACAATTACAGGGGTGCAGCAGTCATGATTTTGGACCACATGAAAGATATCATTTTTTAGGAGGATTTTTAACTGGAGGCTGGCAGACGATTGTTTGTAGTTGTTTAATTAGACATTTTAATGAGAAAACAAGGGACGATCATTGTTTATTTGTAATATGAAGTATGCTTTTTTTCTACCACTTATTAAACTCTTCAGTGCTAAAGATGAACTGGGTATAGATAGATTCGTAGCTTAATGAGGAGGGTTTGATATTGCCATCATAAATCCCTTCTTCAGAAACCTTGAAAACAGATGTGAACTCCTTAAAAAAGTCAAATGTTTGGTGAACCTTGCAGAAGAATTTTGAAGAATGAAAAAATGTGCCCAGTGGTGTCTATAATCAAAATGATGAATTTTCTAGGAATAATTGATAAATTCTTTGATGTTATAATAGTTTTGGTGTATTTGAACTATCAGATAATTAACTTATTGAAGTTTTCACGAAGTTTTCACATATACTCTAAAATTTTAGAGCAATCAAACTGTTAATTTAGTATTTTACAATACTAAGGAAAAGAAATCGTGATATGAGTTTGTTGCTTGAGCAATTGTCTATCTCTCTGGATGAGAATTCCATGTAAATGGCATCAACTTTGTGGTATAATCTGAAAAAAATATATTTTCAAAGTTGATATAGTAATCAGCTGTGGGTGGTTTGATTTATACAATAAAGATGAAATTACCAGCGTGAGACAGACTGCACAATGGAAGATAGATGTTTGGCAAATCTATTCTAGCTGTTTAACTGTTTATTTAAAAGCATGCAACAACTGGAAGATTAACAAAATTCAATTAATTTGAGAATGTTATCTCAAACTCAGTCAGTATGAACAGATAATTCAAGTGATCAAAAAATAGTTTTGGACCGAAACTGATCAGTATAGGTTTTTTTTTTACTGTTGATACACTTGTACATCCTTTTATTATAGACAATGAAGGTCAAGGTCACTAAGATTCAAGGGGATGAATTAGAATATCAGACGCACAATCAAACATCCCCGAAGTTAATGAAATTGCTGTTTTTGTACAAAGAGTCTTATCATTGAGGGTGACAGGGCTGTGTATAAATATTTACATGTATAATACAGTAGGAACTTAGGACGGCTGAAGGTTGTTGACAGGTTGGCAATCGCATTCCTGCTTAGGTCATTATCTCCACTTCTCCTGATTGGTGATACAGTGTAGCCATGTTTATCTATCAAACAGTGAAAGGTTTACTTGCCTTCTCTGTTTATACCCAGGGTGCCAAGTGAAAGACATTATCCGTTGAAAAACCTTTGATTTTAAAAAAAACCCACCTCTTTATAAAGATTGCAAGTTTTAATGAATTCCCGTTAATGTACCTCTGTTGTGTAAATGTGCACTATTGCAATACATTAATGTCAGCTTAGTTCCAGTGTTAACAGGAATTAAAGTGATGGGTGATCAATATTTTTTGGCTTAGTTTAATTGTAATTTCAAAAGTTGAAATATATTGAGCCTTTTTATATACCTCTATACAAATTTTCCCCATTGTTTAGGACTTACTTGAGAATTCATGGAGTACATTTCATATGGTAAATTGTGTTCACTTTACTCTGAAAACAGAAATTTAGTTTTCATTTTTGAAAAGTGTGTAGCAAGTGTCATTACAGTGGAACCCGTTATTACGTTCCCCCTTTATTACGTTAGTCCGCATATTACGTTGGAATTTCAAAGCACAAAACCATTTCTTAACAAACCTATATAAATTAGACCTCGTTATTACGTTGTCCTAAAATGCCAGGACTCGGTATTACGTTGTAAAAATTCCGACAAAAACGTAATAAACCCCTAATTATTCAATAGTGATTCTCAAAATAATAAGCCATTCACACCTTGACTGCCTGAGGCAGTCACCACGTTAATTTCCTGGTCTGTTTAGGGATTAGAGACGCTTGACTGATCACGCTTCGATAGATCTAGCGACATCAATACAGGTGAATACCCCGTATAGAAGCCAGTGATAAACAATTAAATAATGTTTATTTAGAAATTGTACTCAATGAAATTTACTTCATTTTTCATATTTTGATAATCAAAGAAATAATTTCTCAACCACCTGCGTGTTCAGCATAGTGTGATTACCTTCGCTATTAAAACTCTATTCATGGAAAGCTTTGGTACCAAACAAGAAAGACAAGATTTATCGTAGCAATGTTACAACCGCTTGGGTAACTGCTTGGACATAGGTGACTAAAGGTGTTCAATTAAAAAAATTGTTCGTTGTTTGGACATGCAGCTTGGGTGTTCGTAAATCTCGTCCATACATACACCAATCTATCGGCCGATTCGTGCACGGCATTTACCTCAGTGAATATTTTAAAATCATTTCATTCGCACGTGATTTTAGTGCCATCATTTAGCGTTATAAATGAAATCTTCGTGCATCATATTTTTTTATGTGGATTTCGCTTAAATTGTTCTCCGTGTTTATCGTTGGTGAGAAAAGTGTGTAAGTGTTGGGTATCGTGTGCGTTTTGTGTCTATAGTTTTGTTGTTTTTTGGGTGGGATTTTTTTATTGTGTTGTGTATTGTGTAATTAGAGAACTTAATAAAAACGATGTTTTGTTATTTTTTTTAATACGAATGTTGAATACGAATCGGAACGAGTTATTGAGAGAAATTTACATGAACGCATTGTTTTAAAGTTGAACAAAATGGCGGTCCAAATGAGTGCAGAAAAAGCAACGTTTATCAAAACATCCTTATGTATCCTACACCGAAATAAAGAAAAGGGATAAGAACATGAAGAATTATGGACATTAAAGATAAGATGTAAATAAAACAAAGTATCATAGTCTTTTAAACAAAGAAACAGTAAAGATATATTCACACAACCCTTCACGGAGTACCAACGGACGATATACAATTTCCAAATGATATTTTTAACGGATTTAACTGGGAACGTTTATTACGTTGCCCCCGGTATTACGTTATTTTATCGTGACAAAATGGAAAACGTAATAATGGGGTTCCACTGTATATTATCTAGAGGAGTGAGTCCCTGTAGTGTGTATCTACAGTATTCATTTTAGAATTAAAACTTAGCCTGGTCAAGTTGGAAGTGATATAGCAAGACATTCTCCTTTCTAATACTCTCAGTTTGAATATCTCATTTCTAATACTCTCAGTTTGAATATCTCATTTCTAATACTCTCAGTCTGAATATCTCATTTCTAATACTCTCAGTCTGAATATCTCATTTCTAATACTCTCAGTTTGAATATCTCATTTCTAATACTCTCAGTCTGAATATCTCATTTCTAATACTCTCAGTTTGAATATCTCATTTCTAATACTCTCAGTTTGAATATCTCATTTCTAATACTCTCAGTCTGAATATCTCATTTCTAATACTCTCAGTTTGAATATCTCATTTCTAATACTCTCAGTCTGAATATCTCATTTCTAATACTCTCAGTTTGAATATCTCATTTCTAATACTCTCAGTCTGAATATCTCATTTCTAATACTCTCAGTTTGAATATCTCATTTCTAATACTCTCAGTTTGAATATCTACATTTTACTAGCATTTTGTGTAGGACAATCTTATGCTATTTCAATGTATTTTATTGAAGGAATGAAAGTAATTTCTAATTTCATACAATTGAAAGTAAGTTTATACCCCACAATATATTAAAACAAACTGCCCCATTCTGGTTTTTTTAAACCCCACAATATATCAAAACAAACTGCCCCATTATTCTATTGGTTTTATACCCCACAATATATTAAAACAAACTACCTCATTCTTCTATTGTTTTTATACCCCACAATATATTAAAACAAACTGCCCTATTATTCTATTGTTTTTATACCCCACAATATATGAAAACAAACTGCCCCATTCTTCTATTGTTTTATACCCCACAATATATTAAAACAAACTGCCCCATTGTTCTATTGTTTTTATACCCCACAATATATTAAAACAAACTGCCCCATTATTCTATTGTTTTATACCCCACAATATATGAAAACAAACTGTCCCAATTCTATTGTTTTATACCCCACAATATATTAAAACAAACTGCCCCATTATTCTATTGTTTTATACCCCACAATATATTAAAACAAACTGCCCCATTATTCTATTGTTTTTATACCCCACAATATATTAAAACAAACTGCCCTATTATTCTATTGTTTTATACCCCACAATATATTAAAACAAACTACCCTATTATTCTATTGTTTTATACCCCACAATATATTAAAACAAACTGTCCCAATTCTATTGTTTTTATACAACACAATATATGAAAACAAACTGCCCCATTATTCTATTGGTTTATACCCCACAATATATTAAAACAAACTGCCCCATTCTTCTATTGTTTTTATACCCCACAATATATTAAAACAAACTGCCCCATTCTTCTATTGTTTTTATACAACACAATATATTAAAACAAACTGCCCCATTATTCTATTGTTTTATACCCCACAATATATTAAAACAAACTGTCCCAATTCTATTGTTTTTATACAACACAATATATGAAAACAAACTGTCCCATTATTCTCTTGTTTTATACCCCACAATATATTAAAACAAACTGCCCCGTTATTCTATTGGTTTATACCCCACAATATATTAAAACAAACTGCCCTATTATTCTATTGTTTTATACCCCACAATATATTAAAACAAACTGTCCCAATTCTATTGTTTTTATACAACACAATATATTAAAACAAACTGCCCCATTATTCTATTGTTTTATACCCCACAATATATTAAAACAAACTGTCCCAATTCTATTGTTTTTATACCCCACAATATATGAAAACAAACTGTCCCAATTCTATTGTTTTTATACTTCACAATATATGAAAACAAACTGTCCCAATTCTATTGTTTTTATACCCCCAATATATGAAAACAAACTGTCCCAATTCTATTGTTTTTATACCCCACAATATATGAAAACAAACTGCCACATTCTTCTATTGTTTTTATACCCCACAATATATTAAAACAAACTGCCCCATTCTTCTATTGTTTTTATACCCCACAATATATTAAAACAAACTGCCTCATTCTTCTATTGTTTTTATACCCCACAATATATTAAAACAAACTGCCCCATTATTCTTTTGGTTTTATATTTCCGTAATCCACACAACCACAATTCCTTAGATGTCATGTCTGAAATTTGCAATTATAAATGTTTAGGAAAGTACATAAAAAATGCTTCAATTTTGAACAATATTGAGATATGTATTTATGATATGATAAGCAATGCAGCCACCATTTTCAGCAATGCTACACATATATCCTGTTCACTGGCTGTCAGTTTCACTGCTTCACATCCAATATGTCACCTCTTTGTCTTGTAGGTTTCAGTTTCCAGCGTAAGATTCAATGTTGGTGCGATTCAGTGTTGATGTTAGTAAAGAAGCAAATATTCCAAATTAGAGGCATTGATGAATAATGTTTTTACAGGGGAGTTACATATTTTCCGAGTCCTCACTCCAGGGAAATTTCAATAGTGTTAGATTTGGAACACAATATTTATCTAGCTTATTATACAGGGAATATTGACCTAGAAGACAAAAAGATGCTAATTTATTGCATGATCATGACACAGAAATAATTAGCACCGACATCAGTGTAATTTAAAAGACATTTTTTTGTCCATGAATTTTGTTGTTTGGATAATACTGTAGGAAGTGTGATTCTGATTAATGTGGAGATATGTGTTACAGTACTAAATATAGTCTCACACAGTCAGTAATTAGTCATACTCAGGATTTCTTCTGCCAGTCAGCTTTGACCTATGATAGTGGTTTTTAAAAATGTTACAATAAATTGAAGCAGGGTATTTCAGTTCATCTCTGGAGGCAAACAATTATATCTGTCTTCTGGAGTTGTGGGGTCATCAGGAATTATATTATCTATGATTGATATAATATAATCTACTATTGTGGGGTCATCTGGAGGTTTAGGTTGTCTGGAGTTGTGAGGTCATCTGGAGGTTTAGATTATCTGGAGTTGTGGGGTCATCTGGAGGTTTAAATTATCTGGAGTCGTGGAGTCATCTGGAGGTTTAGGTTGTCTGGAGTTGTGAGGTCATCTGGAGGTTTAGGTTGTCTGGAGTTGTGAGGTCATCTGGAGGTTTAGGTTGTCTGGAGTTGTGAGGTCATCTGGAGGTTTAAATTATCTGGAGTCGTGGGGTCATCTGGAGGTTTAGGTTGTCTGGAGTTGTGAGGTCATCTGGAGGTTTAGGTTGTCTGGAGTTGTGAGGTCATCTGGAGGTTTAGGTTGTCTGGAGTTGTGAAATTATCTGGAGGTTTAAATTATCTGGAGTTGTGGGGTCATCTGGAGGTTTAGGTTGTCTGAAGCTGTACACGATCATCAATGCAGACTCTCACACTCACAGCTCTGGTTTTGATAGTCAGGGCAGTGTCCTTGATTTTTTCCAAAAGAGGGGAAAATTTGGTCGTGGCAGTGAAGTGTATGACATTCACTTGATGATGTACTGAGAGAATTAGTTATCTGTTTAAGTAATCTGTTCATAAATCATATACATTCTGAGGTTAACATTAGAACAACTGAGTGAGGTAATCCTGGAAACTTGAGGTTTAAATGATTCTGAAAGGGGAGGAACACAAAGGAGGGGTGGACATACTGTAGATTAATTTTATTTTGTGAAACCTAGGCTAAGCTTATTTTCACATGAATAGAAAGATGCAGTTATTCACAAGACATAACTTTCGCAAATCATTATTTATTGCTATAAGTCTTCTATGTGTGAAGTTTATTCATGAGAATTAAGTTTTCATGAATGGTTAGTCTCGCGTAAATAATCTCGCTGATAAAGTGTAATGAAAAAACAAAATCTCGGAGACATTTGCATGAATGATAAAGCTGATTTTAATGGCATGTGCATTCTTTAAGGTTGATTTATTGTTTGATATAGTATATATATACAATTATTATACTCTATTAAGGGTTTATGATTATAGTAAGGGTATTTTTGTTTGTGATGGTCTTGTCAGTTTATAATTTTAATCTATTGATTTTTATAGTGTCGAAATGTTTAATTTATTTTGTTCAAAGACTAGTATTAAAAGAAAAAAGAAATGCATGATAACAGATTTTGAAAACCTTTGGTTTTTATATGTATTGCATTTAAGAAATGCTAATTCTATATTTAGATTTTATTGTTGAGGTAAATGTTAATTGTGGGATTTGATTTCTGATGAGTTTATTGATATTTTCAATTTCAGAATGTGTAGATATTAGTTTGCATCTGTTTTGTGATACATGTATTAATAGGCTTTTCCATGTTTTCAGTACATTATAAACTAACATTGTTTTACAATTAATTTACCCTAGGCACTCTACTTCTCTTGGGATGCAGTAGGTTTTCGTCACGCATGGTCGTGACTTCACGCATGGTCGTGACTTCATATGATCTTGTTCAAAAATCAAACATGGCAGGAAGGATATCGCTGTATAGATATTGCAAGGTCTTTAGAACAAAAACACACCAAACTGTAGATTTCATTTTAGTATCTGTTTTAATGAGGTATTTTCTGTAGGTCAGTAATTAGATCTGCAACTGATTTCAGTGAGAAGAATAAACAACTACGTCATTCAATCATTTATTGTAAATCGGGTTTCATTGGGGAGAATTTTAGTGGCATGTATTATTTCATTGACACTGAACTATATAGATTTTTATTGTTCTACAAAGAAGTGAAATTATTGTGTTATGTAACAAACCTGTGTTGTAGTATCATGTTAATTATTTATTAAGCTACCTTAATTCCGTACCAATTAGGGAACCCGAGCAATGGGTTTATAACTATTATGTAACTTATATAACCAGTGAGTTAGATTAAGTTTGATAATTTAAATAATTAATATACACCATAGCTAGGATAATATTGCCATACACAGGATTAGAATCTATGATTAACCTTAACAGTGTAGTAGTAAATACGATTAAGATATTATACCATTCACAGTAAATACAGAGAATTTATTCATCAAATTACAGACTTTATTAATATCATATGCTGGTAATTTTAGAAATATATATACATGGTTTAGATTTTTGGTGTGTATGCAGACAAAGAAAATTTGCCCAAAGTGGTGATCGGATACAAGTTTTTGGGCGATTATGATTATGTTTGTAAGAGAAAAATCCACTATGAATAATCAAAGCATCCATACTTAAGAAGAATCCTCAGAATATTCGAGATGCTAAAATCACCTGATATCTGAGGAAATCTCAGAATATTCCTGATGCTAAAATCACCTGATATCTGAGGAAATCTCAGAATATTCCAGATGCTAAAATCACCTGATATCTGAGGAAATCTCAGAATATTCCAGATGCTAAAATCACCTGATATCTGAGGAAATCTCAGAATATTCGAGATGCTAAAATCACCTGATATCTGAGGAAATCTCAGAATATTTGAGATGCTAAAATCACCTGATATCTGAGGAAATCTCAGAATATTCCTGATGCTAAAATCACCTGATATCTGAGGAAATCTTAGAATATTCGAGATGCTAAAATCACCTGATATCTGAGGATATCTCAGAATATTCCTGATGCTAAAATCATCTGATATCTGATGAAGATCTCAGAATATTCCTGATGCTAGTATCGCCTGCTATCTGAGGAAAATCTCAGAATATACCTGATGCTAAAATTACCTGATGTCTGAATAAGTGAATTTCAGCATCACTAATTGACTGACTGATCAATTTGATTTCAAAGTTATATAATACTGTGTTTCATCAGATTTAGATAGGGTATTTGTATGATGTTTTGCATCCTATTCAAGAATTTTTCTCCTATATACATGTAGAGACCTCACCAGCCTCAGGTAAAGTGTCACAAGTTCGACCTACGCATGGCACTCAAGGTCGTAGCAGTGGGGGGTATTTATAATGTTCCAAAGCAAATACCATGACAAAGGACCTCCGTTTTTAAGTTCATATTCAAAAGACCTGTAACTTTCACTTGGGCAGTTCTGTAAAAGAACACTCACAACATAGGTTAAACATCTTGTGATTGAAGCAGAAGAACAAGAACAGACCCCGTATATTTCAGTCATGGAGCTTTGAGATCCCCCCAACCACTGGAGATGTGCAACAAGTCACACGATTTAAAAGTAGTCACTAATTTGACCTAAAACGGGTTGTTTGTGTGCTAAGTGTGGTTTTCTTGTTAAGTGTATGAAGGGATGTACAAGAACTCCATTTCTTGTCAGATGATTATGTGCAATATTACGAGAAAGTAACCAAATCCAAGGATGTCTCGCGCTGCAAGGGGGGGGGGGGGGGGGGGGGGTGAATAGGCAATGATGAATGAATCTCAGCTTAGAATTTGCAATATTTACCATGTTTTAAAAGATTTTTTTTTTAGTTTGTATGAATGGGAAGGAAATGAAATTTCAATGAGGTTGAAAAAAGAAGATTGAGTGCTAAAAATAGACTGCCATATTTGATTTTTGTTTTAGAACAATGGTCATATTATGAATGTATACCTAGTTTTATAGCTTGCTTCAGTGCTTTTATTAATTTAGTATTTAATGTAGACAGATATGGTAAAACCTGTTTAAATCCACAATTATTCTCTCACTCAGAATGTTGCTTAAATATAAACAGTATTCAATTTGAAATGCAAAAATTAAGAAGAAAAAATGCCTCCATTTTTTGTAACAAAGTCCGAATTAAGCGTACATAATGTGTTTTAGACAAATTTTACCATCTGTTTTTTTCCAAGCAGCCCTGTACTGACCATAGACTGTGTAATACTGAATAATCAAACAGAGACAATTATTATCAATTTAAAAAAGACTAGCATGTGTATATATAGAGAAGTAATGAAAACAAAGAGGTGGGGTTCATGAATGGCTTATTTTGGCTCCTTTGATTTGTACAAAGGGGATTCAATTTAGATTGGTGCAGTTACCAAAAATTTATATATTCAGTTTATTTACAGGAATTCAGAAAGCATTTGAAATGTGTAAAGTTTGTTATTTTGTGAAAGACATCATACTTACAGCTATATAATTGTCTCGCCCAACTCCAGTTAAAAACTTTTTTGATAATGATTTATTATCTTCCATTATTAAATGGTGATCTTTTCATATATGATTATTGAAAATGTTGACTGGTGTTTGGGCAAGTGTGAACAATTTGTAAAAAAAAAAAAAAAAAAAAAAAAAATGATCAACATATTTTTATGCTTTTTCAAAAATTTGAAATAATGATGCAGACAAATCAAAATTGATAATTATGACAGTCAACATAAATCCCACTGGTGATTAAAAGGCTCTTTTTTCCTCCTGTAATCAACGATTTTAAAGTTTTAGAAAAGTTACAAACTTCTTTTGATCATACCGTGAATTCGAATGCGACCTTTTTAACCATATAATAAAGCAGGACTGAATTCTTAATCAAAATATAGTACTAATTAATACTAATTCAAAATTGATAAAAAAAAAAAGGCTTTAGCAATTGATATAATCATTGTGTCTGCTGAGTTTACTACAGGTAATACAGAAATGATTTGTAAATTTTTACCCACTCATAATCTTGAATTAATGTCTGCTCTTTTCCTGTCACGTCTTTAGTTAACCTTCTTCCTTCATTTGTCATAATTATTTTCACCATTGTGATTTGTGTCTTCACTTGATCCTCTCTTATATATATGTAATATGATGACCATGCATGGGAAGGATTTCAGTTGAAGAACTGTAATATGCCTATAAAACAGTAGACTTCTGTAGCTGTTCAAAGCCCAGTGTTGTATGTAGCTGCAGTACAGCCTAGCATGAAGAAAGAGCTATAGGTTGTGGAATGGGTTTCTGAAAAAATATACCTCATATCGGTCAAACAATATGTTACCTTATTGATCTTATGGGAAAGGGGAGTGGGGGTCAGTTTGATCATCAAAACCAGTGTAGATTGAAAGGGGGGGGGGGGTTCTATTTTATTTTGTACAGTAGAAGAGTTATAAATGCTACAGCACATAACTTATGTCATTTGAATTTGTAGTAAAAAAAACCCCAGGGAAATAAATGAAAAAATTTGATTATTAATAAGCATGCATTATCTATTGTATACGATCTACACAATTTGATGAGTTACAAGGTCTGTTTGCTGATAGATGTTTGATTAAGTGTATATCCTTACCTTTACTAATTCTAACAAAAGCAGTATCGTGTTACACAAATTCCTGATCATAACGAATGGAGAGATAGAAAGGGTGAGGTGGCTGCCATTATATAGTATATATTATATGTGACTGAATATCCTCTTCAATGATTGTCGTCCTTATCACTATAGTGCACAATTTAAAACATAGAATAGAAATGTCCATCGGAATAGTAATTTTGTATGAGTGTTTTTTTCTCTCCTTGTGGAAATACTATATTTACATGGTACAAAACTTGACATTTATTTTTCTATGATTATATATCTTTTAAGAGAAAAGATTACTTTCCTTCATCTAATAGATTTAATGCATGAGTTGAAATCCTAGCTGTCAGAAAATCTCCATTAAATTACCTAGTTCACAGAAACCATGTTGAAATATTTTGTAAAACATGAAAGAGAAACTTGTCATATTTTGATTTTTTTTACAGGAACCGTCCCTATTTGCCGTCGCTAAGCTCCTGGAGACAGGACTAGTTAATTTACACCGAGTGGAGGTGCTATGGCGACCAGTCACCAATCACCTGCTAGAGGTAAGTGTGTCAAAGGTCAACTAATGTGCTAGGTGTTGTCATGGTAGAATTACCAATTAGCATTGTGATTGGTGGAGCCATTGACCTTTTGACCTTAGGAGCAGAAAAGGTAATCGGTGTGAATACTTGAATTATCCGGAATTCCAAAGGTTACTTCTGTAAGTGAGAAGTCTAGAATTGATTTGCAGTATAAACAATGCCTTGTTTGTCCATTAGGCTCTTGATGGTGGAGCCTGTAGCAAAACAAGATCTTTGTTGATAATGTCTGTAAAGCAAATGTATAGTGACACAGAATCAAGTTCTTGCAAATCCAAATTTGTGAAATTGATTTTGTGTACCCAGTGTGTTCAAATGGTTGGAAATGCTTAAGATAATTGTCTTGTTGATTTTTTGGGGGATTTTTTTTAATCTCCAGTTTTCCATGATTGTAATGCAAGTTTTTAGCTTTATACACCCTGGATGACTGGGTCGTCATGTTGCTGCCACCCTGGATGACTGGGTCGTCATGTTGCTGCTACCCTGGATGACTGGGTCATCATGTTGCTGCTACCCTGGATGACTGGGTCGTCATGTTGCTGCTACCCTGGATGACTGGGTCGTCATGTTGCTGCTACCCTGGATGACTGTATTGTCATGTTGCTGCTGAGCAAAGTACACTCTACCCATCAAGAAATGAAAAGTCTATGTCTGCTGTGAATTGATGCCAGTGTTGAAGAAAGCATAGTAAGTTGTTTTACACTTTGAAAATGGTGTTACATTTGTATGTGAATTGTGGAACAATGAGATCTTCCCAAACAAAACAGACATTTATTTATACCAGATTGTGGATGTTAAGCAATCAATGATGAACAAAATTAATCTATGATCATGCCAATCAATGGCAACAGTACACAGTTATTGACTGGGTTCTCAGCTCCATTTGAGGATCAGTTGTCTGAGAAACCAGTCTAGAACAGTTTGTTAGACACCTTCTATTCTTCATGACTGTTTTACCTTACCCTGTTGACATTGAGAATCACTTGAGGTATTGACTTACATCACTAATAAAATTGAGGTGATTGGTCAACAGATCGATCAAGGGCAACAGGTCAAGAGATTATTGACCCATGACCGGTCAGTCAACAAGACAGTAGTGGAGGAATAGGGGTAATTTACTTACTGGGAAGTCAAATCATGTGTTTTTATTGTAATGATTTATATTTGCGGAAAAAGATTGAATTAAGGTGTACAACATATGTATTCATTAATTACACATCTATGCACATCAAACAGAAGTACTGGGAAGCTTTAAGTAGTACATGCACTGTTACAGGCCATTAAAAGAGATTGTAACGAGAAAGCCACTCCCCTGTCATACAGTTTTTACCTGTAGGTATTTTATGACTGTGTACACCTGTAGGTATTTTATGACAGTGTACACCTGTAGGTATTTTATGTGTAGGTATTTTATGGCAGTGTTCACCTGTAGGTATTTTATGTGTAGGTATTTTATGACAGTGTACACTTGTAGGTATTTTATGACAGTGTACACCTGTAGGTATTTTATGACAGTGTACATCTGTAGGTATTTTATGACAGTGTACACTTGTAGGTATTTTATGGCAGTGTACACCTGTAGGTATTTTATGACAGTGTTCACCTGTAGGTATTTCATGGCAGTGTTCACCTGTAGGTATTTTATGACAGTGTACATCTGTAGGTATTTTATGACAGTGTACATCTGTAGGTATTTTATGACAGTGTTCACCTGTAGGTATTTTATGTGTAGGTATTTTATGGCAGTGTTCACCTGTAGGTATTTCATGGCAGTGTTCACCTGTAGGTATTTTATGACAGTGTACATCTGTAGGTATTTTATGACAGTGTTCACCTGTAGGTATTTTATGACAGTGTACACTTGTAGGTATTTTATGACAGTGTACACGTGTAGGTATTTTATGACAGTGTACACCTGTAGGTATTTTATGACAGTGTTCACCTGTAGGTATTTTATGACAGTGTACACTTGTAGGTATTTTATGACAGTGTACACCTGTAGGTATTTTATGACAGTGTACACTTGTAGGTATTTTATGACAGTGTACACCTGTAGGTATTTTATGACAGTGTACACTTGTAGGTATTTTATGACAGTGTTCACCTGTAGGTATTTCATGGCAGTGTACATCTGTAGGTATTTCATGGCAGTGTTCACCTGTAGGTATTTTATGTGTAGGTATTTTATGACAGTGTTAATCTGTAGGTATTTTATGACAGTGTTCACCTGTAGGTATTTTATGACAGTGTACACTTGTAGGTATTTTATGACAGTGTTCACCTGTAGGTATTTCATGGCAGTGTACATCTGTAGGTATTTTATGACAGTGTTCACCTGTAGGTATTTTATGACAGTGTTCATCTGTAGGTATTTTATGACAGTGTTCATCTATAGGTATTGTAGGTATTTTATGACAGTGTTCACCTGTAGGTATTTTATGACAGTGTACACCTGTAGGTATTTTATGACAGTGTTCACCTGTAGGTATTTTATGACAGTGTTCACCTGTAGGTATTTTATGACAGTGTACATCTGTAGGTATTTTATGACAGTGTTCACCTGTAGGTATTTTATGACAGTGTTCACCTGTAGGTATTTTATGAGGTATTTTATGACAGTGTTCACCTGTAGGTATTTTATGACAGTGTTCATCTGTAGGTATTTTATGACAGTGTTCACCTGTAGGTATTTTATGACAGTGTTCACCTGTAGGTATTTTATGACAGTGTTCAACTATAGGTATTTTATGACAGTGTTCACCTGTAGGTATTTTATGACAGTTTTGATCAGGGTTCTTCTGTCTTTTATTGTGTTCTACTAAGTAGATTATGATATTGATGGCATTATCTTAAAATACACAATTGCAGTACTCTTTTAGATTATTGGTATTTTTAATTCTTGTCAAAAATTGCCTCTTTTGTAAATCATTCAATGTTAAAGCAATATGTTTAATATTCTATAGCAAACATGGGGTTATTTTTGTCCATTTGTATCCAAATGTAAAATGCTATCTTTATACAAGTACAGACTTTTAAAATATATATTAAAGATGTGGTCACATGTGATATGATTTTATCCGAAAATTTCAGGGGAGCAACATCATGTCCCTCCGTCCTTCTGTCTGTCCGAGCTCATATCAAACCTTTTGTAAGAAATTGATAATTGATCACAAGTGTTCCTTGAGACAAGGCCATTTGGACCAAGGTCTTTCAATGTCATTTTGGATAGGTCAAGGTCACTCAGAACATATGAAAGTTCCTTATTTCAACAGGGTTTTTTTTTATATACAAGTTCCCATCTCCTAAACCTTTCTTCAGAAATTTATCATAATTGATCACAAATATTTCTTGAGGCATGAACATTTGGATGAAGGTCATTTTTGAAAGGTCAAGGTCACTCAGAAAATGTATTTATATCAGTAAAAAGTTTTTGTTTCAACAGTTTTTGTACAGGTATTGATCATATCACACAAATAAGTAGTGGGGAAATGGCTATCAGACAAAGGTCACACAAGGTCATTTTGTAAAAGTCAAAGTCACTCAACATATACATTATATTTGGGAAAAAAACCTTCACTTCTACAGTTATTGATCATTCTGTGAATCAGTCCTCATATGATGTAGTTCATTGGTTAGATGTATTTCGGGGAGCATCCATTAGTTTTACTGATATTTTTGTGTTTAACTCGTGAATGTCAGTGCAGATGAGACAAATAGTAAAGTATTTGCATTTTCTTCTGCCTCTCCATCAACTTTTCCTTTCAACTCGGGTGTTCAGTTAATACAAATAAAGTCAAAAACATGTTGAAAGGGAAAGTTGAATTGGATTTTTAAAATGATGCATATAAATCACTCCTAAACACTCTGATTTTAGTTTTATTTGAGGGACATTAGCTGCCAAAGTCATATTTGTCGATTGTTACCAAAATGACTAAAACAGCTTTACAGTACATAAAAATCACCACAGACATACATCCAGTGATTTTTTTTGTTTTTCAAACTACCACCCCTCCTTTTGAATTGGGAAAAATTAGCGACATTTTCCTCAAATTGGGAAAAATCATTCATAGTAAATTAAAATGGTAAAGATGCATAAAATAAGCAAATAACAATTTTTTTGTTTGAGGTTTATTTCAGATCTGATTTAAAATCATAAAATAAATCATTATCTAACATTAAATATGTATTGGAAGTCACACCTTGTATATATATTATCTACTTTTTTTAAAGAAATACTTATTGTCTAATTTCATAAAGAAAATAATAAATTATTAATTCACCAGCAATTGTACCCATGATCTTGTAAATATTATATTAATAATCAAGTTTCCAGAATGTCTCTCCTGTTGTGTATTTTTCAGATTTTAGTAAAACCCTATACTGTTGGCCACTTCCTGTTATTAGCCTGACCCTACATATAATGGCGGTCAAACTAAATTGTAAACAATATGGCTTAATGTGCATCTGGAAGCTATATACTTTGCTGTATATCTGCTTATATGGATGCATGCCTCTATTGTTTTACATATTCTTTACAAAACCTTTTGCATGTGCAGTGGTTTGGAGAATAAAATGTATTTACTCTGTCAGAAATATACGGTAACCTTTTTTTTTAAAATGGCCTAATTTCCCTAGGTTTGAAATTGGGAAAAACATATATATATAATTGGGAAAAATAGCTAATTTTAGTGTGGGGAAACAGCCGAATATCGGTGGCATTTTAGCCCCCAAAAAATCACTGCAGTCTTTAGTAATTTTGACGTTAGAATTTCTTTTGTTTATATAGAAACAATAGACATATTATTGTATGAAAGTAAATAATTCACTGCAGAAACATTTTACAGAATTATCATAAATTGTATTTTTTCACCTCAGATTTGATTTTGTTCATTTTTAATGCATTCTAGTATTTTAATCACAGTTTAGAATTCAAAAGTTTTTCCTTCCTAGTTGCCATCCCCTTTAACTTTAGATGTTCCCCTGAGTTAGCCTGGAAATAAAAAGTCGATTCGATGACAACTGCACATTTACTTGTGACATATAATTTCATGTGTCAAATATTCTATAATGACTAAATCCTGTGTAGTTTTATTAAATATAGAATTGAAAAATATAGAATATATTTATTGTTTCCCATTGCAGATTGTTTAGTTGTGAAAATTTTCTCCTTTGTGAGTTGGGAAACAATGCCAACCTTCAGAAAAATAGCGATCTCCAGGCGACAGAAAGTTTATTAGAGACGTCATTTGATGCTGAAGAAATTAATGAAGAGGTAAGTCTTATTATGTGTTATTGTTAGTGAAGAAGAAAGACGTTTAGGTGTACTGATGACTTCAGACTACAGTTAATTTGTACTGTACCTGAAGTCTATTGTGTTTATGGGAACGACTGGCCTTCAGTTTGTTAGAATTACCTTGTCTGTATATTGAAAGTGATGCATTACTTTATAAAGAGCTGAACTTTTGACATTCTGATAACTGTGTTTGTAAAAGCCACTATGGATTTATGTAGGATTTAATTAGATTAATGCACAAGTGGCAAAACGTATGTCGATCATACAAAATATTGTGTTTCATTATCTTTTGATGGTAAATGTATGTTGTTTTTATTCACCCATCATATTCTTCTTTGTTTAGTTTGCTTAATACCAATTTCTCTTTACTGGCAGATAGGTTTGAAATATACTACAAATACTCTTGAACTCTTTAGATTTTACAATAACATACTGCAACATGAAAATCAAATGCGCCAGTATTTTACGATATATGTACAGTAAAACACGGTTAGAGCGAAAATGAATTCACATTTTGAGCAAAGCGATTTTTATTCCCTATAGTCTTCAAACATGTTATGAACTTATTGGATATATAGCGAATGACATCTATAAGGAATCGGAATTGTTTGCTATAAGTGTGTTTACTGTATTGATAATGATAATTAGATATGTAGAGAAATGTAAACAGTCATTAGAAAATGTTCAGTGATATGATTTGATACTTGTGAATTGTTTTATGTCAAATAACACTACCAGATGTGAAGTAATAGCACTGACTCCTGCTATGGTTAGATTGCTGAGAATCACCAATTTGAATATTATGTAACATAGCACATAATGTGTAGAATTTAAAATCATTTCCCCCCCCCCCCCCCCCCCCCCCCCCCCCCCCATTATATCTATTCTAAAAGCTACACAACTCTAGGTTTTATTTTATCTTTTTATGTTCACTTCCTCCAATACAGAGGTTTCGTTTTTATAATGTAGTGTAGTCAGAATGTTGGATGTGTGCAGTGATGAAAATCATGTGCACTTTGACACCTAAACCAATAGAAACAAACTTCTGTCTGGCATGGTTTTGTGTCATTAAAGGAAAGGAAAAGTGATGATGTCTTCTTCTTAAGTGTTGCAGTATGTATGATATGCAACTGGAATTTTTGAATCTCACTTTATTTAAAGGACACATCTCGTGTTTTCAAAGTATACAGAATTATATGCATTTTGTCTTCCTTATGCTTATAGAAATTAATTGTAATAGTTCGTTCGCTGAAGTATTGCGATAATTTGCCACAATACGGACTTAAATCTAAGCCCCGATTTAAAAAAGCCTAGTTAATTAGATAGGTAGTCACGTGGTACAGTGACGTCATATGCGACCTTCGCCGATCAACTTGTTGTAAAAGTAGTGTTAGATATTTTTAAAAACTCGGGTTTTAGGGGCCTAATTTATTTACCATGGATAACATTTATTTCGATGTTGACAAATTTCCCGAGTCTTACATCTTTTAGCCACCAGTGCATACAAATAGCGACCCAAATATAGCGAGAAAAGCGAGTATGAAATCTGCATAAATTTGCGAGTAAATAATGTTTACATGGGATCACTGTCTAAACACAATTTGGTAATGCCATTTCTGTAAACAACTGTAATTAGCGTTGTTGCTTTTCTAAACTAAACAGTGCAATAATTATTAAATTTATTTTTGGAGAAGTTAGATAGGCCTAAATTATGATACGATTATGTATCATTGACAACTAGGCCTACTGTCACGGGTGCATTTCGAAAAGAAAGAAAAAATAATAATAATAATGATCAAACTTATTGTGAAAATCACAATACTTTTAAATTATTTTATTAAAGCAATTTTATTAGGCCTAATCATTATTTTTTGTTATCAACACGTTGTTACTTAGGAAGTGGGAGCGCGGCGTGCTGTTGTACAAACACGTCCACTACGCGTTCCTTAAAAAAAAAAATGAAAGCATTATAATTCAATTCAAAGTCAGGAAATATTATATTTTATTATTTATAATTGAAAGTTCAAATATCTTTTATCTTTAATTTTTTTAAAACTACCAGTTGGTAGACGCTGCTAGCAAAGTTCTGCCTATATTTTGTTACAAGGTGAAGGTCAGTTGGTGCGAGTGTGTATTGAATTCGAGAGCAGAACGGAAAGTATATGCCGTAGACCTATATGTAACAGTGCGTAGCTTCGATAGAACCATTTTCTCGCAGTTTATCTACGTCTTGTCCAAGTGCTTGTTTGAAAAAGTACAGGGACAAATTCTACTGGGTTTTTTTAGGCAAACTCGTTGTGCCGACAAAAAATATTCACGTCTTGTCCCTCATACATTCCTTCGAAAATCGAAAAAAACAAGTCCAAATCCTCTCTAATGACAGCAAGTACACCCTTAAACGGCACAAAACACCCTAATGCAGCATTATTTACAAGCTGTTAATGTGATAATTGTTTGTTTGTCAATTAAATCTAATCTGTTTATGAAATGGCTATCAACTGTTTTCAAATCTTCTCGCTCGAGGTCGCATATGACGTCACAGATAATGGCGCGTAAAATATCGAAGAAAATATGCATATCGCAAGATTTGAATTTCATCGCTTTCAAACTCGAAAACTACGCAAACTGTTTCATTTAAAACACATGTAAAGTAGTTTTAGGCATGAAATGAATTAATTTTGCTGAAAAAATAAAAAAGTTTAAAAACATGCGATGTGTCCTTTAATAAAGTTTATCTGGCATAGTGTTTTAAAAAGTTTAAACCAACAACATTCAGAGACAGCTGATATGGATGAAAGTGGAGGATATGTACTGTACAACAATATTTTGAAATTGAAAAGTTTCAAATTCACCTTATTTAGTTAAAAAAAAATGCAGTCTTAGTAAAAAGTAATCTGGGGAAAAAATGTCAAAACCCCTGCTAGATTCAAACGCACGAACTACAGATCAGCAGTTGATGAGTTAACCTAATGAGGTACCCAGCTGTACAATTAGAATACACCTGTATTACTAATATTTTTTTTCAAGTTCAAAAGGAAGTCAGCCATCATGATGATGTATTATTCCTCCTCAAGCAATTCCTTCTCTGATTTGAATGAAACTTACTATAAACAGGTTTATCCATTCTTTACCAAATGCATGATAGCTGTTACTGTATACATGTACATACAGATGTCATCTCAAAGGAAAGCTGTTACAATACTTATTACAATTTGGTTAAATCTTTAGTTAGCTAAATCTTGTTTGAGTTCTCTGAATGAAATTTGTCTATACAGCTGTTTTTCGAATGCTGTGTCTTTTATTTAACTAAGCTTTATATATATATTACCAAAACTATTGACGTGGACCAGTAGAGCTGCAGTCTCAACAAAGATCTGAAGTTTTCCTCTGCAGTTTCCTATCTATATAAATGACTTCACTGCCTCTTTCTGATTTGTGGAGTATTATGGAGAGCATTCTAAACATTTTCATTTCAAAATGAATATTGTACTTCACTTCTAAGAAAACACTATACGATTGTTGGTTTGATATTGTTGTTGTTTTTTGGTAGGTTTATTTCTCCTCGGTCTTTTTAAATACAGTTGGCTTTCTTCTTTACAGTGTTGATGATAATATGAATATATTTATGCATTTCTTTTCTGCTTATATAACAGGTAAAGCAAAAATCTCTTAAAATGTCATGTTTCTAATTTCTTTTAAGGCATCAAATTCCAATCATAGGTATAAAGAAAATGTGTCAATTATCTTGAAACTTGGCAGTATGTGCTGGACTTCAAAGTTATATGATAATGAAGCCTGTGTTGATGTACTTTTGATATTCCTAGAAGAATATCAGAGAACAGAGAGATTTTTGTCATTAGAAATTATCAAGGGGAAATAACTGTAGAAACACTCACATTAAAGATACTTAACTCTTGTATAGAAGCAGATTTAATTGCTTATTTTGCTTTTGCATGAAAAGAAAGTCCTTGAGGGCAGGTTCTTTGGGACTCCAGCACTCAGGGGTTGCTTTGTGATACAATTCAAGAACTCGTACTGGAAATGCCCTCTTTCTTATTGCCGCCTATTTGTCAGAAAACTCTACTTCTTTTAAGCAAACAAGATTGGAATGTATTTTTAATGACAAGAGATAAAAACAGATTATTGTCACCTCTTTCTCATGGTAACCCCAGGAGCTTGATATCAAACCATTGTCCACTAGCCAGGCTATTAACATGTGTGTAAATTGAGATTGAAGATCAGAGTCCAGTTGCAAGAAAACTATGAATTAATTCAGCAGACATTATAAATAGTACTGAGCAGTTACTATACAGGTAACTTTATTAGCTCACCTCACCAATAGTCCGTCCCTTATGTCTGTCTGCCCATCCGTCTTTACATATTTTCGACTTAATTGTTCTCTGGAACCACCGGGCCAATTTCAACCAAACTTGGTACAGGCATCCTTGGTTAAAGGGATTCAGAATTGATCATTAATTAAGGTTGATCGATCCTTGCGTGATGTCATAGGTTTTTGCAAAAATCTTCATCAAATTAAACTTTATGCATGATAGAAATATATCTTTCAGGGGAATTTTATCCACTGGATAAAATGAAGAGAGAAAAAACCTGGTAAACCATTGATATTGAAAAGGTTTTTATTTTCCATAGACAATCAGTTATTTATAATTTTAAAAATGTTGTCAAGGGCAATAACTCCTATACTGTTATTTCCTCTATTGTTTGTCTATTACACAATGTTTTCCGTAATATCCATAATTAATTTATAGATATTTATAAATAAGCAGTTTTTCTAAACAAAAAAAAAAACTTGTTAATTTCTAATGTCAGCAACATTAGAAAATTGTCAATTTAACAAGTTTTTTTGTTGTTTTTTTTATCTATTTTTGATATTCTGTTAAATGCAAAAATGTGTAATTTTCTGATGTTGACCTATACATCTGTTTTTTGTATGTCTGACATCTTTTAAAAAGGTGGCAATATACACATTTTCTTTGCTTATTAATTAAATTAAACTATATTGAATTGAAATCAATACAGTTTTCCCACTTTCAACCATTAATATTGATAAGTCATACGAGGGTGGAACTACCTTAAAATTCTTCCTCATAAGAAGTAGTGAGCCAGAAATGATTAGACTTATATGAAACCTTCTTGACTCAGTGTAGATTCCGAGTTGTTCAAATCATGGGACTGCAATAGAGAATAAGATTTTACATATGGATATATAAGAAAGTTAGTTATCATTGAATGGGGGTATCTTCTATGGGTTTACCTTCTGCTGGGTCATCATCTCCTGGGCTATCATCTACTGTGTTGCCATTGACTATAGGTTATTATATACTGGGTTAATATCTACAGGAGATCATCATTGATTGGGTTATCATTGACTGGGCTATCATCTACTAGGCTACCATTGACTAGGCTATAATCTACTGGGTTATCATTGACTGGGCTGTCATCTACTGGGTTATCATTGACTGGGCTATCATCTACTGGGTTATCATTGACTGGGCTATCATCTACTAGGCTACCATTGACTAGGCTATAATCTACTGGGTTATCATTGACTGGGTTATCATCTGCTGAGTTACCATTGACTGGGTTATCATCTACTGAGTTACCAACTACTGGGTTACCATTGGCTGGATCTCTACTGGGTTACCATTGGCTGGATCTCTACTGGCTTACCATTGGCTGGATCTCTACTGGCTTACCATTGGCTGGATCTCTACTGGGTTACCATTGGCTGGATCTCTACTGAGTTACCATTGGTTGGATCTCTACTGGGTTACCATTGGCTGGATCTCTACTGAGTTACCATTGGCTGGGTCTCTACTGGGTTACCATTGGCTGGATCTCTACTGAGTTACCATTGGCTGGGTCTCTACTGAGTTTCTATTGGCTGGGTCCCTACTGAGTTTACCTTCTGTTGTGGTGCTGCTGTAGCTCAGCCTTATAGGCTTTGAGAAAACCTTGACCTTTTCCTGACAATGTTCCGACTGGAAATAGCACTGTCATTATTCAAAGATTCTCTCCTGATTTTACTTCAGTCGTGTGTGATTGTGATTTTTATCTGTGAGTTGGGGTTCTCTGTGAAATCAATTATCAGTATGTGTTAAAAAAGGAACCCTATCTTGTGAATCATTATTGTGTTGCTGTCACATTCTGTAGATGACTTAAGTCGTGGAAAATGATTTCTTTGTGTAAAATGTCTTTGGGCTTAAAAGACATCCTTTGTTTGATGCTGAAATAGATGACTACAGGAAGTTTGTTTATTGTTAGGTTGTCTCAGCGACTGCAGATCCTGCTTGTAGACCGAATGTTCTGTAAAAATGTCTGCCGTTCTTACAGATTGAGGTCTTTGGAAGAAGTTGAAAAATCTGTGAATTTGTTGCTGTTTGTTATCAGATCATCTTGTACTTTTGTGGGTAATAAAAGCCTAAGTTTGGGGAAAGATTAATTGAAATTTACTGTTAATTAGGAAAGACTTTTATCGTATATGAATCAGTGTGATATCGAAATTTTCACATAGAGTTGGTTTTTTCAACCTACTATTACTGTGAGATATGAGGGTCTTTACTGGAAGTTGTCCAATCAGAAATTTATTGCAAATTGGAATCAAAACATTTTTGAGTACATTTCAAAACCAGATTTGAATAATACATGAGTTTTAAGTGTTGTCTGTTCATTAGACATACATATTATTGACTAATTGCACGCATTTGATCATCACAGTATTAGATATGTTTTCAGATTTCTACAAGAAACTATCTTATTCTAATCAATTGTAGCCTCATCTGAATGTCATTATGTGTAGTTTGCCAAAGCTAGTTTCTCACATCTGTAATCTGATGGTGACCATATGGTGTACACATTATAATTACTTTTAGATAATTCATCAAATCGATTTGTAATTACTCAACTCATTTCAGCTAAATACAACAAAAATTTGGACTAAAAACATGGATAAAAGATTAGTAAAGTATTTAATTTGTGTTTCTGATGTTTATATAATTTTTGTTTCTGAATGTTTCTAACTTGTAAAGAATTTATGTCGCTAAATGTATGCATTTAATAACAATTGACAGATATACTTTTTATATTTACATTCCCAGCTGTTTTCTCTGTGATGAACCCATTGAAGGGCTAATGTGTTAATTTCCCCACAACTTTTCACATGTACATTTTTCACTTGCATGCCAAATGAAAGGTTGGTGGGCATGCAGGCTATAGTATTTAACATGGAATGCCGTGTATATTTCAATTTCTGTTAGGCAGTATTTCTGATATGTCAATTTTATATTTTTATTTCAAAATTATATAAATTAATATAAGGAAACACTGTCTATAGTGATAATTGAAATATGCCATTATGCAAATTATCACATTTTCCATTGTAGTTATATACACCTCAGATACCTTAATTGTAACCTGCGACTCCTTAAGTAATCTAATGGGCTATATATGGTGAAGTCATAGAGATTGTCAGCTGCATGAGTGCAATACGGAAATAAGCAAAGAATTAAAACTATTGTGCAGATAATGAATTTTAATAATATCAATCATAAATGAATTTAACACAGAAAATAACAGTTACAGTCGCATATAATACAGTGATGTATAAATAAACAGATACTGTATCATGGCAACATTTAGGATGAAAGTTACACAAAATTGGGACCCGAATTTCAACTTCAGAATGAATGTTACAATGATAATTACACACAAGAACAAATCCCCCCCCCCCCCCCCATCACTCTCCCCCCCCCCCCCCCCCCAAAAAAAGATGATAAGCAATGTAATTACCATGGTAACATGTGTAATTCTCATCAGTTGCCATAGTTACAGTATAAAACTATAAGCATAGCAGTTGAGTGCTAGATATGCAATGATAGTGGACATAAGCTATTTTTACAAATTCAAGTTTGTTTGATATATATGTATCCACTTAGGATGGCTCGGGCAAGAAAAATTTGCCAATCTTTTGTTTCAGGTTGGAACAGAATAAAACTGTACACAATTAATGGAGGAAAAAGGTCTCTTTATATCCCACCTATCCATCTTTTTTAAGGACCACAGTACATTAGCTTCCTAAGGTCTGAATTATTTATATCTAACAAAGTTCTCAGACTTGCGTGACTTCCGTTTTAACTGTGCTGTAATGGTTAGTATGGATCCCATTCTTTAGGATAATACCACCATTGTTTAAGTTTCTAACACATGAACACAAAAACAGGTTCTTAAACGTGTCCCTAAATTGCTGGCTCATAATACAGTACAACAGGAAGTTTATGGCACTGTTGATAAGGACGAGAAGGTCCATGACATCCCCGAGGTTGGTGTACACTTCGTTAAAAAATACGTCGTTTAGACCACTAATCCCGGCCAAAATCCCCTGAGGGAACTCGGTCACCACAAAGAATAGGACCACCATAACAAGCATCATTGTGGTTCTGTTGTGTTCTGCCGACATCTCCTCATTGTGACGACTGTTGGACTGAGACAGAAGACGTTTACGACGTATGCTTGCCTGGTGCATGGTCATGATAATTAACGTACTAAGAATCGTCAGTAAAATACAAGGGGCTATTTTGATGATCACGCCATAGATCCAAAACGTGATTGGCTGGTACAGGGGACTGTCGCGGACAAGGTCACTTTTTTCGATCCAGTACCCATTCAAGGAATCTGTGAGATTACGTGTTCCGTTGATTTCCGGCTGGTAAAATTCTTTGAGATTTTTCACTTGATACAGGAAGTAATTCGGGACACAAAGGATGATGGATACGACGACAATGATGAAGATGGTCAGTTTGGCTCGGTTAAGGCTGCACCATTGATTGGCCACTACATGATGACACACAAATATGTACCTGTCAATCAAAATATGGATTGAAAAATGGTTCTATTTAGAAAACAGTGTACATGTAATATGAAAACGCTGACTGGGAAATTTTTTAAAATGGCTCATATGGCACATTTTGAGTTAATACACGGCAATATAAGACTTGATTGGATTTTGTCTAAAACATTTTGCTCTAACTGGCAAATCCAATGGTCAGATGTCTTTGAGTGCACCCAGAAAATGATAACATGAATAAATCTTTTTAAAAAATTATTTGTATTATCCCATTGTTTTCATACCCTATAACACGCCACATAGACCTTCATTCCTTAAATCAAACACCATTCTTCAACTCACAAAGTGAACTCCACTCTCGTGGATGCCACATACATAATTTTAAGAAATGCCAATGTAAATTTATAAAGTGTATGATAAATGAAAGCAGAATTTATGCGCATATTCAACATTTAAATGAATGATTATTTTCATTTATGCAATGTAAGAAAGAGTTTTATATTTAGAAATTATGTTCTGTGGATTTTGAAATTATCTTTTATATTCTGACTCATTAGCTGGATATGAATAATTTGCTCTGGTCATGGAGTTTGACACACCGAGCTAAGCAATATGATGTAGGGTACCGACAAATCTTACAGTGTAAGTTTTTCAAAACATTTCTATCATAGAAATCAAAATTGGACAACTTAAATGACAGTTTATTTGGTGAATACAGATTTTTTGGAGGTAACAGGAGTATATTTAAAGAAATTTCATTTCTCATTGGTGGAAAACTTGCATATATTGTGCAAGATTTCTATATGATGAAAAAAAATTCAATCATGGAAGAAAAAGTTTTGCAAATTATATAATCTTCGGAAATTTAAGACTGCAAGTTTTTGAGAGTTTCTAGCAAATTGTAAATCCATTGAAGGTTTTCTTGGATAAAAAGAGGTTTTTACTGAAAAGTTATGAGTATTTGGGTTATGATGTGAAAGGAGACATAACAATTTCTTTGATAGATTTGAGAGTGTACAAAGAGTGAGTCCTCTTTGTAAAAAAATGTCTTCTTATTCCATCAATTTTTCAACCCTTGCAGCAGTCCATGACTAAACTTGAGCTCACTATTCTGCTGGCTTTCTTGATGGATAAAGACAATTTGCTTTGCATTGGCTTTATATAGAAACTTTGACTGCCTTGAAGATATTTTTAATCACATTGAAATAGATGTGAACTCCATGTGAAATGTAAGATCAGAGACAGTTAACAATGATCTATAGCATTCTACTAAGTACTGAAATATCAAAGAGAGACCAAACATTCTGAAATTTGAAAACTGCTAACAATTTACCTGAAAACTGCCAGTGAAACTGTTAACCACATAGCCATGTTGTGAAACGTGATGACAGCCAAGTTGTTGACAATGACAAAGTACATCCATCCCTCGCCATGTTGATAATTGTCCAGCGGTTCCGTGACGATGTAGAAGTACACGGCGTACACAAAGTAAATGGACATGGTCATCATGTCCGTGATAGCAAGAGCTGTAAGGATACAGTTGGTGGGCGTCACCATGTGTCGTCGTGTCAGGACGATGATGTTGACGATGTTGGAGATGACTCCGAAGAGACAGATGATAGAGCTAATATAACCATGATATTTCATGTAGTTTCGGTTGAACTTGACGATGCTGGTTATTTCTGTCGTCGTAGATGGGGTGGTGAACCACCCTGTCACAAGATCAGATGTATTCATATTGTTCTGTAACATTCCTTTTGTGAAAACAACCTGGCTTACATTTATGTAATGGTTTAAACCACGCAAAGTCAAAGAAATCAACCACTGTTTTTAGGTAATTCTAGAAAGTTGTGAATGATGTCAGAAATTGGCAATAACAACTGATAGAATTATTTAAGCTGGCCAATC
Source organism: Ostrea edulis (assembly GCF_947568905.1). Taxonomy (NCBI): domain Eukaryota; kingdom Metazoa; phylum Mollusca; class Bivalvia; order Ostreida; family Ostreidae; genus Ostrea; species Ostrea edulis. The sequence continues at coordinate 62,092,604 of NC_079170.1, read as the reverse complement.
AGATTGGTTAATGAATCCACCTGCATGGCGTTTACTTTGGCATGTATGATAAAAACAGGGCACTCATTGGTCTATGGTTAATTCCATACAAGTGTAAAGTACCAATTTGATTGTTTCTCTCTGTTCTTCCTTCTACAAATAATCCTTCAATGAAGGTCAAATGTCTCAAGTTTCATGCAAAGTCAAAAAGAGGCTTGTAATTATGGTGTATATAATCAGCTGCCTTTATTCAGTTGGTGGGAAGTTTTGTGGAGGATCTCTCGTAGTCTGGGTTCCTATAATGTTTGTGTTTGTAATATGTTTGGCTGAGTACCTAGAACACGTCACAGTCGTCAGAATTATGATTGAAGTCGGAAATTATTCAGTAATATGATACAGGAGGGGGAATTCTGTCCAAGGTTTGTTGGTCAAAATTTGCACGCCACAGAATTGGCTACATGGAAAGGTCAGGTTCCTTGTCAATTTCCTGTGCTAATCTTTCTTGTCTCTCTCTCAAATTGAGGCAATCGGATATTCCAGGAATCCACCAATCACGATGCAGGATTTCTTGTCTGCTGTTCTGTTGTTCTGCAGTATTTATCTTTGGTTAAGCACAACCTGTGGAAAAAAGCAATATGAAATAAGCACAGGTTGAATTGAAAGTTTTTTATCAAATACAATTTTGTCAGTTATTGTCATAGTTGCTTGGATAACCGATTATTGTCATAGTTGTAAGACTAATCGTTGGAAAACATTGCTCAAAGGAATTAGTAGTCCTTTTTTCTGATTGGATGCTAGTTGTGTTAATTACATCAGTTATAAACAAGGTTTTATCAAGTGTCAAAAATATTGTAATTAATACATGAAAAATGATCTAATGAAACGGGACCGAATTTGAAAAGTTAATAGAAACAGAACATTACCATTACAATGTAAAAATACATTACCAGTACTTTGACATAATGATATTCCTTCAATGCATTGTTTGAAATTACACTCGCCTATAAAATCTGCACCACTATTTATACATTGTATGAAGAAGCAAAACAAATATTCCTTTTTGACCCGCATGCATCAAGGTTGAAGACTTTGAGAAAAGACACCAGCAGATGAATTGAGATTTATTTCCGTAGAAATCAATAAAATTGTTACATTTTGTCCACATTAGGTTGATCTGAATAATGAGAATTAAAGCCCAGCTGACAGCCCCAGAATTAGTCATTTCAGGAAGATATACAATGGTCTCCCCTCTTACACTTGGAAAAACAAGTCTTTTTTTTTTTTTTACCATAGAAATGGTGGAAAGAAAGCAGAGTATATGTACCTATCTACAATAGATTTTTTTTAATCTGACTTCAATAATGAAAATGATCAGGTCTAATTCTGTTTGATGAAAGGTGAAGATAACGAACAGTGATATGTCTATCTGCTCTTCTGAGTAATAAATGATGTATTTGGATAAATTCTTTAAGTCCATTACTTTGGACATTAAAATGTGGATTCCTCATCAAGGGTCAAAACCCTGTTGGCATGCAAAAACTAAATCAAAAGAGTTCGTTGATGGCCCATTAATGTTGCTGCCATAGAGACACTGCCGACAGTTTACTTAAGCTGAAAATTACCGGAGCAAAATACTATTGTACGACTGGAATGTTTTTTGTAACTGAATTTGTCAAAGCTGCTTTTCATATAGAATACTGTATGTGTATTGAGTACTAATGACTAACACCAAATCAATGTTATATGTTACTGTGTACTCCGGACACATTAGATATACTGCAATGGACTCTTCCTGTATGTATAACACACGGGTATGAAGGCTACATGGTGAGTAGACAAAAGAAAATGTCCTCCTGTACAAATTGTCACTCACCGTGACTGGAACAGCCTTTCTATTAGAGCAGACTTTCTTGATTTTCTCAGTGTTATTGCTAATAGTTTAACAGTGGAATCTCAGGGCATTGATATCACTGTGACTGCCTGTAGAATTTTTAAAGTGTTTTCCCAAGAAAATATATGATTTGTCTCCCCATTTCACTCAGGCTTCAATACTTGTAGACTGCACTGATGACTAAGTAATTTTAGATTTCTGTCTGACTATAAAGGAAGAGGGAACATATCATGGTCACTTTAGACCTTAAAAGTAGGGGAAATATATCATAGTCACTTTAGACCTTAGGAGTAGGGGAAATATATCATAGTCACTTTTAGACCTTAGAAGTAGGGGAAATATATCATAGTCACTTTAGACCTTAGAAGAAGGGGAAATATATCATAGTCACTTTAGACCTTAGAAGTAGGGGAAATATATCATAGTCACTTTAGACCTTAGGAGTAGGGGAAATATATCATAGTCACTTTTAGACCTTATAAGTAAGGGAAATGTATCATAGTCACTTTTAGACCTTAGAAGTAGAGGAAATACATCATAGTCACTTTTAGACCTTATAAGTAAGGGAAATGTATCATAGTCACATTTAGACCTTAGAAGAAAGGGGAACATATAGTCACTTTTAAACTTTAAAGGGTGGAGGGAAAACATATCACATTTGACTGTGAATATTTGCAGTGTGCACTTTAGGACAGGTTGTGGGTAGAGATGAGGCTGATTGCAGTCTGACGAGGAAGCAGGGTATGATGAATTCTGGTGATGTATATCTGCTGCGTTTTATGACCTGGCTGGTGTTTATGGTTGTTTATGGAAGCCAGTCTAGAAGTATAGAGAACTGATATTGAATTGCCTGATTTTACGAGGAAAACAATATTTGTCAGAGTGAAGCTCAGAACTTTCACAGAGCTTCTTTAATTTGTCACCGTGGCGACAATCTGCTGCCTGCATTCACGAAATTTGACAGTTTAATGTCTGATGAAGTTTCCATCCTGCTTTTGACGGTGATGACATTGGGTTTGGTACATTTCATTTGGAAAGAACTTCACATTTTATATTATAAGGAAGTGTGCAGGTTCTTATTTAGATCTATGTTTTGATATCCTAATTTATATTTTTAAAAGTAATATGATTACATAATGAGGGTGACCTGAAATGACATTATAGATTTCATTGTTCCAAAAATATTTCATTGTAAGTCAGTTTATTAACTTGTATTGTCAGAAAAAGGTTCTCTCTCTCTCTCTCTCTCTCTCTCTCTCTCTCTCTCTCTCTATATATATATATATATATATATCGATTACTGAGACTCTTATTTCAATTGTGGAGATATATATATATATATATATATAGAGAGAGAGAGAGAGAGAGAGAGAGAGAGAGAGAGAGAGAGTTAATGTCAGAAAAAGGTCATTTCTCAATCTTCTCTCTTTCTCTCTCTATATATAAAGTCTCTTATCAGAGTAGAATTTTTAAAAAAAAAACTTTCTTGAAATATTTTGACAGTGTAACCACGGTCCTCTTCAGTCGTGTTTATTTATCATAGCAATTAACGTAACACAAGACTACATAGGCAAGCTGAGTACTATGACGTCACAATGAGTATTACAATTGTAAAGTAACTTCATAGTTAATATTGCGTGAAAAACATTTGTAAATAATGATATATATTTTGATAATTATCATTATCATAATATATAATTATTATATATATGATAATTACTTTTGCAATGATTGGTAAAAGTATATATAGGTAAAAAGATAATGAAGACGTTTAGGGAAGCTTTAGCGTTTTCATTTCAAATGTTAGGTGTCTGGGTAGCGCAGATGTAGTGCTCTCGCTTCTCAACGCTGCGCCCCGAGTTCGATCCCCGTGATCGGCAGTGGTTGTATGTGAGAGGGTATGGCGGTCGCCCGCTTGGACAGGTGGGTTTTCTCCAGTTTCCTCCCACATAAATGACCCCCTAGCGCAAACATCCGTGCATCAAAGGACCCCATTGGAAATAAGCTTTCGAGCTTTCATGGGTTATCCTTGCCAAGTATTTATGTATGTATGTTTGTATGTATGTATATACCGAATAAATGTTTATTTATTTTAAATTTTCAGAAGTTTTACATTTCAATTACATTTTAAAACTTCTGAAGATTTGAAATGAAAGTGCTAAAGCTTTCCCAGTGTTCGAAATTAACCATAGACCGATAGACCAAGTCTATGTCAAATGACACAGGTCTATGCCAACTATAATTAAGATAGACCAAATTGTCTATGCCGATTTTCTAGGTTTAAAGCAATAGAGTTATCCCAAAAGTCGACGTCTGATAAACGGTATGAGGATAGGAGGACATTGTTATGAAAATGGAAAGAAAATATGCTTTTTAAGTACATTAGAAGTAAATAACAATGTTTTAAATTTGTGTTATTTTTTTTACAATGTTGCGGTCTATGTCAATTCGATGAGGTCAATGTCATCTTGTTTTGGCATAGACCCATGGTCTATATCAAGTTTTAAACCAATTTCGAACACTGCTTTCCTAAACGTCTTCATGTTTCTTTCTTTCTTTCTTTCTTTTTTTTTTTTTTTTTTTAATCTTTTTACCTATATATACGTGTGTGTGTGTATATATATACAGTCCACTCCACTTATATTGAAGTTGGTTATATTGAACTATCTGTTATATTGAAGTTAGAATAAATCCCTCAGTAGCAATATTTGTGTAGTTCAGCAATGGTTATATCGAACTTTGGATATAATGAACAATTCAGGCTGGTTCCCTGAATTTCATTATATCCGGAGTAGACTGCATGTATATATATATATATATATATATTATCACACTCTACATAAAAATAACATTTATATTAGAAGTGTTTTCTGCTGAAATAATACAATTATTATGGACTACATATAAGATTAGATCAGAAGGTAGTCCCTACCAGTATTCTTGTAATGAGTTTTTATGTATGGGGTGTGGTAATCAATTTGTGTGAAATCATCTGATATACTTCTAGCTACTTCTGATTAGATTGATGTAGGCCATTATAATCAGATTCCTTGAATAACACTGTGAGGTGTTGGAGATCTCCCATGGATTACTAATATAAGGTTATGCAGACAGCCTTCATGGTGTTTAATCAGTCTTTGTTCGTTTGGGAGACAGTTTGAAGATTCTGATGAAGATCTGAGAGGACAACTGTCATGTCAGTTCAGTATTAGTTTATGAAGATAAACACAGCTATTACAGACAGAACTAATATCCAACCATTCAATCTTTCCAGATTTTCATGTCATTTTAGAGGTATGTTTTACAACAAAATATGTTATGATTACTATTGCAATTTTGTTTCAAACTTAGGTCTTTTATTAAAGTAGGACATGTCTTAATGTTAAGATTAAAAGGATCTGATGATCTGGGGAAAATGGAATAATAAATTGTATGGGGGATGTTAGCAAATTCGTAGAGGAACGGGCAGTGGAAATCATGAAATGAGGATCTGCCAATACCGTACAAGGAGGAGTCTCAAGAGATAGAGGCAAGGATCTGAAAATAGATTAGAAGTATTGCTAAGTGTAATGGCCGGTTCTTCAGAAGTAAAAGCAAGGGATGGGAGACACACACACACATAGATACATTGCACACATCTCTTTTTAAAACGCAAAGTGAAACTTTTCTAATCTATATGAGCAATTTGAAATGCTATGTAAACTGTACCCATATTTTGTCACCAAACTTTTAATTCTATTCTGTATTCCAGACATTTAATTCTGATGAGAAGATCTCTGGTTGTGTCTGTCAGTTGTCTAGATAAGACAAGGGTCATTGTAATACCAAACTTTAATATGCATTTGATTTAATACAAGTGTAATTTTCCATATTATAGAAAGGTGAAGATAACGAACAGTGATCAATCTCATAACTCTGATTTATAAGCAATACAAAATAGAGAGTTGGGCAAACACGGACCCCTGGACACACCAGAGGTGAGATCAGGTGCCCAAAGGTTTTGTGTCATTTTAATGACAGCTACTGTTGCCATAGTTACACAATCCTCAGTTTGAAAGGCCTATTTTAAAGACCCTTAGCTCTCACTTGTTGAAGACCCTTAGGTTAATGACATTGATTTACATCGACATTGACCTGACAGAAGGTGTCACTTGTTTTAGAACTGGATTATCTTATAAAAAAAATACAAATTTAGTTCCCAAGTTAATTCTATTTCTTTAGTAATATGGACTACCATTTTACCAATGTGATCCAGATAGGTGAAAATTTCAAATTTGTTTCAATATTTTGTTTCGATTGGTTAATGTATGCCTAGAAAGCTGTCAGAAATAGGTACAACTGTCTGTGTCGCTTTCTGTTGATTTATGCTGAATTATTTTTCTATTTGTGTTTAGTGACACCTTCATTCCTAACAGTATCAATCGTAAGACAGACCTGAAAACTCTCTAGATTCTCATCAAACAAAAAACGAATCTGAAGAATGGTAAAGACAGATGAAGTATATACACAGAGGTCCTACTTTTACATTGTAACATCCAATCACGATCTGAAGAGAGCCGCTTGCTTTGAGATAGTTTTTGTAGTAAATCTTTACTTACAGAACTTCCTCTCTTAATATGATGATTTGTATTGTAGATACACCCCTTCATTCTTTTTTATTGAATTGTTTCTGCATCAGTATCACAGTATTTCACAGAAAGTGATAAACACTAATTGACCAATTCCTCTGCTTACAGAAACCGTTCCACAAAGACCTGTTTGTATTGCAATTCCCGACTATTGAGTTTTCGTACGCAGTCAGGAAATATTTCCTGTATATGATCCGTGATCAACATCCAAGACAGAAATGCGGTTTTATCTGTGTAATCAACACGAATAATGTCTCGACCTTTCATTGGATCAGAAGTTTTACACTGTCCAGCAGGACATGTCAACAAATGGCTTATGATTAAGTTTGCTCAGAGTACGGTCTGTTGACCCACCACTTGCTACTGGTCACACAACTCGGGATGCAAATTAGAATTACACCATGTATTATTGGTTCTCTATTGCTACTTTGCCGGCAATTCATGGGGGATGGTAAATATTGGACTAAATTGTTGGATTGTGGTCAAATATTGATAGAAAACATTATTGTGGTCATATGGGTCTGAAGCTTAGTCTTGTTGTTTCTTTTCATTATTTTTGATAAAAACAGTAATTTTATGTTGAGATGTATAGATTTTAAGAGATTTTGTGAAGGAATGTGTTTGAACTCATGGGGGCAATATCGGCAAGAGGAATGCAGGTACAGATGCCATGCTTTTGTGATGAAGATTTAATTTAACGGAAAGCAATTAATCAATAGAGCAGTGATTATCAATAAGCAGGTAACAGTTCTTGTTTGGACTGAAAACTCTGCTCAGAAGTTCACTTGTTACTTTGAAGAATAGACCATTTTATTTTACATGCAATATGTGTCACAGAATTGTAATGATTCAGAAGTTTTTGTTAGGAAAAACCCACAGCTGTTTATCTCACATAACATGACCCATGTACGGCAAATTACTGGAAAATATGTCGTCAAAGTTAATGATGTCCATGCCCTGTATTATCATCTCAAATTAATTTTTTAAATCAATTTTTAAAAGTTTGGAATAATCATAATAATATTCTGAACTTACCTTTGCAGAATTCAAACCTTATACAGTTCTATGGTAACAGATAATTACGTTGCTGGACTGACATCCACTCAGAGCATATTACAGTGTCACAACTTCATAATGAATGAGTTTGTGTGGCTGTAAAACCATGTATACTTTTAATTAGCCACCAATCTGCTGCCCTGGCTGGATGTCAGAACCAGAAAATAGTCACTCGAATCTGTGTATTTTCTGAAGCCAGCAGCAATGCATGCAGGTGAACTGCAGGTGTCATTGTGGAATTAACACACCCATTGAGGAGGAATTGTGAAGAGATCTTAGACATGTTCATCTACCTGAATTATTGATTAAGTCGGGTACCTTAAATTGATAAGATTGATGCAGTTCAAACAGCAGACAAATGAAAGTTAATAATGGTAACTTGCAATGGCAATAGACACATGATAGACAGAGTCATTGTGAAGGCAGAGATTAGGACAAAAGTATATGTAGTATACATCACAAAGACTTAGTGCTTCTCCATAGAAATTATTTTTTTCAGCCCTCTAATTAAGGTCAACAAATATGTGTAATTACACAATATGATTTTTATATGAATGAAATTGTGAAGTTCTGTAAGTGACAACACACTAGTAGATAATGCAATGAATAATACAGAACATAGCCAATTTTTTTTTTTTACACCTTTGTAACCTCCCCTGCCTAACACCCCCTCCCCTTCCATACAATTCCATTCTACAACGTTAGAAAATTCTCTCCTTGATGGTTATATTCAGTCCTCAAGCAAAGTTTTCCTTTATTTATTTATTTTTATGATTATGTTGTCACATCCACACATTTCTTGATTGCAAGGTAACAATAAGGACGATAGACTAAGACATGCAACAGATCCTGTGTAAAGCCATTACTATTGCAATCATTTACTTTCATCATAGAACAATTGACTGCCAGTCACCAAAAGCAGATAATTCGTTTACCTTTTCTGCTCTGACCCTCATTTCCCTAGTTTTGTTATTTCCCAGTGGTATTACACAATTTTCCTTTCAATTCTGAAGGGGACTTAACTGATCAAGTCTTGGAAATATTGATTTATAATGTTGACTTTTTTTTTTGCCCATTGTATGATGATTAAGTTGTCTATTATTTGACCAGGAGCATAAGATGGTACTGTTATTGACAGAGAGGCTGACTGAAATAGTGTCCTCACACGACAAAGATAAATTCAGTTTCATGATTATAGAATCTGCTTGTTGGCTGTTTTGGTAAACAGTTGCATGCTTCTTTGTTTAACAATGTGTGTTTATAATCACAATAATAAGTTGTTTTTATGTATTGTCATAAATAATGGCTAGTACTTATAGTGTTGTTCACTATAGGGCTAAGGCTATCACCTATCTCCTGTCCATCCAAATTGCATCCTGGTTTTTTTATTTAGCTTATTTCTTGAACTAATGAAGATTGAAGATGCCTCCCCCCTGCTGCACAGATTTATATTTGGGAGAGAGATGTATCTTTGGGAGAGCATTTTAACATAGTGGCACTTGACCTTCAGTTGGTATTCAAGTTCTAGGGACATATGTTTCAAGCTGTAAAATCTTACTATAGAAATTAAAGTGTAAGGACTTTGAAGCCTTACTGTATCTTTCTTCATAAATGTAACAATGTCTTTATTGTAGCAACTATTTGAAATTTTTAGTGACAGCACAAGCCTGAATCCAGAAATTTATGGAGGGTTCCTACTTGGTCCATTTCCCAGAAGTTCATGGAGTCCAATCCATTTAAGGACTCTCAGTTTATCATTTTTTACTCCTTGTTTTGCACACAATTGCTTGTATTGGTTGGGACCTCCCAGTTCCATTGTCCCCTTTAAGTTTATGCATGGAAGCAGTTTAATGTACTAAACATTTATCAATGGCCTTTCTAGATAGAGTCGCAATGACCTTGACCTCAAAATGCTGTGATGACTTGACTAATTGTTTTTATGACTGATTGTTGTGTCCCAGTTGTCTGGTCCCTGAATTGGGATGGTTAAGTCATGTAATGGGGTTATTGACAGCGTTATACCTATAATTATATTGGTGATATTGGAGACTGCTACAACAGCTTTATAATCCCCTAATGTCCACCTCCGTTCTCATTCAGGGATGATTTAGATGTGTGTGGAACTGGTCTATCTTAAAATCTAGATCTACCAAGATCAAACGGATGGATACCGCTACTCTTAATCATCACACCATGTACCTTTCAGTACTTGGGGTTTTTGTGAAGCGCTATCACGGTTATTTACTATAACAATGCTCTCCTAATCTCCCTATATGACCTGATTATCGTTTCATAGGTTTTAGAACCATAACAATTTATTTATCTGATCATGAATATGAAGGTAATAACAGTTAACTTCACATTTTAACCTTTCAGCACTGAAGATTGAACTGCAATGTCAATTCAACGTACCAAATTTTCAGTCTTTTAAATTAAGACTGTATAGAAATGCTATTCCCAAAACACATTATTGCAAGCACTTAAAAGTAAACTAAATAACTTTTTATGAATATTTCAATTATGTTTGTAAATTATAATCCAGATATATGTGATGATTTTGTTTTACGTGAACAAATTTTTAGATAGATTATATATCAAGTAATTCTGTTGTCGGGAATATTCAGTGGATGTTTCTCAAAATCTTAGCGCTTTGTTTTGGGCACAACTTCATTTAACAAATGTATCATTTATACGAATACAAATTTTGGTGCTTTTATTTCTGGCTAATTTTCCTCATTCACCAAAAAGTAAAATTTCCACTGCTCCAAAATTACTCGGTACATTGTTTATGGTGTGATGGTTAACTGTTATGGTAACAAAATGCATTTGGTTGTCATGGTGACAAATTCCCAGGAGATATGACGGTTTGGTTGTCATGGTGACAAATTTCCAGAGATATGACAGTTTGGTTGTTATTGCAACAAATTCCCAAAGATGTGACAGTTTGGTAGTTATTTTAACAATTCCCAGAAATATGACAGTTTGGTTGTCATTGTAACGAATTCCCAGATATATGATGGTTTGGTTGTCATGGTGACAAATTCCCAGAGATATGATGGTGTGGTTGTTATGGTGACAAAGTTCTAGAGATATGATGGTGTGGTTGTTATGGTGACAAAGTTCTAGAGATCTGATGGTTTGACTATGGTGTGACCAAGTTCTAGAGATCTGATGGTTTGACTATGGTGTGACCAAGTTCTAGAGATCTGATGGTGTGACTATGATGTGACAAAGTTCTAGAGATCTGATGGTTTGACTATGATGTGACCAAGTTCTAGAGATCTGATGGTTTGACTATGATGTTACAAAGTTCTATAGAGATCTGATGGTGTGACTATGATGTGACAAAGTTCTAGAGATCTGATGGTTTGACTATGATGTGACCAAGTTTTAGAGACCTGATGATTTTGTTTTCAAGGTAACAAAGTCCCTGGAAATTGTTGGTTTATCTGTAATAGTTTCATGCAATCCCAGAGGATTCAGGCTTTCTTCTTCATGTTTGTGGAGGATCCAGACTTTCTTCTTCCTGTTTTTGAAGGATATGATGCAACACAACAAAACTTAAGCACATGCTTAGTCTGCGCTGCGCTCTTTTAACAGAGCAGTCACAGCACATGCTTAAATCATGCTGAATGTTTCTCAGCCATCTGGCTAAATTCATCAGTCATCAGGCTATGTTTATGCTGAATGCTTCTCAGTCATCAGGCTAAGTTTATGCTGAATGCTTTTTGGTCTGCACTTAATGCCCTGCAGTCATCTTATTCAGGTTTCATGCTGAAATTGCTATTTGACGCTTTGGGTGACTCTGGCAGTATGCATTATGTAAAGTGGTTTTCAATGATCATAGAAAATGCTGTATTTATTTACAACTAATACATGTATCTGCAGTATACTAAGATAACTCGATCTACTTGATTTAAAAAATGTTCAAGGACATGTAAATTCGTGGGTAAGAGTGACTCACGAAATCCACGAACATCGATCCCCAACGAACAATGATGACTCCACAGTATTCATTGACAGTTATAAAGTAAATGAATGACTATATAATCAATGTGACACAAATACTAAATGCAATAAAACATGTTTATAGAGAAGCACCATAAACAAACTGTTTTTATTCATAGTAAATGTGTTCTTGTTTTTATCCAATCTCTTCATTATAAGCAGTAATCCATTATAAGCAGTAATCCATTATAAGCAGTTATTCATTATAAGCAGTTATTCAATATAAGCAGTGATTCATTATAAGACTTATAAGCAGGTTTTTTTTTATTTTTATTGTAAGCAGTTATTCATTATAAGCAGTGATTCATTATAAGCAGTAATTCATTGTAAGCATTATAAGCAGTTATTTATTGTAAGCAGTTATTCATTATAAGCAGTGATTCATTATAAGCAGTAATTCATTATAAGCATTATAAGCAATTATTTATTGTAAGCAGTTATTCATTATAATCAGTGATTCATTATAAGCAGTAATTCATTGTAAGCATTATAAGCAGTAATTCATTGTAAGCAGTAATTCATTATAAGCAGTAATTCACTATAAGCAGTAATTCATTATAAGCAGTTATGTATTGTAAGTAGTTATTCATTACAAGCAGTGATTCATTATAAGTAGTTATTTATTGTAAGCAGTTATTCATTATAAGCAGTAATTCTTTTAAAGCAGTTTTTCAGTATATTAAGCAGTTATTCAATATAGGCAGTAATTTATTCTAAGCATTATAAGCAGTTGTTCATTAGAGACAGTTATTCATTATAAGCAGTAATTCATTATAAGCAGTTAGCCAGTATAAGCAGTAATTCATTATAAGCAGTTATTCATTATTAGCAGTTATTCAGTATAAGCAGTTATTCATTATAAGCAATTGATATTACCCTGTTATATTGTACAATAACCCTGTTGTATTGTACTAGCTATAACCCTGTTATATTGTACAATAACCCTGTTGTATTGTACTAGCTATAACCCTGTTATATTGTACTATAACCCTGTTATATTGTACGATAACCCTGTTATATTGTACTATAACCCTGTAATATTGTGCTATAACCCTGTAATATTGTACTATAACCCTGTAATATTGTACTATAACCCTGTTATATTGTACTATAACCCTGTAATATTGTACTATAACCCTATTATATTGTACTATAACCCTGTTATATTGTACATTTTTCCTCGTGTATTTAAGGCCAATTCAACTTAATTAATAGATTATCATCCCCCCCCCCCCCCCCCCCCTCAAAAATTGGCCCGCCCCAATTTTTTTTATTTTGCGAAACTTGCGATTTCCGGAATATTTCATGTCCAACTCCGATATTCACACTTCTTGTTTACACTTCCAGTATAGCAAGTAAAAGGCCACATGAAGAAAATAGATTTTTATGGTTTTCTTAATATCTCGCATTCTTACAGGCGTAAATCTTGAAGAAGTTAGGTATATTTCTGTTTGAAATTAAAGCTTAACCTGGAATTAGTCTTTGAAAATGGCATAGATTGATATTCATATGGCATTAAATGATGTGCATCTGTTAGGGGGGGGGGGGGGGGGGGACTTGTTTGTCTTTGTTATTTTTCTCAGAAAATAAAAATAAAAATTAAAAAATAAAATCCTCCCACCCGCCCCATATTTTTTGCTGACCCTGGATGATAATCTACTAATGGCCTAATGCTGTTGTGATACTATATTTCTACCTTTGTCGTAAAATCCACTTGAATTAAAATCCACTTGAATTAAAATCCACTTGAATATCCTTGAACGCTATCAGAAAATGACTTTCAGATGAGTTAAAACCATGCATTGTTGAGGATGAAAATTGGTAACAATAGATTTCATTTACAACAGAGAATTTTCCAAAGAAGGAGCTTATTTGTGGTTCTTTAAGCATACATTAACCAATATGTTCTGCATGCATTCCATGCAAGAAGATTGACTTTATAGGATTGGAGGCTGTGATTAGGCTGCCAGCAGGAAAGAAAGATTTGATTTATCAAATATTGTTCAAAGATAAGGAAGAAAAAAACATCTCTTATCAATCTCTCAAATTCAGTCCAAGAATTTCCCTTGTGCTTTATTCTTATTATTTACTTTTAAGTTCCTTTGTCATTCCTTCTGCCAAAGTTTCAGAGTGGGTCTGGAATTCTGAAGATTGGATGAGGTTTAACTCGATAAGAAATAAGTAGATTCTAGTTCCAAGTAATGATAACCAAACATATTTATCAACATGCTTCAATTAGAACTTTTGGAACATGTATATTTTTAAATCTCTCAGGTGTTTCATAGGTACGAAAAAGTTAGTGTGTTTCAAAACGTATTGGAATTCTTTGATGACACTGCAAAAAAAAGAATGGGCATAAGAATTTGAAATTTAAAAATTTATAATAAAGAAAAATCATCATTTTATGAATAATAGATGAGCTAGTCTTGTCTTTTAATTGACGTCTGAATTACAGAATGTGGTACTATAGATTTTGCTAACTGTGTGTTCCATTGAAATTTGACCACGCCTGTGTAACCCTTTGTGTTGCTGTTTTGATAAGGGGGTGACGTAGTTTGGCATCCCTCTGTTCAGCTCTGGGATACTTGACACCGATTCATTATTTTCCAGAATTGTTGCAGTCAGAACAGTGACAGAATAATCATGAAGTGATTCATTACTTGTCTCTTTGACTGTTTGTCTGTCAGTCAGGCAGAAGATGAATATAATGGCCTAGCTAGCTCTATATATACACCCATTGTGGAGAGAGTCCTTATTAGCAGTGTCAAGAATGACTGCACCATGCACTGTTTCTGCTAACCTTATATACTGAGTATAATTTACAGTCTGTGAAGAAAGATTTATTTTATAATTCATTTTTTCTTATTTTCTGATCAAAATAAAAAGCTCTCTAGTTGTACAATGGTTTGTGAATCAATAAGCAAATCATTATATATGATGCAAATTATATCAACACATGAAAGAATAGTTTTCCTTCAATGCATTTGCCTTAACATCTATGATGATTAAAATAGATCTTATTTGAAGGAGTATAAATATGATTGTGAAAACATGTGATGCACCACAGGGAGGCTGAAAACCTGTTAATAAATCAAAATTCAGGCATATTCTTGTCGTCTAATTGAAATTGATTACTCTGTTGTGATTTTTTTATGTACAGGAAGAAGTACTTTGATTCGGTCTGAGACATATTTACAATGGTCTAAATTTCTTTGCAATTCTTTTTCTGTACAGTTCTTGGGGTATCATTTATGAATTGTGTATCAGCATCACAAAAAATGACAATAATGTTTTTCTTATAAAATATCTAGTACAATGACCCCCCCCCCCACCCAATACATAATTTGTTACTTTCCCTAATTCCTCAATACATAAGTGCTATTCAACAAGAACCACAATTATATAATATATTTTGTCAATTTGATACATGTTTGCTATTATGTTTTTGTAGTCTGGATTCAAGTTTGCTCATACCCTGACCATTGTATGAAGAAGGAACCACGAGTTTGCTCATACCCTGACCATTGTATGAAGAAGGAACCACAAGTTTGCTCATACCCTGACCATTGTATGAAGAAGGAACCACAAGAGAGAAACTGGACAATGGATTCCAATGGTTCCTGTGGCAAAATAGTAGTGCAGGTAAGCAATGCAGTCCATGACCCTTTGTGATTTATGATTTTTATTTTTTTTTTTTTTTTTTTTTTTTTTATACATGATTGCTTATATTAAATATATAATGCTTGAAGGAATGAGACTCATGATTCTTGAATGTAATTAGTAGCATTTTAGAAGATAGGTTTTTGTCTTTTATTTATTTATTTATTTTTATTTATTTAGAAATTTACTGTTTTCAAAACGAACAAACAAGATCAATTCTGTTTATTTTGTACTTTGAATATAATGTTTAAAATGATATTAAGCTGGTCCCCGGCTCTTCAATTTATTCGAAGTAGACGGTCAATCAATTACTTTTTATGTAGTAACAAGTCATTTTGATTGTGCATTCATAGAGACAATAAAAAGCAACCAAGTATGAGAAAACATATTTGCATTTTGCATACCATTACATAGTTATTATAAAAAGAAAAGAAACATGCTGATTACATCATGACTGGAGATAGTAATAACTTAGAGCATGCCTGGAAAGGCAGATTATCGTATTATTACAACAGTGTTGGTGTCCTTGCAAGGATAGGAAATTAGAGAAATAAGGAGAAATCAGTTATCGTATCAATTATATTTTTGAGCTATTTTCTCTGCCAATCTTTACACATGATAACATTTTCTGAAGCAATCAGTACATTAAATTTTCTCTCTTAACAGTTATTTTGGTAGTTTCGGATAAGCAAATCAAAGATGATAAAAGGTGTCTTCTGGTGTATAAATATGTTTAACAAATATGCAGAGCATAATGTTTGTGTAGTGAAAAAAAAGATGAAATTTTGGAAGGCAGAGAACTTAGCATTAAGGAGTTGGACAAGCACTGGTTGGGAGGAGAACAGATTCGCTGTAAATGTGAATCAGCTTTCTGGGAGATGTCTGCACTTTTTGGCTTGAAATTTGTGAAGAACCCCCACATTCAACTTCTGGAAAATATTTCATGCTAGAATTAATTGAGCACATAACATGTTTTAAGTCGCTAACTAGTAATTTGTGCAAGATTTTGCAGATGAATTTTTTGCTGGAGAAATAGAATTGATGCATTTTTATTAAATTTATGACAACACATGTCATTTGTGATTTTCTTGGATGCTTGTCTTGAATTTAATTGCTT
The DNA here is from genome assembly GCF_947568905.1 of Ostrea edulis. Classification (NCBI taxonomy): domain Eukaryota; kingdom Metazoa; phylum Mollusca; class Bivalvia; order Ostreida; family Ostreidae; genus Ostrea; species Ostrea edulis. The sequence continues at coordinate 62,076,265 of NC_079170.1, read as the reverse complement.
ACAATTAAAATTTCAAACTTTTTAGAACCCAAAAAACTGAGATGTAACAATTGATGTCATTGTTTTCTGTTATATTACTGGGCCATGTTTTATTTAATCATTCCACAGTCTGCAGGAGTCTTGTTTTTGCACAGTTATAACCAGTTTTTGTCATAGTTTATAAGCTTGTTTGCAAGTTTACATCTGTCTGGATGCTAACTTTTTTTAATATTGCTGATCATGACTGACATGAAAAACTTCAAAATGTAGGTAACTGTACAAAAATCAAATTTACGCTGGTTTACCATGCAGTCATGTCATGCGGATTTATTCAACAAATTCCTATCTGAGAGGATGAATTAAATTACCTTTGTTTATTTTCTTTGAATTATTTAATTTCTTTTACAATGAAACAGACATCCCTTTTGAAGTGTTTGAAAAAAGTGATTATGTTTACTCAGAGAACTCTTGCCTGCTTTCTAAATTCCAAGATTAAAGAAGACCCTTCACGAGATGCAGTCTTGATTCCACTGGGCAGCCATTGATCAGAATCTTTTGTATATATGTAATCTCAAACATCAAAAGCAATCAAATAATGAAGATCTATAGATGCTAAAATGTTCAAGATCTTTTGTTTGATGACATGGAGGAAGGGGGGGGGGGGGGGGTTATTAACTGTATCAAAAGACGATAGGACACATGACCAATTCTTATTTTCTGAGAAAAATTTACTTATTGTACAGTATGTAGCTCAATATATCTGTAGCCTATTCATGGAGTACTAGATATTCAGTATCCTCATTAAATTCAGGGTTACATTGGGTATAGGTTTTGTATTAATGAACCCAAAGCTTTGGGGATTTCATGAATCATTATAGAAATACAATAATTACCTCCCTGTCTGCAACTGGTAAAAGTATGGAATATTTTGTTACATTAGATCCATTATCATGCCAACTTTCTCTGCAGTGTGTTTTGACCAGTGTTTTAACCTCAATAAATGTTCTGACTGTACAGAAATGGTTTTGGAGCATGGTGTCTATAAATGCCATTCGTATGTATTTTGATGTAATATCGTGTCATTTCTAAGTACCCTTTAGAGTGATGTATTTTTCTTGAACTGAGTTCTTCATGAAGACATTCTGATTTCCTCTTGATTTATCATACATCTCAGTTCAGAAGTCACTAATGTGGAAAGTTTGCCATTAATTCGGAAGAAATGCTCGTAACCAATGTTGTAATGAGATCTCGGAGGTCCGAAATTAACGATTCTTCATGCAGAAGTGATGTCTGATCTCAAAAGTCGCAGTTTAATGAGGGAAAGTTGGTTTCAGTGTTTTGTTTTACACTGCAAAAGAAATTTCCATTTATTTTTTTTTGAAATAAATTTCACACCAGTAATGATTTTTTCCATTTTGTAATTCCAACCTTGTTCTTGTGATGAAACGTTCTAGTCCCACATTTAATTGAATTCACAAAAATATTGTAATTGATTTCCGAAATAAGGAAATTAAGATCTATTTCTTCTGGTATCTTAACCCCAGAGGTAATTAAGATGAAAAATTTCAAGGGCTATTTATTTATTATTCTTAAGAATTAAAGTTTCACTCCGTGTGATGGAAGTTGGTTCTCTTTGTCTGTAGTTCCAATTTTTTGTCAAGTTTAAAAAGACACCATGGGAATTTTGTGTGTGTTTATTGTTCAGAGAGTTTGATCTTCGTATTTTTAGTGTACCGTCCTAAAACATTTTAGAGTACTTTTTAGATACTTTTCACGGTGCGCTTAAAAAAAAAATTTAGCTATCAATCTTAATAATAATGTTTTATTTTGATAATTTTACAGATGTAAGATTTTATGTCATACTGTCATTTAATTTCATTTAATTGTGTTTTATATATAGTGTCAATACTTAGTCAGTATATATAACTGTAAATGAATGATCCTGTTTAGCGAGACATCATAGAAATTTGCATTTACTTTGATACAAACCAATAGCACACATAAAGGAGAAAGTGTAGCCATAATTCAGTCATTTCTCTATAAACATGTTATGAAATTCACTGAAACTGGGCATGCCCAACACTACAAACAGGAATTCTGGGAAATGAAGTTAATGCAAGTGACTATCTTCTTACAAAATATTGAAAGGTCTGGATCCTTAATCAATTTGAAAAATTGAGAACATCACATGAAATATTTACAGATTCCTAACTTTCATATAAATTTGTTTATAATGTTTTGTGCTATGGATCAAGAGACAGTTTTTCCCTTTTTTGATTTTGAATGCGGTGAGCCATGACATGCAATTGACAGACCCGACATTTTCCTCTGTTGTGTTATTTTAGAAAATCTTTATTTCATATAAATAGTCTCAGCAATCATTCTTGACAAAAACTCTTCACAACACCCATCAGTCATTTTCAAACCCTATTGCATAAACATGTTTAGAAGTTGGTTAAAAAAGCTTTAATTCTCTCAGAAATTTTTTCAATTTTCACTTACACATTATAATCTTCTTTTTTATATCTTTATGCACTCAATGTGTTCTGTATATTTCATTGCTGCATATTCTGTAAGTACTGATGTAAATTATGTTAAGCATCAAGGAATCTGTGAGTTTGAGAATACTTGCTTGTACTCACAGAAATTTTTTTTAGTTGCTAATTCCAGAAAAGTTCAATTTAGAAGTATGTCTTAAGCAGTACCATTACTAGTATTCATGTTTGATGAAAGTCAAAATGGGCACACAAAAAATTTATAGAAATGTTGCTGTTGGCAGCATTGTATTCAGTGGTAGATATATACTGTGAAATCGCAGTGTTTTTGACGGGATCCAATGGCACATGCCTTTGATTAATGGAAGTGGCCTCTTGAAACAAGTGCCTGCTTGCTCAATTCTCCCTGCAAAACATAACAATCCGTTCCAGGTCTAGGCCATTTTGAATATTTGTAAACAGAAGCAACAATGAGTACTATAAAGTTAAGTTTAGGTCTCCCTCAGTTTCTCTGACTTAATGATGGCATCCCTAAATGGAAGTCATTTTTGTGAAGTTCATTCTATGAAATGTAGTGTGCATCTTCAGATTACATACAATAAATGTGTTCTTGCATGCTGATCATGGACTAAATAGATATATACTAGAAATGATAGGCATCATGTTGGTAACATGCATGAAATCAGATTCACAGTTTAGCAGACTATAAAAAAACATGTTTATTTTGTTGCTTATCAAAATTTACAAAAATCCTGTTGATTTCCCTTGCATGTTATCAGAACTGTGTGAGAAAACGAAATTTAAAAAATAGACAATTGTAATAGTAAAAAAAAATATTGCAACAATGAAAATAACTTTGGTGTGACCGCTACCAAAGTTACAACAAATTATTACAAACATTTCTCACAATAGTGTGATTACTGTCAGACATTGTGTGCGTATAGTGATTGATTTTGTTTATGTGAGTAGTATGACTGGCTCAATTTACCCGTTTGTTGATATACTTTACCAGAACAGCACTGAAATATGCTGAATAAAGCTTCTCAACAAAGTCACGAAAATGTCTGCCCAATCTCAGTATGTATACATGTTTATTGTCATTGATTCATTGTAATGTGTATAGCTGTGAAGTTTGCTTACTCTATCTTAAAAGTGTACAACATGTTAATCTTACAGGTGTTATATGATAATCCAAGGATAATTTTTGGTCATGCTACTTAATAGAATTGATTTTTCCATAGTGCATATCTATGCAGTGAATTAATGTATCGCTAAAGAAGTTTGCACAATCCGTATAGACTACTCCATTTAACATAGCTCACAGGTTTACTGGTCAAAAATTGTCTTCCAAAACCTCGAAATTTGTTACACAATCTATGGAAGATTATAATAGTCATATTTTCTGAAGATTTTATAAAAAAAATTTATTTGGTTGTTTTAATCAATCTCTAAAGCCGACATAATTTACTCTCTTGTGCAGCGTTATCTCGATGATTTATATGATATAGGGGGATGGCTTAAAGTTTGCCAGGAATCCATTGTAAAAACACACTTGATAATTTCTAAATAGTGAATTTAAATTCATGAGACTGACAGATAATCTTTACAATAATTGAAATAAACTAATCCAAAGAAAAATTAGGTGCACTCTACTTTTTTTTTTTTTTTTTTTTTAATAAAGAAAATAGATTGACAATTTTCCAAATTTGTTATGAAGTATGCACTTTCTGCACGTTAATGTCACATGATGTTATTGTCTGTTTGTGCTACCTATAACGAAGCAGTTTATTATCGTATAATATGGATTTGAAAATGCATGACTATAATGTTAAACTATCATTTCCTGCAGAAATTAGTGTGGATTGATTTTATTAAGAATGGAAAAAATGGAAATTTCAAATAAAACTCTGATACAAGTAAATTTATATATTGTCTGTAATTATAAAGCACTAATTATACAAAATTGGCACATCATTACATGAAAAATTTATTCATCATCATCCATTTTTATTATCCAGGTCAAATTAATTCTTTTGCATATAAGGGTTATAGGCTTTGGCTGTCCTGTCGAGGTCAAAGTTTGTTTTTCCATACTTGGATATAGATCCTATCCAATCCTCATGCAACTCTAGGTCATTAGTAATATATTAAGAATATTATTGCTAAATAATATACATGAACATGCATATTGTATTACAAATTCAATAATGCTTCCAATATTATTTTTTGTATGGTATTTTTTCATTATCCTTTATACTTATAATTGGTTGAGAATGTCATTTATTCCTGAACAAATCTTCCGGGAGTAAGTTTTGCAGCATTTTTAAATTATACCCTAGATCTGCATTGTTTGCACAATCATGAACTCAATATCTGAGGTGCATTCATATTTACCAAATTCTGGAATATATAGTTGTCCTGGGTGAACTTCCTTTAATAAATTTATGAACTCTTAAATTCCAGCAATATATTTCAATTTGTCCACGAGATGGTCTAGGTCTGGAGATGGGTACCCTATAGTATCCATGCAGTTGGCAAAGTAATTATCATACATAGAGGAAAATTCGATATGATGTTAGATTATATGTATATGCATGACAGTAATAAGACAAATTTGCATAGTTTTTTATTGCCATTTGGTAGTTTTAATGCTAATTGTGTAATCTTGGATTTGAATAATTTAAAGATAAGGAGGGATGAAAAGTGGGATATGCATGTACAACAATATTTTGAAATTGAAAACTTTCAAATTTACTTTATTTAGTCAAAAAATGCAGATTTAGTAGAAAGCAATCTGGAAAAAATAATTGTTTTAATTATTTTTTCCAGATTGCTTTCTACTAAATCTCGAACAACTCGAACACGCAATCTACAGTTCAGCAGTCGACATGGTAACCCACTGAGCTACTCAGCTAGACAATGAATTTTTAAATGAATAAACAAATATTGCTGAAATTTATATTTTCATCCATGTTTTAAAAGGAAGTCAGCCATTATGACGATGTAGAGAACCTCCTTAATATCTAGACTAATCCTGTGTGTTACAAGTACATCTTTTCACTTGCGTTATATTGTGACATCAGCAAACCCATGAGCTACATTAATTTTATGAAGTTGTCTATGTTGAACTTTGTTAAACTGTGAAAATACATCAAATACCTTCAACAGTATCAGCAATTCCTAACAACTATATATAAGTGAATTTCTGAGTCACGATAGTTATATTACAAAATATGTAGTATCAACTATGGAATAGAAAAAGGTAAAGTTTCAATTAGAAAAAAGAAAGAAAAGAAATTGCTGGCCATGATATGAAGTTGATGTGCTGGCCTCAGCAGGTACAGAAGGGACTGGAGAAGCTTAATATCTTGTCAATTCTCCCTCTGTATGTGATACAACATTTGCATGCTAATAAAGCATCATGCAAGCCATATGAAGTCAAATTATGGTGGTTCCACTTAATTGACCACTGATTAGGCTTGCAAGCGATCTTTACCCAGTTATCACATTGCACTTTAACTTTTCAGAGCGGTCATCCAAGCGTGCGTTTCTGGTTTAATGAGGGATACTTTATGCAGTAAATTGAAATTATGACAGGAAGCTTGTATTTCTGAGAGATGCATGAACTCATTTTCAGCTGGATGATGATGGAAGTGCATGTTAAATTCACATAAATTTTCTTCCATCATGCTGTCACAGGTACATAAATTGATGACTTGTCGACAATATTTAATTATAAAACTTCTTCAGCTTTTAGCAAAATGCAAATATATGTATATATATATATATTCATTAAACTTTGATTGTGATAGTTTTAAGTCAGCTTTTGAAATGACCCTCCTTGAATTTTGCATTCCCATAGCTGGATGTTAAACATGCATTATAAACAATCAAAATATTTTTCTTTCTTTTTTTTTTCTCTTCATTTTTTATGCAGCACATCAATGTTTAATAGTTTAAGAAAAAAAGTATTTATGTTATTACTCTCTTCAATTTGATAAACGTCAGTAATATATCTGCAGATTGAATTGGCAATTGCTGATAATGTCAGAGGAAATTCCCAAGTTTACGACTTATATTATCACCAGAGGAATATGCCTTGTCTATCTAACATAGCAAATTGCCAACATCAAATCTGACATGGATTTTTAAATCGTGGTTAAATTTATCTTTTTGATCATACTGATTCCCCTAATTTGTTCCATAGTCGGCTAATAAAGGAGTGTGAGAAAATCATGGTGTTTATTTCAGAAGATATTTATTGATTTCAGGCTTTCAGGGGATTATTAATATATATGTATTGCAGAGTCTCTAACAGTTTTCAGGTGGTGGATATGATTTTGAAATCAGAAGCAAATTTATAGTTAGATTCAGCTCATGTTGTTTTTATAACGGGAATGATAAAACTGTGTTTGTTTCATGCTTCTATGTCTTGGTTGTTGTTGCTTTGTTGTCATTCAAAATTATGATTCAAATCTGCTTTAATTTTCGTATCCAGAGTTCTGCAAGTGTTACACCTTTCTAATCCCAGGGCAATCCATTTTATTCCCAGATTTAATGGCCAGATAAGACTTGGTGCCTTGCAGGTTGAATTTTGACATGCTAGCTTTAACTTCCCTGGAAAGTCTTAAATTAGATTTGATATAATTTTGTTTATGTGCATGTTTCAGATATGATCTAGAAGTGCTAATTTATATTTCTGCTTCTGTTTTCATGGCTTAATAGATGAAAGTTTACTTCATTCAGGTGATTCAGATTTGTATGAAAGGGAGCACTATCTTTTGCTTTGAACCGACTTATTCTACGAGTTCAGTCAAAGATTGATGTCGTACAAAACCTATGTAGCATAACGTTAAAAAAAGCTGAGACAAGGAAATAATGTGATTATTGTGTTGTCATTGGTGTTCATTTACAGCCAGGATAATTTTAGATTTGATAAATAGCAACCTACTGATGGATTATTGCTCAGTGTTAGGTTACACTTAATTATACCAGGTTCAAGATGGCTGCATTGTTTAAGGACTAGGTGCAAATAACCACCAGACCTAGTCTAATTATTGTCAGAAATTTGAACAGTTGTTCTTGGGAGTACTTTGCATTTAGGTGAAATATTTTTATGTTGAAAAAAAAAATCAAATAATGAAAATATCACAAAATTGAAGATTTTTTTTTACACTTTCTGAGACATGTAAATAGGGGCCTAATCATCAGCTTTTCAAGGTAGTGTAAGATATAAAAATTATAGAAACGTGGATGCACCACCAAAACTGAATTTCTCAAATTTGCAACTCTGAATATTTCAAGTTCATTGTGGGAAATGCATCATTCCCTTACTTGCGCAGTGGTCTAGAGGTAGAGCGTTCACCCTGCATGTGGATTCTAGGTCGGGGTTCGAATCACGGCAGCAACAGACCTAAGTTGTTAAAACAGGTAGTGACAGTTCCATCACCAAATGCTCAGCATCAGGTGTGAATGCCACAGGTTCTAGGAGATGACCTTAAAAACGGATGTCCAGTATCACAGTAGATGTGGCACGCTATAAAAGAACCCTCACTGCTCAATGGCCATAAGCGCAGAGCATATATAGGCCTAAATTTGAAGCCCTTCACCGGTCTTGACGACGTCTCCACATGAGTGAAAAATTCTCAAGCTGGATGTTAAACAAGAAAGATACAATCAATCAACCTTACTTCTTGAAAAATGGCAAAGTAAATTGGCCAGTTGAAAGAAAATGAAGGGAAATGCACTTGCTTATGATGTCATAATATGATTTGCAAAATTTAAGATTCCTTACTAAAATGATTAGATTTGTGTCTTTCACTCAGTGAGTGAGTGAATTGCTTGTCTCATTTATTGGGCCAAATCATACTATTAGTAAGCCCTAGTTCTTTTGAGGGGGAAAAATGAATTAGAACCATGGACACTGAGTGGAAAATTAGAAATTATCTTGTTAAGTGGTATTTTTAGGAAGGATCAAATTTTCGAGCATCATTAGTGATGGAGTGTTGGAGGATTGATTGTCCAAACTAAACCCCGGTAACATTCTATATCGTTATACATGTACCATTAGGTATATATCTATAATCGCTAATTTAATAGACCTTGCTCAAAGTTGATACCTTATAATGATAAGGAAAACTTTCCGGCTCCCTATAATTTCCACAGATCTAAAATTATGTATGTGTAAGCTGGCTGCCGATGAACGTATTCACCTTAACAGGATAGGGAGAAGTTCGCAGACATCAAATTTACCCCAAACTTCTGAATATAATTGATTAAGTGAAGTAGCCACTTTTGTTGTTTATAATTCTGGATCTTTGGGAGGGGGGTGCATACCTTATTTCTGTAGTGGCTGACTAGTGCATTTGGATGGGGCTGGTCAAACTTCATATTGACTGTGTGGTTAATGGAATTCACAGCTTGAGTTAGCAAGTAGATCAGTGAACCCCCACCCCACCACTTATCACCGTGAATAATTGAATTAAGGTATCTGTATCTCATTCATTGCATATGTCTTCAATTGTTTTAATCTTCTTTTATAACAGACATGCTGTTCAATGAAATGTATTGTCAGAGTTATTGAGGGGATGTGTTTGGAATGGTTATAATTTTGTTACAAGGCAGCATATGTGCAATAGAGAGCCATGTAGTGCAGTGAAATATTTCACTTATTTAAATTAAATCAACAAGATTCAATCTATATATTCATTGAAAGGATTGTGAGCCATTTCTGAACACCTTTGTAGGGAGATTCAATTTAGTTATATATATATATATATGCTGGGAGAATCCATGGGCATACATGATCTTATAAGATTCTTTTAAATTAAGCACTGCCCCTAGCGTCTTTTGCACATTTGTTACCAGATTTCATATACATTATAGATATTGACATCTTGTGGGGACCCGGGTTAGAATAGGTCCTCAGTACGCCTTGCTTGTTGTAGGAGGCAACTAAATGGGGCGGACCTTCGGATTAGACTAAAAAAAAACATGAGGTCCCATGTCACAGCAGGTGTGGCACGATAAAGATCCCTCCCTACTCAAAGGCCGTAAGTGCCGAGCATAGGCCTAAATTTTGCACTTCACTAGCAATGTGAAGTCATTGTTTAATATATGTCTCCATAAAAGTGAAAAAATTCTTGAAAGGAAATTGAACAATATACAATCAATCAATCATTATATTGACTATTACAATCCTGGCTACAGGGAGAATCCTGTCAAATACTATGTTAAGAGATTCTTCAAAGCACTAGCTGTCCCCTGGTGTCCTTTGCAGTTTTAATTTGTGATCAACTTTTAAAATTATTACATATGCATAATAAACTATGGCAATGGTACACATTTGTTGTACTGCAATTAGTCATGTTCTAATCTTAATTTTATTGTTGATTTCCCTCCACTGAATTGTATTAATTGTGTGAAAAAAACTTTGTTATACCATGATGATGTACATGTATGTTTTATACATATGTATGCATGTCCTTAAAGTGTATAGTTACATGGATATCTCTACCGTGTTTTGCCAAATATAATACGCAGTGGTGTTTAATACGCACCCCCCACTTTGAGCCTAAAAGTTGGTGAAAAAACGCACTTCGGGTGTATAATACGCAGCAAAAATTTTGACCAAGCGGTAATTTTTATTTTATACTTGGTGTTAATTTTCACTTAATATTTTTGCAGAAATACTTAATTCTAAACACCTCACAATAATTTGCAAACTTTTTGAGATGAGGTCTACATCGAGGTAATCTTCAATGAGAATCTTCAGGGAAATATGAACCCGGACAAGCCTGTTCATTTCAGCAAAGCACGAGATTTTGTAACATTAAAGTCTTAACTGACTCGATATTTCCTTTGTTGAAACTTAAAATCAATCAAATAGCTGATGTTATAAAAATAAAATTAAACAATTAAACTATCGCTTATTTTACTGTAATCAACACACCATGGTAGGTACAAAGATGCAAATTATCAACTCCTCGTTAACTACGATGACTATTAAAATGTGTGAAAAAAATTTTTGTTAGGTATTTCTTTACCCGAAGGGGGTATCTAACAAAAGCAGTGTACACAACAATGGCTTCGTAAAACACACGCTTTTACGCAAGAATAGTTATTTCAAAGATTCAAATAAGTATTTCATTAAAAATTAGCCCTACTCATAAAACTTACAGTAAACAAACTTTTAGCAAGTGACAAAATTATTTTCCAACAATTTTAGCACGTGTCAAGGCATTATTGTGTACACATGCTTTCAATAATGGCGGCATGCGATGTAATGAATAGTCAGATCCAATGCAATTTGATTGGCTGTTTGTTTCATGATAATTGAATTATTTAGATATTGTAAGTATATATATCACATTTTCTGCAATTTTACGTTTCTGTAGTAATTTTCTTGAGGTCGAATTTTCTACTTAATAAATAGGAGAACGTGAAAAGGCGTACAGTATCCGAAGCCTTGGTCTTTGAGTGAAATATTACACTACTTAATCGCCGAGTTTCATCTGGAAAAAAAGGTCAAAAACCTATTGTGGTATATAATACGCACCCCTTTCTGGCACAAAAATATTCTCTAAAAAAAAGTGCGTATTATATTCGGCAAAATACGGTAATCATTAAGTGTTTGTTTTTTTTATATGTTATTGCCCCCTGGGGGGCCATATTTGGTCAATAAATCATATCATATATAAATACTGCCCAATGACTTAAATTTGTCAGAGGCACCAGTGGTTTTAACTCGCTGACTGAGAATGACTACAGGTCCAGAATCTCTAACTGACCCATGAATGAGGATGACCACAGTTTAATTACTATAATCCATGGTATAATGCAATCATTTCAATCAGAAAGCCATGAACAGAATTGAAAACCAAGGCAAACGTCCTGATGACAGCAATAGCTAGCTGTTAAATGTCATGATGTTTTGAACCACGTGGTGTTCTGGAATCACATTAAGATTTAGCTGTATATTTCATGGTAATATACTAGAAGAGGATAAAAATGATCAATGGAAGTCCTTGCCATCAGCATTTATTTAGTTTACTATCGAGTGTATCAAAAGACGCACTGGAATATAACTCCATCATTAAATGTACTCAGATTGATAGATAAATGTACTCAGATAGATAGATAAATGTACTCAGATAGATGTACTCAGATAGATAAATAAATGTACTCAGATAGGTAGATAAATGTACTCAGAGAGATAGATAAATGTACTCAGATAGATAGATAAATGTACTCAGAGATATAGATAGATGTACTCAGATAGGTAGATAAATGTACTCAGAGATAAAGATAGATGTACTCAGAGATATATAGATAAATGTACTCGGATATGTATAGATAAATGTACTCAGATAGATAAATGTACTCAGAGAGATAGATAAATGTACTCAGAGATACTGTGACAGAAAAATGTGTGACTCAGAGAGGTACAGATATTTACACGTGGGGGAAATTTACCCTAATTATGTGGTCACGTAATATTATTGCATCGAGGGTAACATTAAAAATTTTCACCCCGAGAAAACCATTGTCAACCGAGGCGTAGTCGAGGTTGACAATGGTTTCTCGAGGGGTGAAAATTTTCAATGTTACCCTCAACTACATGCAATATTTGTTTTATTGTACTGAATGTTATATAAACAACAAAGCAGAAAGACTTACGTCCGTTGACATTTGATCAATCACTGTCGTGCGATATTTCCTATATCGATGCGGGTATTCGTGTTTATTACGAACGCTCAAATGACGTCATCTAACAATCTACGGCGAACCATACGCGCATATATTTGACACATGTGATAATTCTTTTATAATATCAACCGTTGTCACGTACTAGCTGTTACCCGTTGCTAGATATCACCCTGGAGCGCATGCTTTCTGTTCTCAGAAGGTAACAATATTTTTTTTCAAATGCTTTTCGACGAATCAGATTCAAATATTTTACATGAAAGTATAATGAAATAAATTATATTCAGTTACTGCGTATTGTTCCCCCGCGCGTAATGTTGGACATGGAAAAGCATGTCGTACTTAACCATCAGCGTAAATATCTACTTTTACAGAACTTATAGAGGTACAGATAAATCTACTCAAAAAGGTATAGATCAATATAAAAGCATGCTTACCTGCAAGGTTTTGGCACAATTCTATCTTCTCCCTGTCTGGTCAATAAATATTGCAGTCTGCAAAACATAAAAAGTGGAAATGTTTAATTTGGTGTCAGTGAAGAAAACAAATCAATATTTGGCCAGAAGCTTCCATTAATCACTTAATAAGGGTCATTTATGTTTTGGGACAAAATATTATGGGGAACATTTTTTTAACTGACTGCCATAGGGTAGCACTGATCTTTCATGATGGCCAATTGACAAGCAATCGTGGAATCAATTAAGTCTTATGGAATCCTGGAAAACTTCACCTCCACTCAGAAAAAAAAGGTTTTTCTACGTTGGCCTTATACAAGCTTAAAGCGCAGGATAATGTTAAATTGTCTAAGTGTTCGGTGTTCATTGTCAGAGTTTTAAGCTGACTATAGCACTGATTAGTTTTTCTTTTTTTTTCTTCGATAGGGCATGGAAAGTAGATGGGAAGGATATAGGGTGTAGAAAAACATTACCAGGTTTCGAATTCTAATTTGCACCATCGTAATGGAAACGACTTTCCAATTTCATGAGGATTTATAAAGTCTGCGAAATTACCAAGTTACAAGCACAACTGAATGTCGCCTAAGGTGATGAAAATATTAGAGCTGAAAAGGCAAATCTTGGCATGTAGCATGATATTGGCAGTACTTGTTAAGCGATGATGAGTGCTTAATTAAGTCCATATAAATAGAACAGCTAGTTTCAAGTCATATAGCTTAATTTAGCCAAATTATGACACCATGCGGTTTTGGTATTTAAGACATTGATGTAATAAGTTTCAAAATTTTCTGTGACATTGTGTCCTATGTTACAAATACAGAAATTTCAGCACTCCCTGAATAGTGTGGGCTTTACTGCTCAGTAAAAAATAAATTAAAAAATACTAGCTAGAGAATCTATAGTTCTAAGATAATAATAAAATATTTAATATTACGAAGGCTTATTGTGACTCAAGGGCTCGAATGAGTAAAATATAGGCTGTCACACACAAAAGGTGAGTTCAAATCCAAATTGAATGTTTCATTTTGTAATCTAGTTATCTTAAATTACAGTCAATTTTATCCTGCATTCTTCCTGAATGGGTGTGTGGCCAATATGCAGTAATACTGTCAATCCAATGCCTATTGTCAATAATTCTGACTTGTAATAGCATTCAAGTGATATCTGAAATAAAGTATTAGTTGATGTAATTTCTTTTCCAAACACTCTATTTTCATTCCGTCTACGGCTTGCGTGTGTTGCACTACTTAATCTCCATAAGTACTTATAGCTATCTTTCATGCACATATATTCCACGAAACATTTGAAATCATCAAAGATAATTGCTTGCGATGGAAAAGACTTCAAAGTTCCTTTAACTTCTGTTTAAATCCTTGGAACAGAACAATAAATGTGTTGTAGGTTTCTGTATTGAAATTCTATCATCATGTATTTCAATGCATTATTTCAAAGGTTCAAGGCTATATTCTTAAAAATCTGAAAGCAAAAATGTTTGTATAATTATAAGCATGTACGTACTAATGTGATGGTCATGAAAATGCAATATTGCTAGATGAATTAACTCTACAATGTTGGCTGAAAGTGCATATGATATCAAAGTATGCCATTTTACAGAAGGGTGTATTTCATCATTGTATGTTAGCTAGCTAGGTCTCTCATCTATTACAGCACACAATATTCATGTATATATACATGTAATTTACATATTACAAGTACTGATTATGTAATTAAACAATTATAGAACTTCAATGCATAGTTAATATGAACATTAACATATTATTATATGTAATTGTTTATTATTTTTTGGTCGTCCAATGAAATCGCCTTCAACAATTAGATGTAAACAAATATGGCCATGCAATCAAGTATTGTCTGGTAATTAAGCTGTCATAAGTATAGCCATTTTTTATGTTTTGAATTATTCAATCATTATGATAAACAAAAACTTGTGTCTCTGATCTTTTTCGAATAGGTCCTGCAGATTAGATAAATATAAAAGCTGGCTTGATCAGGTTTCATAGCTAGTCGAGTTCTTATAACTGTTTTCAATGTATTAAATCATTCAATCATATAATATAACAATTAGTGACATATTTTTCAGTCAATAATGATGCTCTAGCTAACCATACAATACAATATTCACCTCGCCTTCCAGCTCTGTGAATATGTACATGTGTATATATATATATATATTGTACTTCTCAGGTAGCCATTAAAGCAAGATCATATTGACCTCAAAAATGTCCATGACGGTATGATACTCTGACCTATAAAATAACTCTATACAATAAATCTGATGAAAAGGGGAGTAATGAAAGTTCAGTGTATAGTAGAAGAAACTTAATAATAATCACTTATTTATCTAGTCAAAAAGCAGAACCAGTACCTTCTACACACCTGAGATTGAATTCTCTGTCTCTTTGTCTGCAACTTAATCTTTGGTCAAAGCTTTGGAACTGTGCAAGAAGGAGATTTTATACTTTGTCAAATGACTCCGGGGCCACAAAGACCAGCTCACTGTTGTCAAATGACTCCGGGGCCACAAAGACCAGCTCACTGTTGTCAAATGACTCCGGGGCCACAAAGACAAGCTCACTGTTGTCAAATGACTCTGGGGCCACAAAGACCAGCTCACTGTTGTCAAATGACTCCGGGCCACAAAGACAAGCTCACTGTTGTCAAATGACTCCGGGCCCCAAAGACAAACTCACTGTTGTCAAATGACTCCGGGCCACAAAGACAAGCTCACTGTTGTCAAATGACTCCGGGGCCACAAAGACCAGCTCACTGTTGTCAAATGAATCCGGGGCCACAAAGACCAGCTCACTGTTGTCAAATGACTCTGGGGCCACAAAGACCAGCTCACTGTTGTCAAATGACTCCGGGGCCACAAAGACAAGCTCACTGTTGTCAAATGACTCTGGGGCCACAAAGACCAGCTCACTGTTGTCAAATGACTCCGGGCCACAAAGACAAGCTCACTGTTGTCAAATGACTCCGGGCCCCAAAGACAAACTCACTGTTGTCAAATGACTCCGGGCCACAAAGACAAGCTCACTGTTGTCAAATGACTCCGGGGCCACAAAGACCAGCTCACTGTTGTCAAATGACTCCGGGGCCACAAAGACCAGCTCACTGTTGTCAAATGACTCTGGGGCCACAAAGACCAGCTCACTGTTGTCAAATGACTCCGGGGCCACAAAGACCAGCTCACTGTTGTCAAATGACTCCGGGGCCACAAAGACAAGCTCACTGTTGTCAAATGACTCTGGGCCACAAAGACAAGCTCACTGTTGTCAAATGACTCCGGGGCCACAAAGACAAGCTCACTGTTGTCAAATGACTCCGGGCCACAAAGACAAGCTCGTTGTTGTCAAATGACTCCAGGGCCACAAAGACCAGCTCACTGCTGTCAAATGACACCGGGGCCACAAAGACCAGCTCACTGTTGTCAAATGACTCCGGGCCACAAAGACAAACTCACTGTTGATCTCAGTCTCACATTTATAAAAAGAACATGCAGCCAATTAGTGAGACTTGGATCAAAAGTGAGCTTGTCTAAATTTTATTGCTCAAGGTCTCATGTTCAGTGAGAAATCGAGCACCTAAGATGGCCTTTACAATAGGTAAGTGACTGTAAAAATCCTTCACTAACTGCCTGGTATTAAAAATGATGAAGAAGGGCACTGGTCTTTTAAACAGGATATGACATTTAAAATACCAAGCTGCTGTGTCACAGTTTGGCAGTTGACAGATAAAGAACGTCACAGCTGCAGTCTACAGGGTCTGCAGAGATCAAATTTGTGGCACTTCACCTAAAACTATTGACGTCTCTCTATGAATGAAAAATTCTCAAATGGAACATAAAATATCAGACATTGGTGAATTGAATAGTATATGATTAATATACGTCAAGGTCATCAATTAAGGTCAAATTTCACACCATTGATCCTTGCCACACTAGGGGCATAGTGTTTCACTACTGTCAGCTTGTTTTCCTTTGGCCTAATGAATGCTGACTTTTATGATAGTAAATTAGTTAATTACATTATCCGCTGTGTCTCTATGAGTTTCACAATGTGTCATTTATAGTATAAGTTGTTTAGTAGAGTATAACCATAATGTCCATCTTAATTGGTATTATACGATAATAGAAGTTAGTTGTATCTTTTATATGCTTGATTAATGTAAAAAAAAAAAAAGTTACATAGAATACTTAATGACTGTGACATCATAGTAATTTTGTGTATATACTATTGTGTTACGTTGCTATGACAGATAAACATGACTGAAGAAGACCGGTAACACGGTCGAAATATCTCTAGAAAGTGTTTACAGTTTTTTAAAATTTTACTTCGAAAAAGACACTTAATATATAATTATATATAATATATATATATATATATACACACACACTCCTTAATATGATTATTGATAAGAGGTTTTTTGTTTGTTCATCTTCATTAAGATATCCTAAATTTCATGAAACTGGCATCATGTTTGCATTACAAATCCAAAAATAAATAAATAGAGCAACCATCAGTTTTGCAGAATTGTGACCATCTTCGCTAGCTAAGGGTATATGGGGAGGGGAGTGGACCGAAAACCCTTAGCTAGCGAAAGTGAATTAATGTGACCTCAGCAGCAGGTAACATTCGAGCAAATTTTTGTAATATTTTAAATGTCAGTGGACAGCTTATTTCCCGTAAGTTTTCACTGGGGAAAGTTGTCTGTAATCATCACCCACACTAACTTTAATATTATAGGGTTATTGAACTTATATTGATGAATATCATAATTGCACAAGTTGGCTGTGAAAATGCACAAGCTTGCGAGTGGCTTTTGACAGCCAACAAGTGCCAGTATTCACCAATATATGTCCAATAACCCTTTTATTATATCACTAAAGTCTTTAGTTGTTAAATTATATCCCTTTTCACTCAAAATACTCCAAAATAGACGAGAATTCATCAATATTGGCATCTAAGGTGAAGATGTGCAATATCAGCATGCATTTCTTAACAGTTCAATATTAAACCCGTCATTAATGCATGAAGCAAACTGATTTTGTGAATAGGGATATCATAATTTATATATACAGTAAAACATTTTGTTTAAATAAATGAATATGATATCAAATACCGCCTCTGTCAGATTCGGAGGACCGTCATTTGCCATTTTGGCTTGTTTACGTCGTTACGGTAACTCAGAATGTTTCGGGCGCTCACAATTTACACAATGCAAAGTTAGCGTTCAATAAATTCTCAGGATATTGAATGCTAACATTCACTAGATTTTACTCAGATTTTATAATAGACTATTTATTAGCTATATAATAAATTGTATTTTGGTAATCTTATCTTAGTCTCATTGTGGGAGATGCACATGCTCTATATTATTTCAAAAGCTAATTGAACCACACTAAAAATGGTGTCTTGCTTATGGTTTCTCAAAAAGCAGGAAAATCTGCTTGTTTATGACATCAAAAAAGATGCTAAAAACTTCCAGTTCCTACTTCATATATAGGTACAGTATGCAGTGGAATAGTACAATGTTTTCATTCTATGAAATTTTTTAACATATGATAAAAACAGGATTTAAGATAGAGTGAATTTAGTGATACAGATCTTTAGCATTTTCCCCATGATAGAATTTAAAGATGATTTTGCAAGTGCATGCCTGCAGGTTTTAATTGTCTCCATTTTTTTTTTTTTTTTTTTTAGAAAGATGCTCCACCATCTATTTTTCATAATATATAATATACAAGGGAATCGGCTTTGAATTTCGGGTGAATTATGTAACACCCTCACAATGAAGTCACTAATCAAGGGAAGTCTTAATTTTGTGGATAACAAGAGCATGATTAATATATATATACCATCAAGTTTATCAGATGAAATGCTTTGTTTATTCATTTAGCTGATTGCACTCAGACTAGGATTTATTTTGATTATCTAAATCTTTATGGTGATTAAAAACTTTCTTTTTTCTGATAATGTTTCCACCGTCTCCAGCCTTATTAATTTTTTGGTTAATATACTCATTAATGATGAACTGTCTGACTTCGTTTTCCTCTTCTCATATCTGGCAATCATATAAAACCATATTTAAGAGAACTTTGGCGGGGACTTCATTTTCATCTGCAGATATTACCCACACAATATCAAGGAGTGCACCTACAAGTCTGACCGATTCTGTACCATATATAATGAAATAATTGCTGATTTATTCGGTGATATATTTTACTCTTCGTGCTAACTTTAAATGTTACTGCATTATCAAACTTTTCCATAGCAGAAGATAATTTCTAAACACGTTTTATACATTTAAATATTATTGGAAATAGAAGTGATTCTCATTTGACGAGATCGCATGAAGCATAATGGGGATAGCAAAAATTCCTGATTAATATCGGTTGTTTTTATTGTGATTGTATTGTGATTCCTACAGACAACCTAAATGAGAATATCTTGTTTTTTTGTGTTACGTACAAAATAACCTATTGTGGTTTCCAATCTTAAACTTAATCAAGGGAGATTACTTCACTTCACCCACGGACCTCCGATATTCATGTCAAATTAAAAATTTCGTATTTCATTATGTCATTTTGTTGTAACTGGGTAAAATAGAGAACAAAATGATAACACTATTATGTGAAGATAAACGGTATGTATCGCAGTAATCGGTTTATTTTTAAGGTAATTGTTAAATTATATAAATTCCAGGTAACTTTAGAACTGTATAGTGTTACAAACAATCTTATTGGGCTCTAATTCACACTCCAATGTAAAACAACACGAATGGCAAAACTATCTGCATAAACTTTGTTGAATAAGTGAGAAGGTGAAGATAATGAACAGTGATCAATATGATACATCTTATTATTCGAAATATGAATTGATGATGATATAACAAGCATATAAATTTCCTGCCATTTTTTAAAAAAATGACCAAAACTTGTTTTTTGTCTTATATATGTCTGATTAGCTTCGGAAAGATGTGTCAATCACACTGAGATTGGTCAGTGTTAATTTGAATCTTCATAACTGGTTGAGATGGCAGCCTCACTTTGATTCTATTATAAGTCGTGACACGTCAAATTCTCTCGAGTTAATCATCTGTGTGCTGGTGGAATGATGGATGTCTAAAGTACATTTTTAATGCATGTATCATGTGGATAGAGAAGTGATATAGAGTTACGGCTGATCGGTGTGAAATTACTATCAATACAATGTAAAATTGTGATTTATGATGTATGCAAAATAATTGCATTATCATACATCTAAATGACAATTTCTATCCATATATTGACAAACAATCAACCTTGATCATGCCCCTATTTGTAACTTACTTTTGAAATTGAATCATATCATTTGCACTTCACTTTAAAATGACATAGTATTAATGGAATGGTGCATTGCTATACAAAAAGTGGGTGGGTAAACTGGCATGAATCCATGGACTGTACACGGTAGGATCTCAATGACAGTCAATCTCACTGGCATGTATTAATGTGTATTTCAAAAAATGTATGTGTAATTCTTCAATCAAGTTTAAGGTCCCTACAGTGAGAAATCAAGAGGAGACTGCATGGTGACATGATCTTATACAGAGAGGATTAATTAATGTTCTCATCATCATGATTGTGATCGACTGCCGCCTACCAGAATATAAGATACATGTGTTGCAGAGGTTCAAGAATACTGGAGGGCATTCATTGCATAACTTTTTTTACTGGACATGCAATATATCCTTTGATTATAAATTGGGGGGGGGGGGTTAAGAAAATAACGAATGTTTTATAAGAAATAGATTATTTGCAAAATAAGTATCAAAAGTGAAATTGAAGACTTAAGTGGCATCGCTTACCCGAGGTCACAGCGGCACCTATCCAAAAGACTTCCATTTCTGTGATACAGAGCTGTTGGCAAAATAAGTTACTAGGCTGCATTACACTATGTATTATAAAGTGCAAGGAAAGATATGGCCTAATTCAATATGATTAGCTCTTGAAACCAGTGCTTTGTTGAGTTTTGGTTTAGGGGGAGTCTGCAGATAGTCCTTCTTGTCCGAAGTGAAATATATACCAATGAGAAGAACATGGACAGAGCTTACAAAAACAAGCAGGCATTAAATAAAACAAATCAGCAGCCAGTGAATGATGGAAGGAAATTAACTCTGAGGAGAGGACACTTGATTGGAAGCCAAAATATATACAGTATGAAAATTTTGTTCTTTGACACAACCACAATCATTGCTGGATATCAGACCAGCAGGAGTCAGGGTGGGTCAAGTTGACCCACAGCGAGACAAACACAGTCTGGGGGAGGATTTGGCATGTACATGTATATATATTCTGGTGAACGTTGAAATTTGGATTAAGTTGATCTTAACAGGCTCTTTAAAGTGGATGGTTATAACTTTGTTTCCAGTTCTAGTTTTTTAAATGCCCACTTATAATCGAAGATTTGGGGGCATATAGTTTTTGGCTTGTCTGTCTGTTTATTCTGTTAGTCTGCAATTTTTTTTAACCTTGGTCATAACTTTTGAATAGATAGTGATAGGACTTTCATATTTCACATGTGTACATGTACTCCTTTTGACAATTAGTCCTTTCTTTTGGTAACAAATTTTTCTACCTCATTACCTTGACCTTGGGGTTTGGCCTACTTTTGAAAAACTTTAACCTTTGATCTACATTTATTGTTGCTAGGGCTTTCATATTTCACATGTGTATACCGTGTGACACAACCTTTCTTCCCATGGATACCAGAATAAGTCTGCTGCTAGATAAGGACAGAAGTGTTTCACAAACATAAATTGGTATTTTGGTTTTTTCCCCCCATTTTTAAGTTTTAATATTTGCAGTTAAGATGTAGATATGTATAATTTTATTAAATAAAAGTTTTTGAAAAGGTGCAAGACAAAATGATAATAAAAAATAACTGCTATAGATAATAAGTGCTCTGATCACCAGTGACAACAGAGAGAGCAAAATAAATTCAAATTTACCTTCATCATTTAATGACCTTAATTAAAGGATGGATTCTGGACATCATTCAGATAAAGTTGACATAGTACACCATGTGTGTCTGCGTTTTCTTTAGTTATGGTACATGTAGCTAGTCATGAATCCTCTTACAGTTGTAACATTTAATGCTGGAATGGGGGTCATGACCCCTTACTGTTGTAACATTTAATGTTGGAATGGGGGTCATGAAGCCTCTTACAGTTGTAACATTTAATGCTGGGACTTGAATTGTAAGGAACTATATTTTCAGAGGAATCAACAGCTTTAAGTGAACCACATATTACCACCACAAATTATAGCACTGAGTGAACCACATATTACCACTAGAAATTATAGTACTGAGGGAGCCACATATTACCACTACAAATTATAGCACTGAGTGAACCACATATTACCAACACAAATTATAGCACTAAGTAAATCACATATTACCACTACAAATTATAGTACTGAGTGAACCACATATTACCAACACAAATTATAGCACTAAGTAAATCACATATTACCACTACAAATTATAGCACTAAGTAAACCACATATTACCAACACAAATTATAGCACTAAGTAAACCACATATTACCACTACAAATTATAGCACTAAGTAAACCACATATTACCAACACAAATTTTAGCACTAAGTAAACCACATATTACCAACACAAATTTTAGCACTAAGTAAATCACATATTACCAACACAAATTTTAGCTCTGAGTGAACCATATATTTATACCACCACAAATTACAATGGAAAAATACCACCTGTGTGATGAACTTTATAACCAGGGATATCTTTTTCTTTTTTTTTAATTATCACCACTTTTTTAAACTGAGCTACCTTGGCATGATTTTTTAAGATTAACTCTTTAATTCACTTCAAAACTCAACTGAGACCAAAAGTTTCCACCATTTGGAGAGTACAAGGAAAAATAAAGAGCATGCTGTAGCTAGTGAAAAAACCGCTGCATGAAAATCATTTCCGTAATTTCCGCTTGTGTTTAGACAAGTTGTACTGGGGATATGTGTATGTGATAGCTCTGTCTATGGACAGATTCACACTTTGTTTTCATCATTGTTGCCATCATTGTCTGCAATCTCTGATTTCATATGATGATTTGATTTCAATATTTTAAGTTAATTTAATGCAACTGAAATCAACCTGCATGTATCAAGAGTTATAATTGAATTCCAACCAAAAAGATCTGAAAGTGAGGTTTAAAATATATCTATACATCAGCTGAATTTTTTTTCATAAAGATTCAAACATTATACTTGAATTTTCAAATAGAAATAAAATAAGGTACACATTAACTTTGTCTTTGAAAGTAACAAATCAATTTTGATTAAATGAGGATTGCCATACCTCTAATCCACTGTTTGTACTTATCCAGAGACGGAGAATTTGAGAAGTGTTAAAAAACAGAAAGTCATGCAGGATATTGTCCTCCTTCTTCTCTCATAAATGATTATATTTCTCACTGTATTAGGTTATATTGTACATTGATTACCATCATCCAATTGAAATACAAAATTCAAAACTAGTGATTGCTCCATAAACTAGAGTCTTTCTGTGGAAAAACAACACCAAATCAAACGTTTTATGATCATAGCAGAAGACGAAAGGAAGGTGAAAAGTTTGACAGAAGGTAAAAAATCCAAGTCTTATCTCGCGTAGATCAAACTGTGTGAAAATTTACACCAAAATTTTTGTGAAAAATAATCCAATAGCTGATGACACAACACTAAAACTTCTCCTCATCATGGCTAAAGAGAAAGAGCATTATAAATGGGTTGAGGGGAACTGGACTTACAGTTGAGTGTGTATAGGCCAATATCGGCAGTCCTTCACTAATTTATAGGCCACTTAATGATTAACTAATGACTTGTAATAGATTGATATTGATTACGAAGAAAACGGTGCTAAGCCCCGTCACTACGACTTTGGCAGAACAAGCGTGATGGTGTTCTATCTGAAACCTAGGTGTTAGAGTCTTCAAAACCACTCTGTCAATGCCATTCAGACAAGATGGCCCCCAGATTCATGAATGTCAAGCATAATACCCGAGATTGATTTTCTTTGGTTGTGGTTGTTTTCATCTTTTCAATGATTATTGATAACTTCAAGGAATTTTTTTCCAATATCCTGTCTTTGGGTTTCATGGTCAAGTTACACTACTCTGTAACGAAAACATCATTGGCCTTCTAACATAGATTGAAGTGAGTACAGTGCAAAATGCAGTGCTCTTTTCATTGAGTTTGGGGTCAGAAATAATGCTCTCATACATAAGACCTGGTAGTTATATACTCTAAGGTTTAGCAGATCAGTCTATTTCTTCCGTGTTGAATTATTAGTGGAAGTAATATCAAAATGAAGACCTCTCTAAGATTGCTATTTCTTAAAAATCAATGCAGCAGTCAACACTATATGGTTTTGAAGCACTTCAACCGTGAAGTACATCTTATCAAATTAATGTGAACAACGTATTTTACCCTGCAAATAAAGACGGGAGCAGACATAAGGAAATATGATGGATCATCTGCAATATCGCAATACTCCAGTAGAGTTCTTGAGAAAGTACATCAGCATAGGACGTTGAAAAAAGGAGATGCAGAAAGGCAGTAAAGAAAGCATGTACACTGTACTATCAGTTACGATTCCTGTAATTAATTCATTAGACTACAATGCACAGAAAAGAATAGATATATACCCTCAGTGATACCGCAATGCAACCCTGGTCCCCGTGGGACAGCTGTTGAACATCTAATATGTAAAATTGTTTACAGGCATCCATATACCTTAATTAACGGACTGATTTTCTCCCTATTCATTATCTTTATTATGTCTTACAGGTGGCAGCTGATGAATGAAAGATAGTAATTTCTTAGAGGTGAGAAGTTTTCTTCATTGGGTGGGTATTTCTGGGAGCAGATCTAAGCTTAACATTTGGACACATATTGTAAAGTTTTATTTGCTCCATATGATATCTCAATCTAAGTGCACATGATGCAAACAGAAGGATGAAATTCAGTTCTCTCTCTCTCTCTCTCTCTCTCTCTCTCTCTCTCTCTCCAAATATTGAGCACCGTATGACCTAAAAACCAATTTTATTTGAGAATGTGTGTTATTGAATACTGATTTTCTAATTAATATATTTGTTTATACGTAGCTAAAAACAGTTTGAAAATTATACAACCCTTTGTTTCTTGCAAGATCCGGTTCTGCTACAATTTCCTCATACTCTGTGCACTATAAGATTACTGAAAGGACCCTATCTGGAGATATGTCACAGGGGACAAGTTCAGTGTGACTGCAGCACAATATGGCATACAATCTCTTTCAATATTTTGCTCCCAATCATCATGAAATCAGTCAAGTCCCACTGGAAGCCAAAGTTGTTGTATTACATAAAATGATAGGAAAAACACCAGACCTGAAGCATTTGTCAATGCTATCATTTGCTTGCCTATGATTGATATTCGAAAGTGCGATTTATTACATCAGACTCATAGTGCCATTTGTGTTAACTTTTGTATGTGATGCCTTTGAATTTCTTAGGCAGTGGGAACTGCTAAATTTCTGTTTAAGGTAGCTCACTAAACTAAAGCAATACTCTTTAAGACTACGTCACCAGATGGCGATTTAAAAATGTTTTGTGAAATTATTTGTATTGATCGATTCGTTTGTCTATCATCTTAGCTCAGTGGTTAAAGCATTGGGCTGGTGAACTGCAGATCTCGAGTTCAAATCCACCAATCTTTTGTTTATATGTGTTGGAAATTTTTTTGGGGGGGAAACATGTTTTTATCCAAATTTGCATATTTGCTGCCTCTTTTACATATATACTTATTACATATCACCATCATATCTTTTATGATTAAATCAATTCGTGCTGATTTGAGAAACTATTTCTGGGTGTAGTGAGCCACCTTAAATCCAGCCTCTTTATGTCTGAAAAGTTCAGATTATTTTTTACACAGATACATGTATATAGTAATTTTGGCAGTGTTATTTACAATACCTGTTCAAATGCATTTGAATTTCATTTCATATATTTATATATGTTAATAACATTTTGAGAACAATTATGTCCAGTTGCGAATACTTATACATTATACAGTCAATTAAGAGAGGGGGGGCTCTAAATATATATATATATATATATGTATATATATATATATATATACATGTATATGGATTCATTATTTTGAGTTAATATGTACTGCATTCATTTATTGTATCAGAGCGAGTAAACTGGGAATTTAAAAGCTTTGAGTAAACATGCAAGTGCAAAGAGATGTATGCATTGAATTATATCAATTTCCTTTGAGTGCATTTGAATCTGTTTTATATAAATCAATTTATATCAAATATTGTTGAAATAAGTTATCAGTGCATATTAATTTAGTGAAGCTTTTAGGTGCATCGTGGATGCATCTAGGAGCACATTCGTGTAGTATTGCATGATTACATGACATGAACATCCAAAACAGCTGATAAGCCAAGTTTCAATCGGGTATGATATAGTAATAAAGTTTGCCAACACTGCAAGAAATGAGATGATGGTATCGCACATTTTAATTTAATTAGCATGACTCGTTTACTGTTTATAAAACGGTCACGTTGACGTGTTTGCAACTTAAAATTGCATGATGTAGGAATTTAATTATCCTAGTTCATGCAACTCTGTCGTTAAGTGTTTCCATTGCGGGGCTCAATTGAAAGTCTGTATCAGTTTTTATTGCTTTGCTTTAAATTTTGCGTTGATAGAAAAAAACCAAGGCTTTAAAATATTTCATATGATATATTACATATAGTTATTGGTTATGAATTGAAAGAAAAAAAGTGTTCATGGAACAACAAATGAAGATGTGTTTTCATAATAAACCATTAAAATGGTTTAGTAGATGTAGAAAACATTAATTGACTGATTTAGGTATTTTATATTGATGTTAAGTATCTCACACTTTCAAACTATTTCTATTCAGTATTGATTTATTGGGTCAAACTAACCGTTTGGGAAAAATGGTCCAATTCCAATCACTGCAACAGTGATAATTCAAATGAAAATAAAAATAAATATTTGATATCTGTTTTTCCTTGGGTATGATCTTTTAATTCTCTTTTCATGTACAGCCCAAAATTTATAGCAAAATTTATAGCTATGGTATCGATAATCCATTTCACTAATGCTGAGAAAATTCCACATAAAACTTTTAAGCCAATTAAATTTGGTTCTGATTTATCGCTTAACTGTCTGACTAATGAAACAATTTCTTTTTTTTTTCAAATGACAACATATTGAGGGTGGAAACTAAGAATTAATAGATCAACTTACCAGAGTAACTTTGGTGTGGGAAAGTATCCGTAGAAATCAAACCCTGATCAATTCCTCTATTGGAGACGCCAGCGAGATCCAATAAATACTGTACTGTTGCAAGGTTTTTTGCAAAAATTTGTATAATACTAGTTGTTAGCTAAGTGTTAAGTTAAAATCCTGGAAAACTGAGCACAACAGCCAATGGAAATGTTTGTACAAATGTTTGAACCCTATACCATGTGACAAATGAAGGCCCTTCCAGCCAATCAAATAGGCTGGTCTTCAAGTGAGTAAATTTTACAAGTATGTAGGTATTATTTACGTAATTGGCAGCTCTGAATGCTCTCTCTGATACAGCTTAAATAATCCAGAGAATTACTCATTTAAAGCCAATTCCTTGGATTAGAATAACTTTGGAAAAATTATTGGTGGGGTTTGAATGGAATCTGTGCACTCAATGCTTCACTCCACATAATCTTTAGTAAGTTATAGAAATTGAAATTCTTGCAAATTAAGAATGATCAAAATGGGAATGACCTGGTGTGATCTGATACATGCATTCATTCAAGATGCAAATCTAGATTGGAGATCAGAAAGTTTATAATACAGTCCATTGAAGATAGTCAGGTCAAGCCATGAAAAATATCGTGTATTCCTGGCAGGCTATGAAAAATATTGTGTATTGCAGTACTTTCAAATGGAGTCTATTCCAAATTTATGGTTACCGTGTCTATAGAATTATTTTTTACAAACTTAATAGCTTTGATGAATTGTGAATTCAAAAATAATTACAGAAACTCAGAAGTTTGAAAAATAGGACTTAGAGTGTTGTTTTGGCTTTTTTAAATGTAAAAATGAAATTGTGCATGTGCCATTTCCAATTGTCACCTTTAATTAAATACTGATGAAGTGCTTCTAAGCAAACAGATATACAGTCAAATAAGTATAAGCATATTATATGTCCCAAATTTACAAAAACTATTTAGAAAATGACTTTTTCTTAGAGTTTAATATGGTTCAAGAAGAAAGATAACTCATTCAATGAATCTATTTGGGATTTAAGTTCTGAGTTTTTTAAACTCGTAGAAGAATTTGGAAGATCCTGTAATATCATAGGAATTTGAATTTGCTCTGTTCTTTTTATACCCCATGTTTTGCTCTCTTTGGATTGTCTTATGTTGTTCATAAAGGTACCCAAAATAGATATTTCAAATGGTGAAGTCCGCAATAAGTTGGGGAAAGTTTGGACTTACAGATCTTCATAATGGTTTTATCTAATGAATGGCTTGTCTGGGATTGTCTCTGGTCACTTGGGTATGGGGGGGGGGGGGGGGGGGGGCATTTCTATTAACTTAACAAACTTTACACAACTTGTTTCATGTGTATTTTAATTTCATTTTGAGATTAAAATTCTGAAAGACAAACATAGATGGGAGCCTTATATCTAACTGTATAGAATGATTGCTTATCCAATTTTCTGCTGATTCAGATTAATTTGGATTGCCTATAATGAGAATTTTAAAAAAATACATGTATTGAAATTTGTTCATATTATGAATATAAACTTACAGAATATAATAATTTAAAAATCAAAATTAAAATTGTTATGAATTTTCTAACCTTTATAAGTCTTGTCTGAGGCTCTGCAGCTAGCACATAAGATCCACAACATAGATTTATTACTATAGAGCATTATGCTCTGAGGAAATCACTTTTTGATACATTAAAACCATGAAAAAATTTTAAGCCATGAAAAAATTGAATTGTGTTTATGAGCTTCAGATTAAGGGAGCCAGTACAGTGATTTTATTTTCGTCTTCATGTTTGACTGCTGTTGCCATGTGAAGATCGAATTTGCTGAAAAGATTTACTCTGGTTTAGAAAACACTAAAATTGTCAATACAGAGATTTATATTAAAAATAACGAAGTCTCTGGAAATAATGTAAAAATCAAATTGTGCGGCAGTCTTCTTTTATTCAATTTGCTTAGGTTGTTCAAATTTGCTGTTGAAGACTTCACAATTCTGTTAATGAGCTGTTGTTTGTGGCAGCATGATTGCATTTATAAACAGTTATACATCTTGATGTCATGGAAGAAGTTTTTTTCTTGAATTGAATCTGAATAGTTTACAGTCAATTTCTCCTAGAAAGAATCAGGACGACTTACTCTTAGATAATCAGATGCAGTATTGGTTTCAGTGGATTTTGGATAAACTTTTCACTGAATGCATGTTGCTTATGTAATGCAGCGAAAACAGAATATTAAAAGGAGCTTTAACTGTGAAGTAGGGAGTAAAAAACTTTCAATTCTGAACCACTGTTAAAATGCTGAAATACAGAAATGGGTGTGACATTTGATTGCATATTGAGAAAATGATCTAAAATATCTCTGCAATGAATTATTTATTCATTTACGTACTCTAGCTTGTACAATTTTGTCCCTTGTGAATGTAAGAAACTTCATGTTGAAATTACAACAAAATGATGCTCAATGATGATTTTTATTTAATTTAAGCTGCTTTAGTCATTTTGGAAATCGGTAAACATGACTTTCACGGCTAATACCTATTCAAACAAGTCCATTAACCTCCAGGTTTGTAGATGTCTTGTGATTTTTTTTAATTACATGTATATAACTTAGAGGCTCAGCCTCACTGCTCGACTTAAATACCATATGTAAACTTATTTTAGCAAAATCCATTATTTTAGGGCCATTTGCACTGATACGAAAGTGCAATTAAATTTAGGTTTGCTCTAAGATATGAAATTCTTTATTTATAGCCACTACGAAGTGCTAGTTCATGACTACGCCACCTTGTACTCCAGCTACAATTCTGCTACACTTGAAATACACTGAATTTTAAAGAACACACAGTTAAATGTTTCTGTTTTGTCCGTCCGTTTGTCAGCAGGATTATTGGAAATGTAGGCCGATGCCAATTACTGTAGGAACATTTAAGTGAGCAAATTTCAGAGGAGTTGACCTCATTAATCTAGGATGTTAGGGTGCCTGAATTGCTGAAGTTTAGTTTGATTTTATACTTTTTAAAATCCCTCTTGAGAATTTTTCACTCATTAAGTCTGGGGTTTTTTGAATGCCTTTAATATGGATGGCATCATATGGAATGGTATCATGCAATACGCAACTTCCGAGATATCAGCTCTTTTGTGATAGAGGTACGTTCAGTGTTCTGTTGAACGCTTGGGTGGGTACAAGATGTATACATATACTATAGACTAGCTATGTTAATATGAATAAAAGTAATGAAAGTGTAAATTCTGTTTATATCAGCTGTTGGTATACATTAAACTGACCATAGCAAGAATAATATTTGATTGAATTAGGCCATTAAATTAAATATAAAATTATTTTTTATTTCCTCTTCTGTGCGAGTGATATTTTAATCAAAGAAAAATGGTGATTATCGCGATTTTTGTTTGAGCTATTTTATTATCAAATACTAATAAACTTACTAATATTGTGTGTCCCTGCAGTTTGGGTGGTTGCATGATGTCTGATAATCATCGTTTAGGCAATATATCATTGCAGCGATAAGCATTTGTACCCACCGCGTGTGGACGACAGTATGTTTTGCGTCTCACTGTGCGTAAGAGTTCCACAAAGGGAAAGAACTATTGGGCAACTCGGAAATTGCGTATTGCTTTAATATGGTCTCATGCAAAGTCATTCATTAACTTAGATTTCAAGTTAGAATTAATTCAACACTTATAATATTCTATCTTGTAAAAGTCTGGAAAAAACTTAAGCACATATACCTTAAGTTAATGAAGATTATTATAGGTTAATTCTGCAGTATGCTCATAAATGGAATCAATAAAATGAAGAGGGGTTATTCGGTCCCTGTACCTTTCAATCAACATCTGAGAGCTTTATAAGACAAGTAATCAACTACCAACATGAGGGCATATCAACTCCTGACACATTTAAGCAAAAAAGCTGAAAATGCTCATTTTAACATTGCAAACAAAATCAGATTGATTTTGGAATTTATTTTATAAAACCTCTTCAGTGGTAGAGATAAGAAAATTATATTTCTGAACTTGACCTTTCATGTGTCATATTGTATTTTCAAAATTGTTATGTGACCTAGCTGTTTTTGAAATAGTTTTATCAGAGACAAAATGAAATCCAAATCCAGATAATTTAGGATAATTTTACCTACATATTCATTAAAATTGAAAATTGTAGAGTTTAATGTTGAAGTGGTAAATTCTAAGCCTTATAAACTCACACGTTAAATGTTAAAAGAATGAATCGTCTCAAACTGTCATGAAAGTATGTGGAGGCATTTATACAGTCAGATAGGTCATATTAGAGCACAGCTATTCTTAGAAAAATTAATATTAATGATATCAAATATTGAATTGAGCTGTCAACTGGCAAAAACACGTTCAATGTGTAAAACTAGAGCCTCACTCAGCAAGCAGAATTTGCCCTAAACTGACAATAAGATTTAATTTGACAATGACTTAAAAGATAAAGAAAATTCCGAAATTCCTCATTCTGGCAAAAAGTTCAATATTTGAAGCATTATGGTAATTGCTTCAGAAAATATTGGTCTGTCATGATGCACACACTGCTTCTCAAACTTTCATATTTTCTACAACTGTATGAGCTGCAACTTGGTATAAAATGGCGGTGTACAATGTGAGGCAAATAAGTGTTCCATAAGTATATTGTGTGCAATTTTTTTTTTTTTAAAAATGTTATTTTCTTCTCAAACCCTAAAATCGCTCAAATCTGTGACCATCGATCGTGTGGCTTTTAAAGCACTCGCCATCATGATCATGATAAATATATTTTTATTAAGGTGTCATTTTTAAAACACGTTTTTATTGGATTTCGTGGTTTTAAGTATATTTTGAAATTTAAGCAAAAATAGAGGCTACTTTATTGGCTCAGTAATCTTGAACTAGCTTTGATATCCTTCTAGAAATTTTCAATACTGGCAGTAGCTGTTCAAATTTGATGAGGCTTTTGGGTGAGTAGAAATTAAGTGTCCTGTATTTCTTTTTTGCAAGATTTCAAAATTTACTGAACTTGCTGATTTTGACCTCCATTAAAAACTTTAGTATTAAAAATAACTTTTCAAATACAAAAAGAAAAACTTTTATATGTGACAACTTTTGTTTGCGAATTGCTGATGACTGCAATGTTGCCAGCAATATTAATGTCCAACATGGCCCACCATATCATATAACAAAACCTGTAGAATAGCAAGGAGAAATATTTGCGTTTTTGAATTCATGTTCTGATCAGCTGAAAATAGTTTTACTGTAACATTGCATCTGTTGTATTTTGTTTTATCCATGTTTGAGACAACACAGTGGATGTTTAAGAGGCCCTATAAATCCCTTATTCCAGTAGAATATGTTAAATATTGTATACAAACATTCTAGTTTCTCTGTCTAGCTTGGGAGAACATTTAGTCTTCAATGAAATAACTACGGTAAGAAAGGCATAGAGGGAACGGATACCTGCAACTGGGACAATGTATTCCTTAGAACCACGAGATAAAGCATTAACATCTCTGTATTTACATCTTTTTCATATTAGTTGTGAATAAACATATTTGAGATTTGCATTAATTAATTATGAAAGATTATCCCAAGTGTTGGTTATCTACCCCCAAAAAATTATGCTTCAAAAATCATGCCATTCCAATAAAATGCTGTGCACTTGTTTCTCATTTGCTTATCTCTTAAATATAAATTATGTGTCCTAATACATGTAATATGTCTGTTGTAAAGTTTTATGGGACATTTAGTGCAAATGAATGAGCTATGCTGCATTTTTTGCCTCTTTGATTAAGGTTGCATTTGACAGAGTCAGGCTCTAATGAATGAGATAAGATGTTGGTTATCTGGGCTTCAAAGCAACATCCAAGACTGATATGTTTCAGATGATTTGATTGGTGGATTTTTATTGACTGTGAATGCTTGCAGATTGTGTAATTTTCATTGAAGAATTTATGTAATATTAAGGGAAGAATTTCTGTATGATATTGAACTTACCTGAACTGGTACATTTGGATAATGACCAGCTACCAGTGACTATATGCTCATCTAATGGTTGTACTTAACACGAAACATACAAATGACAAAGATGGCATATCATATACATGCACTTTACTATAGTCCCTTAGTGAGGTTATAAGCCTCCATCTGTCACAGCTCTTAGTTTTCACAGGGTTTTTTTCATCATGCTTTGATAGGAAGCTGAAATTTGGTATGTAATTTGTATATCTACACAGTTCACTGATTTTTACTAGATTTATGGGACTTTGTGCCAATTATATAGTTTTCTCCACCTTGCCTATAACTTTAATTGAAACTGAAATTAAATAAGTTGATATTTAAGCTGGCTCACTACACCCAGAAATAGTTTCTCAAATCAGTACGAATTAATTTAATTATAAAAGATATGATGATATACAATAAGTATATATGGCAAAACTATACAAATTTGGATAAAAACATGATTTTCAAAAAATTATTTCAACACATATGAATAAAAGACTCTGGGGAATTTGAACCCGAGATATGCAGTTCACCAGCCCAATGCATTAACCACAGAGCTACGATGACTGGCAAACAAATCAATCAATACAAATAATTTCACAAAACATTTAAATTGCCATATCTTGTGACATAGTGTCATACAGAGTATACACGTATCAACACTTCGCCGCGAGTTACGTCCCTTTGCGGGGTCAGCCAAAGGTCAATCGGTGAAAAACCAAGTTTTCTTTCTCTACCTTACCAAATGTTAGATGCTATTACTTTGAATTTTAGCCAATTACCAAGTTTTCATACAAGTTAATGGGTTGCCCCAATCTGGGGCATTATTGTAGTTGACTGCAATTGATGGAAAAATAACAGATGTCAAAGCTACAGATAGGAAAATTACAAAGGCCAACGTAGGGAAATACGATTTTTATCCAGAAGATGGCGGACAAGGGACGTAACTTTCGCGAAGTGTTCAGATACGTGTATAAGCTTTAGTGTAGTGAGCTACCTTAAAGACCCATCTTGTGACCATATGGTTGGTGAAAATGTAGGCAGAGCCTAATCTAAACAGATGTTATTTACCTGGATTAAAAAATAATTCAAATTAGTTAGCTGTAGATGAAAAGGGCTGATACACATGCTGTTAAATGGTATCAACACATTCTGGTCTTGGATACCCAGGTGACTTAAGCTGGAGTAAAGCTGTCAAGTGGATGCTTCAGACTAAGTTTCATTTTGTTACAGATGACTTAAATTGACAGTTCTAACAGTTTGTTACGGAAATATTTTAATTTCATTGATTCATTTATTTTTTTTAAAGCAGCATTTTCAATAAAACAAAAAAAAAAGATTTTGATTAGACAACTTCTGGTTTGATCTGAAGAAGTCTGTTTTATCCATTATATAGTGTGCCCCGTGGGGGGAGGGGGTGGGGGTATTAGTCCCAAAAGGACAGTTCTAAGTTTATTTTGTGAGATTCTAAATAACTTGCTGAAAAAAATATGAAATAATCTTATTTTCCTATTCTTATAATTAAACAAAAACTGTTTAGGTAAAAGAAAAATATATAATGCTTTATTTCTGTGCTACATATTATACATATGTACAATATAAACATATTGCATTGTATATATTTTGCACATAAATTTTTTCACATACCAATTATTAATTTGCACACTTTTTTAGGTAAAATTATTCGCACAGTATATTACATGAACAAATTAACATATGCATTAAATTCCAGGGTGTTTTTTAGTTAACATGGGGATGAATGTTCAGAGAGCTACTGTCATGTCACACCTGCCTGGGATTCAAAGTTTTGATTATAAGAATAATATATGATGGGGATATTTCACATGAGTATTCCTTGTGACAAGACTTTTCTGTGGGTACCAAAATATTTGACTGTGACCTTGACCTTGGAGTTTTCCTTTTTGAAAACTTTAATCTTGCTGATAACTTTCAAACAGAAAGTGCTAGAGCTTTGATATTGCACATGAGTGTTCCTTGTGACAAGACCTTTCCGTGGGTACTAAACCTTTTGACCTTGGCATTTGACCTACTTTTAAAAAGATTGAAATTGGTCATAACTTCTAAATGGTAAATATTAGAGCTTTCTTGCACATGAGCATTTCTTGTGACAAGATCTTTCTACTGGTACCAAGATATTTGTCCTTGTGACCTTGGCCATCTTTGGAATTGGCCATTATCGGGGGCATTTGTGTTTCACAAACACACCTTGTTATGAAATGTTTCTCAACCAATCAGAGTCAACTAATTTACATGAAAGTATAATATATTGTTTTATAATATTGAGCATTGTAGCCCATATATATTGGCCTCTTTTTAAGGTTTAATCAACTTTACAGACATCATATAAGATATTAGAGATGATGGTGTAACATTACAAGCATCTAATGAATGAACACCATCTCATCAGAGCTTTTGATGGAGGTTGTCACCTCTTGTATTGCAGTGTTTGACGAGCTCTAATTATGAATTATCAGATAAAACATAAGATAATAGAATTGCTGTTTATCTTGTCAATGGTCTGTTTCAATACACAAGTATACACAGGAACTCAGATTCCTTCAAGCAAGTGAAAGTCTGTTTCATGTATTCCTAGAAATAATGGATATGGCTTTGTTACAGTTCTTCATGAAAAGTATGCCAGCATGAAGCGTTGCAGTTCATACCCTCATGTATTTTCAAAAACAAAATTTAGTTTCTATATTACATTCTACTTTCATTTCTGTCAGAATTCCTAATCATGTACATTTTTATATTTACCAAGATCCATACATGCATTAATTGGTCACAATTCAGGAAATGGCTATCATTACAACTGTGACGACATACTGGAAATATAAATATACACATAAATAAAAGTTTTTGCTAGATTATTTAAAGTCATATTATTAGCATGTGTATTCTTGAAAATTCATAACAATTTGACCATAGTCATAAATGAAAATGGGATGGTCATAAGATACAGCAAAGTTTTTATAATTAATGTGTAGGTAGATAAGAAAGGTAAATGACTGACCACCCGATAAATGCCCATCATCAGGACAAAGAAACGTTCACTTGCAATGACTGCAAGGTCAGTAATTATAGTTAATTCCTAACATCTGGCAGTCATTATCTCCCTGTTAAGGTATTCAATGTATAATGACCATATTTCATATCTAATAAATGGACAGTGGAATATTTGTAATCATGGTATCATTGTGAAGGGTTCATCAAATAAAAATAATCCACCATAGGAATTTTCAAAATTTTGTTTACTGTTTTATTTATTTCACCTAGAAATTAACATTGAAGTATATGGGAAAAGCATGTTTTATTACAATATTTTAAAAACAAATTATATTTTCATATCAATCTCTTGGTAGAAAGTTACATACACTTTCTTTTAATGAAAATATGAAATAAAATTAATCATTGATCACACACATTTTTAGAAAATTAGACTTTTCTTATTTTTACAAAGGGCAGACAACTCTTCCAAAAAGTCTTAAGTGCAAAAAGGTCAGCTTCTAATAATTTACCAGTCATGTGAATTTCATCTGCTTCACTTTCATCATTATTTAACAATAAACTTTTATGTTGATCTAAATCCTTCAAAATTGTTCATTATCCTTTCATTATACATGGAATACCTTAAGTTAAATTATTCTGTTAATTGTCTGCTGACAATTGCTAATCATTAATTATCTCTTACGAATTGAATTAGTATAGTGTATTTTAAAGATTATCCTTTTGAAGTAATTGATTGATTGAATATTGTGTAACGTAATTCCCTCTCGAGAATCTTTCACTGCTATGGAGACGTCACCATTGCCGGTGAAGGGCTGCAAAATTTAGGCCTATGGTTGGCGCTTATGGCCTTTGAGCAGGGAGGATCTTTATTGTGCCACACCTGTTGTGACACGGGGCCTCGGTTTATATGTACGGGTTTTATCTGAAGGACCACCCCATTTAGTCACCTTTTACGACAAGCAAGGGGTACTGAGGACCCCACAGGACCCATGGTTTTAATGTTTTTGGTTACATTGAGGATAATTTTAGATCTTTAGTGGTAATGTTTTTGGTTACATTTGTAATTTGTCTAAGGATAAGAGCTACATGTATGCATGAGGGAGATAATCCTTAATTTTGAAATGATTTTCTAAATTTTATCACAGCAATTAAATATGCACTGAAGTTTAAGTTAGATTGGCAATATGCACTGAAGTTTGAGTTAGATTGACAATATGCACTGCAGTGTGAGTTAGATTGGCAATATGCACTGAAGTTTGAGTTAGATTTGGTAAATGCAGAGATTTGAGTTTGATTGGCTATAAATGCACTGAAGTGTGAGTTAGATGGCAATATGCACTGAAGTTTGTGTTAGATTGGCTAAATGCACTGCAATTTGAGTTAAATTGGCAATATGCACTGAAGTTTGCATGAGTTATTAGATTGACTTAATGCACTGAAGTTTGAGGGCCTTAGTAGAAGAGTGTTGACGAGACACAAAGGTTTTGATTATGACATCATATAAGAATGACAAAATGTCACACATAAACATTTCATGACATAATTCATTTAAGAAATAAAAGAAACAAAACACTAGAAGATATAAAACATACCCATCAAACAAAGGTGACCCTGGTATTCAGTTTTCTGCTGTTAAATCAGCATTAAGAACAAATGAGGAGGTAGTCTTTCTTGTAATAAATCTCTCCAACATCAGCTAGCTAAGGACATCATTATAAAAGCTGCTTTTAATGAAGAGAAGATGCATATTCAAGGCATTTTAGCTTAAACAAAATAGTTACAGCACTTACAAATTGCATGCCCACAACCAAACTAATATATATGATTAAACCATATCATATTACATGAAATATCTTAACATTAGCATTGGCAACAGATGTGAACAGTTTTCTCAAATGAAAAGCTGTGGAATTAATGGCAATACAATGCAGTCTTTGATTATTTTTTTTATAGATTTCCTTTTGCTGTTACCTGTTGATGTTGACACGGTGTGTCTTATAAAGCCTTTGTTTGTTATGTTTTTTTTTCTGTCATACACATTCATTAAACTATTGCAGCCAGTGTGATGAAATGTAAAGACAATCAATCTTGATTTTTAGGGCAGGTGATTGGTTGAAACATCACTTCCTTCTTGTCAATATATACTTAATCCTTTCAATTTGCCATATTCATTTGGCAATAGTTAATCTCCATTTGCCAATATGCAATTTTCGAATTGCTCTATAGTTGTTTCCCTTTGTTACGGTGCATATTATAATGATGAGACTCAAAATATATTTTCAAACACACACGATTGGTACAAATGTTTATCTCTGCATTCATATATTGCATAAAGGATGATTACCAGCTGCCAATACAAGCACCCAAACTGCATTTGGAAACACAAATATAGCAAGTATACGAGAATGAACTAGTTAAAAGACAATTAGAAATTCACCATCTTTCTTTGTTAAAAGTATTGCTTATGATAGTATCGAAGAGGAAATGAATGATAATTACATATTTAATGCAGTTTCAAACAATTTCTTCTTGATGTGGTCAGTTTAATATAAACAACTGGCTGATATAAATAAAATTCAAGCTTTCATAACTTTATCAACATCTACATTATACCACAATTCTATAATATACATATATACACCCTGTACCCTCCCAAGTGTTCAATAGAATACTGAATGCACCTCCACCACAGAAGAGCTGATATCTCGTATTCCCATATATAGTGAATTTAACACTGACAAGCTTCCATGCTCTATTATGATTGGTAATGTATGCTAGTGTCAGAATAACTGTAGTTCAGAATGTTTTACACACTTGTATCTAAACATTCTGACATGTGTCTGGCTCTAAGGGCTTTATTGCAGCTGACTGTGTCATGTGCCAGGCCTAGAGCTTTATTGCATCTGACTGTATAACATGTGCCAGGCCTAGAGCTTTATTGCATCTGACTGTATAACATGTGTCAGGCCTAGAGCTATATTGCATCTGACTGTATAACATGTGTCAGGCCTAGAGCTATATTGCATCTGACTGTATAACATGTGTCAGGCCTAGAGCTATATTGCAGCTGACTGTATAACATGTGTCAGGCCTAGAGCTTTATTGCATCTGACTGTATAACATGTGTCAGGCCTAGAGCTATATTGCATCTGACTGTATAACATGTGTCAGGCCTAGAGCTATATTGCAGCTGACTGTATAACATGTGCCAGGCCTAGAGCTTTATTGCAGCTGACTGTATAACATATGCCAGGCCTAGGGCTTTATTGCAGCTGACTGTAACATGTGTCAGGCCTAGGGCTATATTGCAGCTGACTTTAACATGAAAGGGAGAAAATGTAACGGATCAGATGGGGGTTCAAACCTGGGTCCCTTAATCTCCTGTGTCAAGTGTTCTGCCAACCAAGCTTATATAGCCGCTGGTGATCCAACCTGAAACACCCTCATATCGTTCATTGATATTATATATACTGATACAAAGATACCGGAACAGCCTTGATTTGACTGAACTGTTTCAGGGATTTCTGTCGGTCTTGTTTGTCTGTCTCACATTAATTCGTCCCAAGAGGCAGGAGAAAATGAATGTGAGTGAATTTTACAGTTATTGGTTGACAGCCCCATGAATTGTAAGTCTGTCCAGTGAAATGCCCAAATCTGATTAAATGCGAGTGGAAGCCTATCCTGGTGGCCTTCTGATCGCCTTCTGATCGCCTTATAATCAGCCTCAGAAACGCTCGGAGAAAGGTCTCGGGGTCTTAAATCTGTTGTGAAGGGGTTGAGAACCTTTTATAAAGACAGTGTTGGCCAGGGTATCTATTAGGGACAATACAAAAGAGCTGTAACTTTTATCAATATGAGTGAGTGGAAAATTTAGATTAAATTTAATGCAAAGTGTTCCATCAGATTAATGCTTATAGTAACATTATTCAAAATGGGTCCTATAAGCACTGTCACTACCATGCCGTTCAGAAAAAAGGAGGTGGGTGGCGATAGAATTCACTTAGTCCTGTCACCCCGTGACCTGGATGTGAACTTTGAGTAGTGAGGAACCATCTTTTAGTGACCAATCTCCATTATACTGCTCTCGCTTCCTTAATCTTGGCCAACATCTTTCGATCACTGGAAAATTCCGAAATGTAGACATTGAAAAATTGCTAATAGTTCATGCAATTTTCTGAACTTGATTAACTCTTGATTCATGGTGAAGCTTAATGTAACCGTAGGTGTCTTCACTGTTTCAGATCTAAAACTTAATGCTATGTACAGGACAAAGCTTATCTTTGATTTTGGGTAATTTGTTCATGTTTAGTGGAATAAAATGAAGTTTAACACGCAAGTCTCAATATTTGTATTTTTGGTTTAAAACTTAGCAATAATGGTAACATCAGGCTGATGCTATCTGTTAAATAAGCTCTGTTTTATAGTGTGTTGTTATAAGTATTGTTTCAGCATTTTGTGTCATTGATTCAGAGGCTGCTGATACAGTAGATTACAAATAGGTATTTCATATTCCCAACTCAACCCCCTCCCCTATTTTAGGAGTCTTTATAGACAACCCTTTACCCCTCAAATTTTTTAAGCTTACAGTATATTATGACCCCACCACCCCCTCCCTTCTCATGAAATTAAGGTTTCTCCATAATCCTTTTCAAACTCATCCACATTGAGATAATTGCAGATTGCAGGCACCTGTTTCCACACCAAGGGTTGGATGTTAAAATCATGGCTTTATTTGAAGATGTTGCACATGCACTGAAAACATACTTTTTTATGCACGGTATTTATTTCCGCTATGTCCACAGTTACATAAAATCCCCATAATTTTATACCAGTGGATTAAAAGTATATATAGTTATTAATATCATTCGAAATTTCAATAAGGTTTTTGTGTAATTTAAACAAAGCCAAGGATATGTACAAAATCTTTGGTTTTATGGTCATGGAGTGAGATGAGTGACTCATTACAGCTTATGACTTTGTAAGCTCTTTCTTAACGAGGATATTCTATGCGGGCCATCACCCACATGCACCTCCCAAGCGGACCCTGTGAAGGACGGCTTCTCTGTAACGGGGGGGGGGGGGGGGGGGGGGGGGGGGGGATCAACAATTGTTAAATGAACAGATATTCCATCTCGTTGCTGTCAGTTATGGAAATCACATATATTAATGCAGTTTAGAAACTTTAGGTGCGGTGCGAGTTCGTTCCAGTTTGAATGCAGTAGGCACCACATCAAGAGGGTTGTTATTACATGAGCTGTCAAGACCTGGCATATGATCAAAAGTGGGCCATGAATCGAATGGATGGATGGAGTATGGTAGAAAGGTTTGGCCCCAAGTAGTCATGTGTAAATAATGTCGAAATTTTGAGGATTCTTTCCAATTAGTGTTCAAAACTAAAGTGATTTATGAAATTACAAAGTTTACATTATACAGTTATTGACGGGGTTCGAGGACAACAGCTGTTTTGTTTGACCCGAGAATGGGTCTGTTGCCCGAAGCCATAGGCTGAGGGCAACCGATCCGTTCGAGGGTCAAACAAAACAGCTGTTGTCCGAGGACCCAGTCAATAACTGTTTTGTTATACATCTTCATTTTAGGTTGTTTTTCCTAAGATGCACATGGTTTGTTGACTTTAAACAGGACAGTGTGATTGTGTACATTTATCACCGATTCCACTAAGTTTAAAAGAAAACATACCCAATATCCTAATTGATAATTATATATTTCGTGTATCTGCTCTGCTTTTCATCAACTAAATTCTGTATTTCATCACCAGTCAGATCAGTAAACCTCGCCATTACGTAAACAAATCAGCAGACCCAAGAATCATGTGACTTACGTATAGCTTTAACACGAATAAAATAAAAATAAGTAAACTTCATCTTATACAATTGATTCTAGAAAATGAACAAATAATTTTTCTATATTCTTGCTGTCCCTACTTTGAAGAATTAAATGAATTTCATCTTCCGTTGCTGTCGCAAAATGTGCATCCGCCATTTCTCTTTATCCAAACGGCACGAAAAGATAACTCGAGTTAACGCCATATGACGTCATCGGTCAACAGTCTTTTTTAACAGTCGATTTTAACAGTTCCCGGTCCAACAGTCGCCAGAACTGTCGAAATGTTGGACTTATTTTAGTAAGGAGTTATATAGGAACTGTTTTATAGGGATATAACAAAATAATGTATTAATAGTAAGAAGGTGGTATAATACAAGGGGTCTGAATGGCACTGAGGGTGCTATATGGGATCAGGGGTATAGTTATCGAGGACAATACAATCATGATATTGATCTACGTTGAAGTTATATTTACAGTTCAGTGTATTTAAAACTTACCATTCATTTTTTTCCTGAGACTGAATTATATATGGTGCGTTATTGTTTTAACCATGAACGAACATTGGAAGGATTAACCACATTTCACTTAATAAAAGTATGTACACAGAGCACCGTGCATCGACTACAAAATTCATTGATTGCTAGGAGGGTTATTTT
The DNA here is from genome assembly GCF_947568905.1 of Ostrea edulis. Classification (NCBI taxonomy): domain Eukaryota; kingdom Metazoa; phylum Mollusca; class Bivalvia; order Ostreida; family Ostreidae; genus Ostrea; species Ostrea edulis. Next base: position 62,033,712 of record NC_079170.1, on the reverse strand, counting down.
TTTGTAATTTTGTAACTGACAAGGGGATTAAATTTCTATCCGATCTTGCTCTCCAACAAGGAGGCTGTTTTGTCCAGCACGGGAAATTGAATATCCTCCCGTGTTGTTTGGTGTGAATCAGCAAATAATGTACCGTGGCTGTCTGTACGATATTGTTTGGTGATATCCCAAAGGCCTATTGAATTGTGCTTTTTTGACCGGTAGAGTCTGGGATTTGTATATTATTTAGATCATTAATGGGTGCAGATGCCATGGTTAATACAATCATCTGTGGGTTGATGTCCACTGCCAGGCTTCACAGATTTAATCCTTACTGAATTTAATAATTGCGAATCTTATATTTAGTAATACCAGTAGATTAAATATTTGAGCTGTTATTGTATGCAGGTTTTAAAGTTTGGCATGCAAGTATTAGTTGAGATTGTGCATGTGTATTTTGAATATTGTTTTGTTAGTAATATGAAACCTTTCTGACAAAGTTTCATTGCATATACAAGGGACCTTTCAATCATAAATACATGTATACAATAAATTTACTTGGTATTATGGGAAATTATGAAAGCATGGGTCATATGATCAGCTTCACAGCCCAGGCTTGCTTTTAGGTTTTTCACTAGACTTTTAGTCTTTAATTATAAAAGATTTATGAATCTCGTATAATATTTTGGTTCCGGATCGACCAGCTTAATTAGTATTATTATGACTGACAAAATTTTCAAAGAAAAATACTGTTATGACTCTTGTGATAGTACGATCAAGATCTTCTGAATGCAGATACTTTTATGACTCATGATAGTACAAGATCTTCTGAATGCATAGATACTGTTATGACTCATGATAGTACAAGACCTTCTGAATGCACATATACACTTTAGAACAGCAGTAAATTATTACATCTTTAGAAATTTTGAAGGGCTTGTGTTAAAGATTATGCCACTCTGAGTTGGAATCATTGCAAGTTTATTTTAAGAAATTTTCCAGAAGTTTAAGAACAATTGCACCTGCATTTGATGGTTGTACATCTTAGAATTTCTGTCAAACGTACGGCGCAGCAAATTAGACAACTGGTATGAAATGGCCATCTTCCCAGTAAATTATGTTCCATCAGGTAAATATATGTGGTATAAAACTATCAATCAGACAGTGACGAGGACTGAAGTATCGGCAAGCGTTGGATATCCTATAGTCTTCATCCTACAGACACTTACCCAGTGCATTCACACCCTGCTATTCGTTTTCTAACACAACATTATTAATTATATGGTTCTTGTTTTTTGAGAAAAAATAAAAGCGATTGCATGGTCTCTGTCAAGGCTCCTAAGTAAGAGTCATTAGAATAATGGATTTCAGAGATAATTAAATTTAGTTCCCATCACTTTTCCAAATTTCAAAGTGGAATAATGGTGAAGTTAAATGTTATAAATGGACCTGCATCATTTTTCGATATTGATGTAAAGGCTAATGAAATACAGTCGCATGACTTCCAATCTATTAAGATGTCATCAATCCACAGCAATTCTCAAAATCTCTATAATGGAGCATCTGTTTCACAGACCTTTCATATTTTCATTTTCAGATGTGCTTAATTTATTTGTTTATCTAATTATTTGGTGTAAAAAGCAATTTTTAACATTGCACAGTGTACATATTTTGAACTGGCTGGTTCCTTGTTCTTCCTCTTTTAATCTGTTAAATGTTGTGTACTGTTTCTTGTTATTTCTATGGTATTTATAGATCATCAGTGAGAGTGGAGGTGTTTAGCTCACCTGGCTTAAATTCTTATGTTGTCATCAACAATGGCAGCAGCATCTGTAAGTGATTACATTTTAATCTTCTCCAGAATGACTGTAGTTGCTAGATCACCCAGTACTTGGTACAAATGTTGCTCTGTAAGTGGTTAATGCAGAAATTGTGTCACTTTTTGGAGCAATTCAAATCCAAATATGGCTGCGACAGAATCTCCTCTCTGGAATAAATGCTTTCCATGTCACCATAGATTTTGATGGAATGGTCAACTAGAAATGTCATTAGGTTTTTAAGCAATCTGAATTCCAACATATCTGCCACCTATGGCTTCTGATTGGCTGAAATGAAATTTTATTCTTATGTAGACAGTGCATGTTGAGTCCCCATACCAGTCACTTTGATGATGTCCTATTTCAGAGCAAATCAAATATTATTGTGGCTGCCATTGTAAAGTATAATTTGCTGAAACATCAACTTCAGAAAAGGTGCATTCTATTCAATCTCTGGTACAAGTTTGTTCATCTAGTATAGTGGTCCCAAAGAAATAGTAAAAAACTTATCAAAGCAATCCGCATTCCAATATGGCTTGCATGGCTTTTAATCAATCTAGGCAGAATGAACCTTTTTGTTAAGTACTTGTATCTGTATGTGAATTAGGTCATAATGGACGTAGATGAGCCGTTCAGGCTCAGAGCCTGGGTGTTCATTAAATTTGTTTAGTATACACTAAATCATCAGCAAATATTACATTTTCCGATGATGATACAATATTATATTTCAAGATTTTGGAAATTAAACATTAGTTTTTGCAATTCAACAGCATTGCAACAATATTATGGTACAGGGTAATACAAACAAATAGTAATACTGAAGGTATTGTCTGAAAACTCTCTCTCCCTGTCAAATTTCTGTCTATTTACCTGATCTTTGTAAAAGTCATTGAGGAACGGACCCATAAGAACTGAATAAGCAATGAGCAAACCAAAATTAACCTTTTACAGAATGATTTATAACCAATTGTCTATAACAAAAACCATTCATAATAAAGCAATGCATTTGTACTAAAAGTCAACTAAGCACGAACTTCAAGATTAGGCTAAATACCTGTGTGTCACCTAAATCAGTGTTTTATTTCCATGTTTAAAACCATCAAACGTCGAACAGGTACCCACAATTATGTATCTGCAATCAACACAGGAAACTGCCGTATTGTTAAGGAACAGTCCAAATATTCGGGACATTTCTTGTGTAATCTGGCATAAAAAATGTCCGCAGCCACTTCCTGGAGGAAACCTGATGATAATTGGTTGTATTGTATCGCAGGCCTTATCATTTAATGTTTCCAGACATGTTGAGATTAAGGCACCACCATTCACACATATCATGCAAACACAGTCAATAATAATTATGACCTTGTTATTCATTTCAGAATCATTGCAATTGTAAGTTGAACACACTTTTTCATGAATTCAAAGTTGATCGTGACAAATATTGAAATTTTTTTTGCCTATTTGATACTGTTGTTTTGGGGCTAGATTTGTGTAATCAACAACATGCAATAATCTCCATATAGGGAAATATTTTTCAATGAAAAATGAAGATTGCGCAACAATGTTTAGATATATTCCCCCCCCGAGTCTCGTTTTGGCTCACACCCACCATTGTGATAAGGACTAGTGTTCATGAACTGTTTCAGTAATAAAATCAGAGATCCTGTGATCATTTTAGCACTGCATTGGGAAGTAATGACAATTTGGATGTTGTATAGATAGTGATAGTAACAGTAGCATTGTGACATAAAGTTACTCACTCTGCAGGATGATTACTAGAAGTTGTCAGTTTCTAAGTACTGTTCAAGCACAAAATATCAGATTTTGTTTCATTTGTGAATCAAATTCATTGTGTATAACTATATAATTATCAGCATTTAACATCAACTCTTTCTATTAATCTTGAATACCTATCAGAGCCTATATTTTCATTCATTTTTAAAGAAGTTAGCTCCTAGCTGAGCTTTTGAGCACAACTGCACAGGATGTTACAACTAAGTATTCACCCATGGTTAAATACTGATCAAATACTGATCCCAATGGTGCAAACATATTACTGAACCCTATCCAGTTGAAAAAAAATGGAGTCAATTCAAATTTTGAAAGGGTTTGGCAGGGACTTTATTTTGTGGTAGAAGGATTGATTAATCAAAAAGTTCTAAATCAGCATGATATTACAGTTTCTGTTTCATCCAATATATCTTCTATTTTTATACTCCTATAATACTTGTATTTCAGTTTTATAATTTATTATACAAGATGTTGAGACTAATGGAACTAGTTCAAATTTTGTAATTTATTAATTTGGTTGATATATTTTTTCCAAACAGAACACCAATTTTTAAAAAAGTTTAATTTATTTTGTTCGAAATTTTGTATAAAAATTCAGCATTTTTGCCAATGATTCAAAAATTTGTTCTCCATGCAACCCCCACTTTTTTAAAGTTCCATTTTGAATTTTAAGACAAGGCCTTGGAATTTATGTGAAATTTTAGACATTGACATTACTTCTAATATATCCTTTCAAACTTTCAAATTTGATATTATGAATTTTTACATATCTCAAGTTCAAAAAGGTCATTATTTATTTCCATTACTTAAGTATTAAACTTTTTTTATCTGTATTGTTAGAAGACATTATCTTGTATAGATCTATTTTATGTAAAGATTGATTTGCTTTGCTTATGTTGCATTGACACCAACAGACAAATTAAGTTTAATTGAATTAATCTTGAGTCAATTTTAAGTGCATAAAGGTCATGTTTAGAACACTAACTCAATTAACAAGCATCATAACCCCAGTTTTTCTTTTTAATTTCCTAATTCTCCTTCAATGTAGAAATCAAAAATACACTTCCCAAAAGATTGACATATTTATTTCTATCAATATCTGGTGCAAACCTCTTTAAGAAAGCTAAGACAAAAATCAGATTTAAAATGTTTCTGTTAAAAATCATCAACATTAAGATTTTCTGAATGTCTCTCCTTAGTGACCTTCACCTTATATATTTGATTTTGAAAACCAATTTATGAAAGGTATCACTTGTCTCATCTTGCACACAAATAAATTGTGAATTTCCTTCTGGTGGCCTAGACCTTGTATGATTTAACATCGAAAACCAATAGCAATTGACAAGTTGCCATATGAAGACCTGTTCTCGAAAATTTAATAAAATCAGTTAAAACATAAGCGTAAAACTTGAAAGCTAAAAATACTTATTACCCATCAAACGACCCTGACATGATGACACCAACTCAGATCTTTGAGCATTAAAAAGTTTGACATGAATCGGATAAGAAATGTACATTGAATTTTTTTGTATTTTTCTTCCTCACAGTGACATTGACCTTCATGTTCAACCCTGAAAACCAATAGCAACCTAGATCTTATAACCATTCCTAAAAGTTTAACAAAAATCTTATAGCATTAATCTTGTACACAAGTAATATCAGAATTTCCTTTCCAGTTGATTTTCACATGCAACTGTGATAACCAATAGAAACCATTGTCAGTAAGCAAGGTATGAATTCTTGAAAGTTTTTATGAAAATTGGATGGGACTTAAATCTTGTACTGGAGACAAACCAACATATGAACAGAAAAAATATAAGTGTATATATAAACATATCTTACTGCAGTTCTAGGGTCAAGGGTCAGTATTATCACCTTGGAGAAGTCACAGAGGAATATAGTAACGTTGTTTATATGAAGTTCATAGTAAATCATCTGTATGTTTGTTTTTGTCTTGGTCTTGTGTACAAGGTAAAGCCGCATACATTTTCTTATCTAATTTCTTAACATGTATAGAAATGATACCTTGTGTCTTCAAGGTGAAGGTCACAATGACAGATTCCTTGTATATTTGATTTTAATAAGTCATTAATTAGGAAATCTATCCTTTCATACAGATCATGATGTTTTTTTAGTTTTTTAGGTCAAATGTGTAAAACAACAAGGTCATTGGAGGAGGAAGGGGGTGCAGCTTTAATTTCCTCATGTGCAAAATTTATAATATGTTCACATTTGCCAATGATTTTATTTACCATTTGGCAAAGCTCAATTAGGCATAAGAACGCTAACGTCGACAATGACCCCTACTGGTGTAGAGCGTTCACTTCGTAACCGGGGGGTCGTGAATTTGAGCACCACTCGTGCCATGGCTGTGACAAACCTAAGATGTTACGATAGGTAGGGATTGTTCCTTTGACAAATGCTCAGCATTTAGGAGTGAGAATCTTGGGTCTTTCAGATATGACCTTAAAAATGGAGGTCCCTTGTTGCGGCAGGTGTTGGCACAATAAAGAACCTCACTGCTAAGGCCCTGACCGCTAAGCATAGGTCTAAATGTGTGCTTCACCTACAGCTGGTAACGTCTCAATATCAGTGAAAAATTCTCGACGAGACGTAAAAACAATCAATCTACAATATGGTCTAGTTTTTGTTTGCTGGTTTCAAAATTAACCGGACAAGGTCCATGGGAAGCATTATTGAGAATATGTTGTGGGAAGGTGGCCAGCTTTCTGAACCCTTGTTAAGCTATCAAATGGCAAAAGTTCATCAGTGGATGTCGGGCTGCTTTGTATCTTGTTTTAGGAGAGAATTAAGTAATTATTTTGGTATTGAACGGGCGATGCTTGAGTAAAACTATATTACATTTGCAGTTTTCACTAAACCCTCTGGCCTTCAAAACAAGGAGGTGTGATCATTAAGACATATCTCCTACACTCAGTCTCGTAGAGAAGTTCTTGTGAGGTCTGCCTTTGACACACTGTGTTTAATTTAGTGTGTGAAAAATGTGAATTTCAATCTCATGAAAATACATATCATTTGGAAAGGAGTGTCTCTCCTTATCAATAGGACATTTAAGTTTTTGTTCAAAATGAAGTGTATTTAATTCAAGAATCTTGATACAACTCGGTTTTGATTCTGAATTTTATCAAAATAACCAAGTTTTGAAATTGTAACATGTTCTCTTGCCATTTTCAGTAATTTAACATAAACAGTAATGATAGATAAATTTTGTTTTTTCAAAACTGCACTCCAGTCTTTAATCCAAAAGAAGCACATGTTTAAATAAATAATGATAATGCAATTTTTGTTTTAAAAATGTCACTTTTGATGTTGTGTAAAGCGACTGTAAATATCCAAGGCAAATTATCTGAAAATGTATATTGGATCATTTTTATTAAATTTTCTTTGAAATTTAGCATTTTAGGGGGGTCAGGAAATGCTAGCTAACAGTTATATTTTGCAGTTCTTTCAGTTATCTAAACACAGCAAAATTATATTGGATAAAAATGTGTTAGGGTCAGGAACAGATAAATGTTTAACAGTAATTGCTCATAAACTAAAATTAGCATAAAAGATACCTCTTAAAATATTTCATTTTCTTATTTCTATGATCATTTCCATTATATATAAACTGCTTTGTTGGGAAACTTTTCTAAATAGAGGAGAGAGATAAGTACAAAATATATTGTTTTTGTCTGTCAGCATGTCCACTAATTTGACTGATTGGATCCCGTGGGGATCCGGGTTGCGGGTTAGAATAGGTCCTCAATACCCCTTGCTTGTCGTAAGAAGTGACTGAATGTGGCGGTCCTTTGGACGAGACCACAAAAACCAAGGTCCCATGTCACAGCAGGTGTGGCACGTTAAAGATCCCTCCCTGCTCAATGGCCATAAGTGTTGAGCATAATATAGACCTAAATTTTGCAGCCCTTCACCGGCAGTAGGTGCAGACGTCTCCATATGAGTGAAATATTGAGAGGGACATTAAACAATATTCAATCACTGACTGATTGGCCATAAATTTTGAATTATATGAAACAAATATTGAGTCAAGGTCACACACAGAGGTCAAATGTTTTAAAAGTACATTGTCATAATTTGTCATTTGCTAGGGGCAGGATGTTTCAGAAGGAATGCTATTACATCAGTGGATTGAACAGGCTGTAATTTACCAGTCTCTGTCCAATGCATTTGAACATCATCTGCCTCCAGGAAACGGTGATCTGCTGCCATCCTGCGTCTGTAAGATGAAGGTGTTCATTTGATGTATTGACAGAGAGATTTGTCCTGAGCTGGTCGCAATATGTTTGTCTAGGAGAAGATTTATACGGTCTTCCTACAGCTCTTGTCTCTCTGGTCCGGGACTATGTTTACTTTTAATGCTGCTCTTGAAACATGGAAGAACCTGATAATTCCCGCACAAAAAAGATTTAGCATACACTGGGTCAGGGGTGTGTGTGATTGACAAGCGATAGCAATGTGTTACGAGAAAATAATGCAGTTGGCTGGGTAGAGGGAATCTTTTTTGAGATGGAAATGACATTGGTATAGAGATAAATGAATGGCTCTGTCATATGACTAGCCAGTCTAATTTCAGCTGGGGAATTGCCCACTTGAACATGCAGTGTAAATGATCAATTCTGAGAAGGGAACTGTACAGAAAATGGAGAGTTAGAACATTGCCACAAAATATTAAGATACACAAGGCATCTTGCTGTCTCCAATCAGGCAATTAATGGATGCAAAGTTGCTAACAGTTGTAAAAATGAGTTTTACTTGCACACATATAAACTGGTTACAGCAGTGTATGTCTTTAAGCAGATGACCATTTAGAATTATGCTGATTTGGTTAAAAGTTTCATCTTTTCAATTCTGGAAAAAGCATTTTCAGTTTATATGAGACTATTTTTAGTGATCTTTTTCTAGCATACCTGAGCCTATCATTAGCAACCCTTTTCAGCTTTTATAAACCTACTGTTAGTGTTAGTGACCATTTTAAAGACCCAAATAAAATACCATATGGTTTCTTCACGGATCACTGGATGTGGGCAGAGCTCATCTATGGTCATTGTTATTTACCTGGCCAAGAGACCAGAGTGCTGTGTATACTTTTGATGTACACAGGAAGGGTCTCAGGGCCGTATGCAGTGTTTCTGTGGTCATAGTGTTTGTATAATGGTTGTATCCCTATGGCTAGATGACACAGAGTCTACATCACCCCCTCTTTCTCTCTTTTACTCTCAGTCATTGGCTCAATGAATATAATTTCTTTTATAAATATAGAACTATTATAAATCAGGTCAATGTTATCAAAACTCTAGAATACAGGGCTTCCTCAAGATCTAAAGAATGTCTGTAGGTACTGGCTGTTATTGTTATCAAAACACCTCTCTGGGGTAGCTCTAGCTGCAGATGTCACTCCACCTGAGATCTATTGTTAAATGTTTGATTGACAGACGGCTAACAGTTTGGGGGTGGTAACTTAAAGTTGGGTCTTTAAAGACCCAACTTTAAGTTAACGCCCCCAAATTTTACCTGTGTTGGGATCAATGATAAGCCACTGGTCAATCATACTTTTAACAATAGAGCTTAGGTTGATTGACATTGCAGAGATCATGGTCTACAGCTACCTGAGAAAGATGTTTTGATAACAATCATGGCTAATGATGACCATCAGTCTTCAGATCTTGAGGAAAGCCCCAGTATACCTGAGTTTTGATAGCTTTGACTCCCACTTAGAATATTTTAATTTCTAATCGTATTTTCTCTCTCAATCTTTATACATGTATTATAGATTAAACAATCAGAAATCAAACAATAATAATAAAAAAAAACACCAAACAAACACAAGTTATTGGAATATTTTCTATTAATGATTTATTGTGGCTTTATATTTATAAAAACATGAACAATTCTTTATTGGCGCAGCACATCAACATGTATAATAGTTATATTGCCCATGTGTAAAACTGTTACAGTATAGTTTAAAAAAATGCTTCTGTTTGAGATACCACATGGATTATAAATTACACAATCAGAAATCAAACAATAGTAAAAAGGCATAAATAAGTTATTGAGATATTTCTATTTATAATTTATCACGGCTTTATATTTAGAGAGAGAGAGAGAGAGAGTTACTGAGATATTTCTATTTATAATTTATCACGGCTTTATATTTAGAGAGAGAGAGAGAGAGTTACTGAGATATTTCTATTTATAATTTATCAGGGCTTTATATTTAGAGAGAGAGAGAGAGTTATTGAGATATTTCTATTGATAATTTATCCCGGTTTTATATTTATAAAGATAAAGAGAGAGAGAGAGTTAGAGTTATTGAGCTATTTATAATTGAGAAATATGTAAAACTGTAGCAATAATAAAGATAGATGAAATAATAAGGCATGGCAATAGTGTTGCATACGTATGACAATAATTACTCATTTAGTCAATGATTGAGAGTAAGGGAGAGAGAGAAGGGGGGGGGGGTAGACTAGCTATGTGTCAGCTTCTGATTGGGATACCATCGTTACACAAACACTACGTCCACAGAAACCCTAAAGAGAGAGAGAGGAGGGAGGGGGGGTAGACTTCGTGTCAGCTTCTGTTTGAGATACCACCATTACACAAACACTACAGCTACAGAAACCCTACAGACGGCCCATATTGAGGGGTATCTTGATCATTCTTCATTTGGTTGTACATGTACACAGATCTACTTGGATTTATTCATTCTCTCGAAACATGGATATTTTACCTATTACACCCACGACACCGCAAACTCCCAGGACACCAGGAAGTGCCCGGAAAACGCCGGGTAATATTATATTTAGGAAATTATTTATATACGATATATAACAATTTAATTAGTTTTAAAAAGCAAAGGTTTAGAAATGGGCTAAACCTGTTATTTGCAATACATAAATATGACCAAGTTTGAAGGTTTACGGGAAATAGAAATGCGGTATGCATGTAGGTAGAATTTTTTTTTTTTTTTTTTGCACAAATCAAGACACTAAGCATAATTTGTAATAACCTGAAAAATTTCCTGTGTATATCATAAAAATATACACAACAACCGATCTCTTGGCCAGGTAAATTCCAGGTAAATAACATTGACCATGGATAAGCTCCGCCCATATTCAGTGATCCGTGGAACAACCGTATGGTGTTTTTTGGGGGTCTTTAAGCTGATCTGAGCCTACCATTATTGACCTTTTCCAGCTTACCCTTTTCTACCATTAGTGACCTTTTATCACCTTACCTCTCCCTACTATTAGAAACCTTTTTATGACTGCGGAATCGAAGATTCAGGGGGAAATGGATTTTGGCCTGTCCGTCTGTCTGTGGCAAAAAAATTCAACCTTGTTCATATCTTTTACACCATTAGAGGCCTCCATATTTGGGGTGTGTATTTCTTGTGGCAAGACCTTTCCATCAACATCAAAATCTTTGACCTTGTGACTTTAACATTGACCTTTGACCTGGTTCCAATGTATTGTAATCAGGGGGCATCAATGTTTCACAAATACATCTTGTTTCAAATGGGAGATTTCAGAGATAGAATAGTAATAGATTATTCCAACCTACATCAGATCAAGTTATATCAATTAACAAACATTTTTTAAAGTTCAAAAACATTAATTGAAATCTTGAAAACTTATTCACATGAATTTCCAACTGTTTAGGAACCAAATAAGGCCATTGTCATATATAAATCTCTGAAGACAAATCCACATACTCCATTAGATTCTTCATACAGTTAAGGTAGTGATTGCATGGTTCATTGAAAATTAATGAATCTATGAATTTTTTTATTTTTACATATTTTGTAGTTGACAGTATCTGCAATTCATTATGATAGTATCATATATGGTTTTCACGGAAATTGTGACGCTAACGGTTGTCATAGTAACCCCTCTTGTTGACTTTCCGTAATAAATGGTACAGGTATTACAGGTGATGTTTAAAACAGATACAAAAGGGGTAAGGGATACAAATTTTGTATCAAATTGAAGTTAAAATAATATATAATTTGTATTAATATGTCCATTTATTTTCATATGAAGTAAAAGCAGGGCTGCTTATGAGCAATTTCGCAATTTTTAGAAGGCAATTATTCACCAAAGCAGACATAATTTCACCCCCTGAGGAATAAATGACCAATTAATTTTTTTTAGTTTTAAATATGTTTTAACATATGTTAGGAGGAATTTTTCCTGAAAGTATCAGTATTGGTTTTCAGGTTTACTATGGCGCTATGATCACTATAGTTACCCTCTCCTCCTTACATAAATGCTGCAGGTGATAATTATACAATAGGAATGCATCTTACATGCATTTATTTTAACTCATATTAAAACTATGAAAATGGTTTGATGTTTATTATTGAATTTATTCTACATAGAATGATAGTACTGTTGCTTGGAGATGTTTTTATTACTTTCTATTTGAAATTACTTGTATATTCATGCATGCTCTGTAAGCATATGTTAAAAACGCGGGAAATATAACACAGCCGATGTAAACTGCATTGTGACGTTGTATTACCTACGACGTTTTTTTTTTCTCTTTTCAAACCAAACGATTATCAAAAACAAAACTTTCATTATTTTTTTAATTATAAGAAATAACTGAACTAATTGAGAAAATCATATTAACAGCAAGTGCTGTTTTCGAAATTCACACTTTTTGATTTCTTTTAACCTCCACATTACATAGTAGATTTCCTCGATTCCCCGACTCGGAGCCTCTTAGCTGACGATCTCAAAGTGGAGGATGGGAATATTTGTAGCAAAATAATGTGTTTTAAATCTATGTATAGTGTACTTCGAAAAGATATGATTAATATTATCGATATTTTTTGCTCAAAATGACGCATTTATATAACCCGTACGTGATTCCTTGGCCTAACAGTTGAATCCCTTGGATATTACATCCAGCATTTTAGATTTATGTGCACAAACACCATATTCATGTTATGAAATTTATAGCATTATATATCATAATTTTAATAGGCCTAGTGGTTTGTGAATTAAATTTACGTTTTGTAAGACTGCATGAAAATTAACAGGGGAGCAGGGGAGTATATGAATCATGGAGACATAAACTATGACTATTATTTATAAGATAGGCCTAATTCAATAATCAAAACACAAGGGATTTTTCATTAGTATTTTATTTTACTTGTATATTTCTAAACATATTTTCACTTTATCCTGTGTCTGGTTATATCTGACAAGTCTTTGTTTCCATTGCCTCATTATCACTGATGCTTATAGCGTTTGACGTATTCCGGAATCGGAACCGAAAATAGTCTCTTTTTAGATAATACATGAATTAAACCACGTGATGCCATGCAATCACTACCTTAAACCTCTGTATGAGCAAGGTGACTACTTAAAGGCAAGCAGTGTGACCCCTAGGTCTGATTCGTTTCTGTTGGTTATTCTGTGGATGAGCAATTGGGAGATTAGAACATGGATTTTACTGAGACAGAATATATTAAAGACTCTATTATAAAATTTCCTCCAATGTAAACAAACCTTAATGATAGTGCACCCTTTATGTGGGGCTGCTTTGTCTATTCTAAGATTTCAGCAATATAATTGTGGAATTGCATCTTTTGATGGGTTTTGGAAGAAAACCCTGAAAAATGTCATGATGTGGTTTCCTCATTTGTTTGTAGGGACCAAGTTACAAATTTGAACACTAATGAGAAGTTGGCTCCCGAGGGCCAGTCATTTCCTCGCTGTCCTATCAGACGAGATTGTTGCCACAAGTGTGAAATCAGCTGTTTGAAGTATGTACCAATGCTATTTAAAGCTGTGGGTAAGAAAAATTAGATACACAATTGACTTGTAATGAACATTATGTGGTCGGCATTAAGAGAGTGTTTGGGTTTCACAGCAGCTTTCTGATGGCTTTTAATGGTTGATATTTGCCTTTGGTCATGGGCAATTTGTGTTATTGTGAGATGGATTGAATCGCATCCAAAAGACAGATGAATTGAAAGTTGATGCTGAATTTGAGTTAGGACTTTGCAAGAGTTACATACCCTTAACATCATTGATAGATAGTCTGACACCCCCCCCCCCCCCCCCCCCCCCCCCAAGGAAACAATAAGTAAGGTATATAGGACCTAACCTTATCTGTTCCTCTGTCTGGTAGCAGATTTTACTTCACCTGAGTATACTCAGATGAGCTATTGTGATATGTTTTTGTCTATCGTCATGCATTAACATCTTATCAAATAATATTGGACCAATTTTTGCCAGAAAATTCTCTCCATATATGTTGATTGGATTTACTGTTGACATACAGGTTTTTCTTCATCAAATTCTTTGTCATTTAGAGAAAATTATAAAAGAAATATAAAATGAAATGTCTTGTGTATATACATGTACTGTTTATCATCATGAAAATCTTTTAAATTCAGTAGCAGGGAGGTTTCCTTTTTTAGACTCGTGTTCAAAAAGTTTATGTATGTTGGCATATTGTACCTGGCACTGTTGAACAGTGAGATATGTAGCACCAAATTATATTTCATCAACAAAATGGTAGATCACCTAAAAAGGGATAATCTTATAATTAGTGACTGCTTATTCAAGTTTGTGCCATCTACACCATGCTGCAAAGTGGGCCAAGGACAAAGGGGTACTTAGGTGGGAAAAATTCTTAAATGGTCATAATTACCAAGAAGTGGTTTACGTATTTTACAATCGGACCTTGGATGATGTAACTTGCGAACATTGAGATGATTCGAAGCCAGGTTGTTTACAATCAGTCCACTGTTTGAAGTTTGTGGGTGTATTTGAGGCAGAGTGTATCGATGTGATTTTTGTCATTAATAAGGATAATGTCTGTTTGAATAAAAATCATCAAATGGCCATAGCGATTAGAAATCAGAGACTATAATTCATCGAATATCAAATGGTAATGAGCTTAACTGTGCCAGCTAATGGATAAATAACATTGACAATTAAAGTATCAGATAAATTGAATTAAATGAATGAAAATGGTTGTGGTTATTGAGATTAAACAATATTTCAGACCTTTAATGGCCATAGAATAAATGTCTTAATTTTCCCTCATTTAGGTATTTTTGGGTCACAAATTTGGAAAATGCCTGTCCTTTGTAATTTAAAATTCAAGATGTATTATATCAAACCAATTATAGATCATTTTGATCATGCAATCCATGCATTTTGCAAAATTCAAAACGAGCAATTTTGCACTCCGTCATTGGGATTTACGTTATTATAGATTTTTTTCTTAAAATTGTAACTATCAACAGAAATGCGTGCATTATTGAACTAATGATTGTAAAAAAAAAAAAAGGTCTCGTCATTTGGTGAAGATTTTTATTTTCATTTCCCAGTAATACCAATCAACTGTCATGTTGTTCTCTGCAGTGAGCCATGATTGATGAAGAATGATGTATAACAAGGAGTATTTGATGGACGTGACCCAATATATTGCCCCTGCCCTGAAGGGAAGGAGGGGGGAGGGATTTACCAGTTCATTAAATTAGTCACTGAACAGCTATATATTGTTTAGCTTCTGAGTGTCAGTTTGAGAATTTGATTATTCATGCTATAATTATCAGTATTCTTTCACTTGTCTGAAGATTTTAGCATACATATGACTTTTTTTTTCAATTAACTTTTTCTTACTTTACTGGTGTAGAAGTTTTGATATAAATCTGTTGAATTGTTCATTTGTTGATTTTTATGACAGTGCCCTAATTATCTCAACAGATTGCTGATGTCAGCAGTATTTCCTCCATGTGCTAGGTGTGAAGATCAATCCCGTGGAAATGACTGAAGTATACACCACACAACAATCACCATTCCAATTTATTTAACGACGTTGTCGTAAGCATTTTAAAAGAACAGTAACTCTTACAAGAACTTGTAGACCTAGCTGTCCCACAATCCTTTCAGGATGAAAATGATCAGAAAAAATGGCTACTACACATTCTTCAAATTTCATTTGATTTTCAATTGTTTAAGTTAATGCGTGGATGACATGATCTTCATTAAGGCGTCAGTCATCACCCAGGACTGGAATAGAAGGTAAGAATTTGATT
Organism: Ostrea edulis; assembly: GCF_947568905.1. Classification (NCBI taxonomy): domain Eukaryota; kingdom Metazoa; phylum Mollusca; class Bivalvia; order Ostreida; family Ostreidae; genus Ostrea; species Ostrea edulis. Next base: position 62,018,037 of record NC_079170.1, on the reverse strand, counting down.
TATAGTCATAATTCTTGGAAGTAATGATTTTATTTTCTAAAGGATCCATATTGTATAGATTTACTTTCTGTTTCTCTTCATCAGTATACTTTAAGTGACATAATTGTTCTCTAGCAATCAGTCTATATCATATTCAATACCAACAGGTGCATGGCAGATTGAGAAAGACCATCCATTGATTTAGAGGTCAAAGGTAAAAAAGAAAGAAATCTGCAGAGGTCATTTGTGCTCTTAATTTTCAGCAATAAACTTAATTAGATATGTTTGCAGTTTTTTTGTATAATACTGCTCAGTATTGAGAGAAATGATGGGTTGATAACAAGATTATTAATTATCCAGAGTTGAAATTAACGGAGATTGTAAATTATGTATAGAATTACTACAGTGTATGTGAAAAAATTACTTTGATATTAAACTCATCATATCTCCCTGATAAAGGCCGGCGGCTGGACCACAAAAGTATAGTGGTGAAAATTAAGAACCAAAAATGACTTCAAGAGAATTTATCTTAGAAGAGTAATATGTGAGTTAATAGACAGCAATTTTGTTTTTCTTGTGAACATTAATTTGTGTTTGACTTTGTACTTTGACACTATGTCTAATGACTACTGCATGTAATGATGATATTGGCTGGAGTGGGTGGTGATATTGGCTGGAGTGGATGGTGAGTCAAAGAGGGATGCATATCACTCGAGATCAAATAAAAAAATTTCAAGACATTGTGTCGTAGACTGTTGAGAAAAAAACATGCCATTGCTATAAATCTGTCCTTATTTTTCAGGTGATTTTCCAGAAGTTACCCAAGATATACTGCAGAACAGTGTTTCAGCTGATTTGAAATACTTTTGATTTTTTTCCCTGAAATTAAAGAGCATTTCCAACCTTAAATGAAAATAGTATGGTGAAGGTTTTGCAAACCCTCATTATTCTATTTTCACTATAGATAGTGTGTTAGTAGCTATTGTCCAACTCACGCAGTGGTCAACAGACACTAATGACCAAAACAATGTGTACTTATATGATGAAGACCTTCACATGTGAAAGATGCATTGTTAGCATGTATTGTAACCTTTGATCTTTGACCCTTTCAGGTGTGTCAGCACCCCCACCAGGGTATGCGATGCTGGGGGGCAGAGGCAGTAACCACAATGGTGAAAATGGCTCTCAGTCACAGGTATGACACGGAGCTCCACCTCAATCTGGTAAGATGTCGCCTGTTGGTAGAAAATCACAATTATGGCAGCTGTACTGTATACAGGGAAATATTAGCCCCCGTTTTATTTTTGCCCTAGTCAGTTTGTGAATTTAAGACTAAACGAAACAATTTTCTCTCTTATCTCTCTTTTGACACAAATGTGTCAAGGACAAATTTAATAAAAAATAGGCCAAAACTGTTTGGAGGTGTGGAAGAGTGAAAATAATACAGGTTGAAAATATCACAAGGTAAAAATAACACAGGGTAAATATAAGCCTGTATACAGTATCTGGTACATATTGTAACAAAATTATAACAACAGTACTGTAACAAAATTATAACAACAGTACCGTACACAATCTGGCCTGGTTTTCTTGAAAAGAACTTGGACTGAGATTATAATCAAAATCAAACTAACAGAAGCTTGATCTGGTTAGATGTTGGCTATCGTTAAAATTTCATAGTAGTTGAACCTCAGTTGGGTAAGATACCACATATTGTCACAAACATTACCACAACCCAGTCAGGCATCTAGAGACCTCTTGTTGCAATGTTAAAACAATGACACCTCAATCTGGTCAAATGTCACTCTGTTACTTTTGATTTCATCTTGTCCCTCACTTAATATCTTGTAATGTAATTTTACAACTTGAATGGACTGACAGTGTACATCTGTAATGCCTTTGTAGAAGCTACAGTCGATGATCCTAGGCCCTCTCCAGGAGTTGTCCTCCATACCACAGCCAGACATCAGGCA